>NC_041710.1:19762794-20080258 GCF_900700375.1 Denticeps clupeoides
TATTTATCTTGCTCTCTCTATGGAGCATAACGTCATGGTGCCAATCACCACCGCACATTACATCCTTAAGCAGAACCATGTCATCAATAAATCAATGCGCATTGATTTCTTGCACTGCTGCTGAACAGACCAATCATTCTAAACACCGGCAGATGCTAATTATGAAACGCTGTGTCTTTCACAAGCGTTCTCTAATCGGCGCAATTACTGCTGGTACACATTACTGGTGATGCTTACATAGGGTATCATGATGCAGTACCAGTCACCATGGTATCACTTGAACTGAATTATACACACACACACGCGTTGCGTCTTCAGTTTGTGTGACAGATTGCTACTTGTATGTCAGTGAAGAAAACTAAAATGAAATATGGCATACAGATTTTTTTTATTATACTACATTGGGGCAGCTAAATACTATGCCATAATGTCTTTTTAATACCCAAAATGTAAAGGATCTGTGCATTGAATGCAAGCGTTTAGCTGTCCATGACTGTGTAAAGGTGGCCCTGCGGCTTGATAAGGCTAATTCACCAGCAAGGATTTCATGGCCCTGTTACCAAGGAGACACAGCAACTTCAAGACTCACCTTTCTTTAATAAAACACATTGTTCTGTACAAGCTGCCACAGTTTTAGTATAACCTTGGGAGACGCAATATTCTTTTCACAAATTGAACAATGGAAATTCTGAAAAGCATGAAGTGATGCTGACAATTAATACAGATAAAACTGTAAAACTCACACTGAATGCCATGGTTACTTGTTTGGGGTTGTGAATCTCATGGACAGTGATCATTTAGTAAAAAGATTTTTATTTTTTAAAAAGTGTTTACTATCTTGTTTAGGATGTACAGCAATCATCCTATGGTGATTATTCAGGGTGGCAAATGTGAAAAGTATGAAAGAACTTGATAAAATATGCATAAACAACAATTCTATACTTTAATGATAGCAAATATAAGCAACTCTCATGCCAAGAGTATCGTTTTAGGCTGTCAGGCAATACCTGATCAAATAATAATTATAGATGAATCACATCAATGAAGGCATTTTTGTTCTGACAAATTGTATTAAACCAATTTAAAATCAATTCAATTCTTTTTATTCAGCTTCGAATGTAGCTGAACTAATCCATTTATCACTGACACTTGCGTAAGTCACCTTAACAAGGCTGTGAATAAAAAAAAAGGAATGCATAGCACTGCCGAATATATGTACGGACCTCTTTGGAGCCTCTTTGATTGACAGCCAATTAACAGTCAGATGGATTAACCGTGGATGTGGGGAATCTACGTTCCCATTTCCCCCATGTGTGCATGTGTATTCATTTGAATGCATTTGTATCACTAAAGCGAAAGCCACTGAATAAATGTTTGCAGCATGAGCACCAAGTGGTGGCACGAAGTGTTATGAGCTTCCACATGGCTTCCCTTCTCCTGGCTGCTGAGAGTGAGGATGAAGATGAGGATGAGGCTGTGTTAGATAGTGCAGCGATAATGAGGAGCACAACTGCATCTGGCCACTGTAATGTTTTTGGGGGCACGGGGGGGAGAATGGAGCTCAGAGTCCCCAAACAAATGAAAGCACCAAATTCCACCGGCAATCTTTATTATGGTAATTCTGTAATGCAGATTAGAAAGCAATTGCTAGCTGCGTGCGTCTACAGAGTAATCTCTGCTGGCCAGCTACCACGCTCGGGGAGATAGGAATATCGGGGAGATGTCCGGCAGAGGAGGGCATTTTACCCTCCATTACCCAGTTTAATCAGTGGCCTGGGAAAGTGCATTTTAAGAGGGCGCATCCATCTGTAACAGTGGCCCAAATTTTATGAATTTTTGATAGCAGATTTCCTTCGGCCTGCCACTCGCTCCGGCTGGGCACCTGTGGCCTTTTGAGTCTAACACAGAATTAACAGTTATTAATAAACTAAGCTTTGTGCAGGGTGCGGTACAACCAGACCTCATCAGGTCATTGCACTTTCAACAGTCTGACTGAAATGCCAGAGGCAACACAACCAAGGGACAACAGCAACCAGGATGGATGAAAGAAACATCATCAGATGGCTGATAAATCGCCTACGTGGCTCAGGGTGTTAATGCTGTTTTGGCTGCATGAACCATGGATGGATTTAGCTGCAATATTGTGGTGGTATTAATGTTATGGCTAATCTGTGTAAAGTGTGTGTGGAATTTTCCACCGCTACAACTGAGGGACTTTCCCTGCACTGACACCGATCGCAGGCTCGCTCTATTCTGGAAGTGCGTACCTCTCTCCTAGGTTTTTTTTGTGTGGAGTTTTTCCCTTGTGTGCAGAAGGATCAGGTGTCGGGGTGTCAACTGTAGGGACTGTCAAAGGCCATTGAGACATACTCTATGTGATTATGGGCTATATAAGAAATAAAAGTTGTTGTTGTTGTGTGTCTGATCAGTATACACTCTATAGTGGTGCCTGACTGAGAGGTTAAGGATCTCCTCTTTCTCAAAGTAGTAGATGTAGACAGACGTGCAGCCGGCTTTGACCTTCAAGGCTGGGAGTTCAAATCTCAGCTCTAACTTTGTGTGTGTGGTGTAAATGCTCTCCCTGTGTTTAGGATTTCATCCAGTTCTCGATGAATGGCAAAAGTGCACAGAATTTTGCTTTCAATATCTGGTGATCAAAATTTAATTAAAACTGTTCTGAAATTGAGGCCAATCTTTCATACAGAAACGCCAAATTCTATGACGTGGAAGGTTTCCTGAAATGTACTGCTACTCTCTTCAAAATTTGTGTTAGATTAAGGTCATGACTACAACATGGCCATGCTAGATTATTGACTGTTTATTTCTGAACTGATAATGTATCACACCAATAAAAATAGGCCCACATGAACAGGTGTTGCAGAACTGCACAACCCCAGAAAATTGCCACACAAAGTAAGTTTCATCTGAATTAGTTATTCACTTCACCTGTCTGTGGTCATACATTTATGGCTGAACATTAACACAGCAGAAGACCTTGATGTTACCATACACAGCTCTGTCGTGTGCAGTGAGGCACGCTTACATCTATACAGAAAGCGGTGCAATTTTTTTTTTTTTTTTCCCGCGGCGCTCGTCTGTGTGGGCTGCCATGGAATTTGTCTTCTGAGGATGCAACGCATTGTGCATGTTGAAAAACCTTACAAAGGGAGCTCAACTCATATCATTTATATTTCAGAAATCGCTCCTCCTCATGACAGTAGAATACAGAACGTTTCTAGACATTTCTAAAGTGCAAGTGAAATGAGAAGACAAGAAATAACATATCACAAAAATGTAAATAAAATAAATTGTTTGCAATTTTAACTGCATGTTTCGTAATAAGACGACCATTTAGGCATGGGAATAGATTTATTTTTTTCTCCATTGTATAGTTACAAGACAGGTATGAACTGAGAACATTTAAAACACTGAATGTGCAGACAGCGGCGAAGCTGAAGGAAGCTTGGTATCTGTGCAGGGCTGTGGTGTCCTCAGAACTGCAGTGGTCTTCTACTTCAGAGGCTCATCTCTCAGACATCTGTTCTCCTCTTATAGCATCTTCCTCTTCTCAAACTCCTGTGGGACATACACAATTTGCAAAAGGAAATGAAATCGTAGTGCTGTAGAGGGATGCAGCTTTTAAAAAAAATCTCTGCCTGGGCCCCGTTCAGTATAAACGTGTGCATTAAAGTGTGTGACGAGACATGAATGCATTACAAATACAGCTATTACTTTACAGCCCTTTACACCGGCAGCATTCAGTAAGGTCTGGTAAAGCCCGTGTTATTCCTACATCCTGTTATTCCTAGTAAATTTAAAAACAAGTGAGTTCGTTTTAAGTCTAATGAGGGAAACATGAGAATTGAAACCAGAATGTGCATAAATTTGAGTCAAATCAGCAGGAATGCTTTGCATAATATATACAAGTAAAGGCACATTAGGACTGCACTACAACATTACATGGGACCTGGCTATTTACAAAGTCGATTCAGAAAGACTAAGAGCACTGGAATTGAAGAAAAAAAAAACACACATTTCCCCTCCCATCTGAATACAGCTTAGTTTTGTATTTCCAGAGAATATTCGTTTATGCAAATCTGCTTGCTCAGGTTGGGTGATCAAACTATTACTTGCCTGCAGAGTGCTTGCAAAAAACAAAGGTTCTTGAGCGCCACCTACTGGCGAAAAAACACCATGCAAGCCCACTGGAAGATCAGTGCCTTCTAGTATCTTCATATTTAGATTATTTTATTTCAAAGTCAAAAAATGGGGATGGAGGTACAGACCAGGTGTTTTATGGCAATCAATATTTCCAACAGTATACCGCCGGATGAGGCTTGCACCAGAAAGGAAGCTCAAACTGAAAAAACTGTCTTATTCAGTTAATCCCACTGTTATGAGCATGGCTCATGACTTCCATTTATGAAAACCATTTTTGGATGGAGGAACAATTAGGTTATCACAGCAAGTAGCATCACTACAAATAATTTCGCAAGAAATTTAGTTTTAAAATAGTTTAAACCAATCAGATATTGTTTAATCTACAATGTAGAAGTCCACATTCCTGTCCGTCCAATCACACTGCTATGGACGATCTGCCATGCTCCAACTTAAATAGTGAAATAGACATAGACAAAATGAATCAATTAACAGTATATTAATATTTGATATAACACACCGCTGTGCTGATTCAAAGAATAGCGGTTGCCAGTAATGAAGGAGTGCAATGATGTATGGGTGCAATATACTCCTTCGCTTTTTATACATCTTGTTAAATCTGCTGGCTGTGATGAATAGAAAAAAGAAACGGCGCTTTAACTCACCACCGTCAGCAGGCATAGGCTCCCCACCCCGTGTCCAATTCGTTTGCCCTGGTCTATTTTATTGCTTATTAAAAGTTTAATTCGTGCCTTGGTTGCCTCCTATGTTTAACAGAGGTGGTAAGTCATGTTCCTGAGGGCTAGTTTTTACGGACGAGGCATTTTCGAAATGTGTTTGCAGTATCGCTATAACACATTATGCATTTAATTTTATTTATTATCCTTTTACTAATTTCCGATACATGACGACAAAATATTTCATTTGGATAATATTATGAAAGGAAACTGTTAAAACATTTTAACTACCGTAACAATTATGGTACTCGGGTTTTTTCTCATTACAGAGAATGTGTGACTACAAAATATAAGAAAAATTTGTCACAAACAATACTCAAATGACAGAATGTGTTATAACAAAAGTCCTCACCACTTCTCTGTGATTAAATTGTAAAACAGGATAGAAGGTGAGGCTTGCCCTGCAGAAAGACTCCCACCTTGTATATGGTGCTACCCAACTGGGCAGGGGACATGCTGACCACAACTCCAGCCGACTGCAGTGCCGCAATCTTCTCTTTGGCTCCGCCCTTTCCTCCGGCGATGATTGCCCCAGCATGTCCCATCCTCCTGCCGGGTGGCGCGGTGAGCCCGGCAATGAATGACACCACCGGTTTGGCCTTAGCTCCCTATAGTGGGCGATAAGGGGCGTGCAGTTACACGAGTACAGTGAGCAGGTCAAGGCGAGCATACTAATCATGTGGCGAGCACTCAGAGTCTCCTTAATATTGCCGTCGTACGTGAGTGGAGAGAAGATGCCGCAAAAAGACCCAATTTGCCGACTCGTGTTTCAATAAATGGCAGACAGTGTGGTAATGAGACCCAGCATGTTTGAGTTATTTTATTGATGTTTTTCCTGTCCCCGGCCAATCAGTGCATTTAATTGCGAGCGTGGGCATGGGCTGATAGCGGCTCAGGCCAGTCATTTAATAAGATCTCGTTGGTGTAGAGGCAATTAGTCACGTCTGTGGTGATTAGCTGCCTGCCTGTCCCTGCAAAACTGATGGATGGGAGTGTTCAACGGTGGAGATGTGCTCAACAGGACGGCTAATATTTCATCCTCAGGAATAACATCATAACTGCGCTGCGGGGGTTTGAGCCAAGCTCTGTCGGAGGTAGAGGGCCCGGCAGACTCATTTTCGATAAGACCACCACCAGTGTCCTGTTAGATTATGCTCATTCGGACATCTTGCTGAACGTATTCTGGACTTGTGGCATCTGACCTAGCGGTTATAAGCACAGTAGATTATCAAGGTGTCTCAGACATGGCAGCGCTAGTTCCAGCATTGAACTTCTCCCAGTTGAAACAAACCGGCTCTGATATGAAGCGGATCATTTCCCATCGCCTAACCCCCCCCCACTTCAACCAAAGCACCATATGCATAATGATGATCTGTCGCAGTGCCAGCAACTCCATGAACATTTTTTCTATCATTTTCATTTAGCATTTCCGCGGGTAATTCGTCCCAGAGCTTCAAGCTTTCCTTTGAGCCTGAGCACTGGGAGCCACAATGTGTTGGCACCATATCCCCACTAATTCACACTTTGATAAATGCACATCCCAAATGCAAAGCAACTTTTAAATCTACCTAAACAGGTTGGAGCATAATTAGGCAATTAATTCAGATCCCCCTCAGAGGTTCTCGGCACAAAAAAGGAGTTCAATTAGCATTATAATTCCATCCTTTGTTCTTATTATTACCAGCGGAGCAGTACAACTTTAATTATGACACCCGTGTAAGCTGGGCTGCCCACACGCTTCACCCACCGGGGTATAGGACAACAGGGTGTTCACACTAGGCGGAGGCTTCTGGCAGAGTGTTCATCTTATAAAATGAACATACCAACCTGAAAGACAATTACCGGTCCCGGTCACAGACCTGTGCAGTAATAATTGAGTTTAGAAGTTTTTTTTTTTTCCTCCCTCGTGAGCATTAGCATCTTCTCCAAAACTCACTGTGCTCAACAACGTTCCTGAAGACTTAAGCGAAATGAATTACAAGGGCTTACAGCAGCAAGAGCGGGGAGCACCTCAGAAGCCATGACGGCAGAACCTTTTAACCACAGCAGGGGATTAGAGGAAACCTGTGGCATTTTTTTTGTAATGGTGGTTTAGGTGCTCGTCCAGCCGCCTCATTATAATGCCGTAGGCGCGCTGTAGTCAGAATGCTTCTTCCATTCCTCCTTTTACAGAGAGATGGGGTGACTCTACCAGGGGTCAAATGTGCTGTAGACTAAGTAAATTAATCAAATCAATCAATAGCAGGCGGGTAATAACCTAGTGGGTAAGGAACTCGCCTAGAAACCAGAAAAGACAGGTTCAAGCGCCGCTTATTACCAGTGTGTCCCCGAACAAGACTCTTAACCCCGAGTTGTCCCTGTATCTTCCGATTGGCAGTCACTCTGGTTGAAAATGCTGTAAATGCAAAAGGATCAATCAACTATTCTACTCAGAAAAAAAAGGATAAGCCCCGAGCATGCAACATGGTTACTACTTTTGCACGTAATCTCTGCTCTCTTTGGAGCATGCATATAGGACCAGCACTTTAATTCAAGGATTTGGATGGGCCAGACATAAACACTGCCCATACAGGGCCACAAAAAATATCCCCAAAACCAACAATTCTTTCATTCACTATAACTTGCTAACTACATAGGAAAAAAAGTCATCATTCTAATTGTTAAATGAAAATCAGTGTGTTACACTGTAATGAGCGCTGCCTGCACCTTTAGTATCTGTGGATTCATTGATTTAACACTTTGGTTATTACATCAAAGAACATTATAATCTTTATCAAACACTAAAGAAAATTAAATGGCCAATCAATGGATGAGACAGTTCAGTCATGTTCAACAGAAGAGTGCACAGGAAATCTATGACAGCAGATAAATCTTTTTTCCACTGAATTCCATACGTGTAATGTAGCATGACCTGTCATTGATCCCACTACTACATATTTCTGCACAAAAGGCCATCTAGAAACTGGCCAGCGAGAACAGTTTCATTATCTTATTGCGAGGTGTCATCTGTAAATTGCTGACGGAACTCAGTCACCTCAAATAAAGGACAGGATTAGAACATAAAACAAGCCACCAGTTGCTTCTGCATATATGGCTCAAAAAGGTGGAATTATGTACAAAATGTTGATTAAAGATTTGTGTAAGTAAATTTGGTAATCTCTCAGAACTCAAACTTTGAGTTCTGTACGTAGTTCCACGTTCGTAGCTCCAAAAGACCTGAAGATACTACTAAGACACTCAAAGACGTTTGAGAGGACTCCATCTGCTCAGAAAGACCTTCCACTTTGGTTTGATCATGAGAGAGGACAGACTTGATGCCAACCTGCTAAAATGAGCACTCAAGCATGCATACGGTGTTCAATCAGAGAGAAATATATGAAAAATCCTTGATTATTAAGCAAGAGTTTCTGCTGAGGCTGAGGCAACCGAGAGGAGTGCAGTGATTTGCATGCATTAGGGCTACATAGAGCAAATCAAATTCATTATCAGCTTCCCAATATTGCAGAGACAAGCGTCGCAACTGACAGCAACAAGATGTACTAGGGGAAATAGTGCTGTGCAATTAATCACAAAAAAAATGCAATTTAAGCACATGCGATTTCTAAACCTCTTAAGGCTGCGATTTTATCCAATTATTTAGATTTTTATTCAGAATACGTTCTTGTGCGCATGATTTTAATATGTTAAAATCATATATGTTAATATCAATGCATGTCAACAAAGTCCATCGAAACAAAAGCACACAAAGACAGCCCAAACAGACTGAACAAGTATCCATTGTTCAAGCACCGTGTCTTTTGAGAACGGATCAAAACAGCACAAAGAAATTACCGACGCAATCATATATGCAAAGATATGATGCCTGTGCACATAGTCAGTAAAGACGGCTTCCGAAGACTAATTCAAACACAGATACCAGCTGCCATCTCAAACTCATTTCTTGCAAAAAACCTTTAAGAGAGCAATCGCAATGATTATTTTGTCCATATTGCACAGCCCTAATGGGAAATCAGTGGGATGTTGCAGATCACATTCACCACTTCATGAAAGATGTCCTTCATGGAAGTGGCATCTTTCAGGATAATGCACCCAGCTGCACTGCAAAAACAGTCAAAAAGATCAACAAGTTTGATGACCTGAGAACCAACCTCAAAACTCGGGTAAACCAGAATCAACATTCAGAGGTCTTTTGGAGTCTGTGTCTCAACGAGGTAATACTATTTTAGCAGCATAGAGGTACATTCCCAATATTAGGCAGGTAGTTTTAATCGGCATTTGGAGAAGCTTGCCAGACACAAGCCCCAGTATATATCATGGTGGTCATGTATGAATATTCCCATTGCTATTCAACTGTGATATAAGAACATGCCATAACACTGGTACAAAATGATACACAGGGCAAGTTCAGGGTCATCAAATAGGGGACAAAAATGACTTACGGTGTTGTGCTCTTTCAGGTAGTCAGCTGCGTTCTCCTCAGCATTGCCTCCGATCTCCCCGATAAGAATGATGCCTTCTGTTTTGGGGTCTTTCAGGAACACCTCCAGGCAATCTATAAAATTAGTGCCATTGAATGGATCTCCTCCAATTCCTGACAACAGAAGAAAGGCATGAGACACAAATGGAAAAAGTGACTCAGATCAACCTGTAAGACAGCTGCAAATTAATTCGAAATAAATCCGTACCAATACATAGAGACTGTCCCAGTCCAACCTGGGTAGTCTGATGGACAGCTTCATATGTGAGAGTTCCTGACCTGGAGACAATGCCTGCATAGGAAAAACACAAAGATGTCTTTCTTAAAGGTAGTAACAAATTTGCTCGAGTCATTTACGGCGAGTCTGTGGCGCAGTTTGATAAGTCGCAGCTTCCTGACCGCTTCTGCATTTTAGACCGTGTCTCGATTCCCAGTTAATAAAAACTGGACACAAACAATTGTTTTGTTCTGTTTTATTCAATTATTATCCAGAGCTTCATGTCTGAATTGGGAGTCGATTTCATAAATAGACCAATCAGCTGCCATCAACTGTTAACTTGTGTCTGGTCACATTTTTATCTGCTCACCCTGCACATATAGACCTGAATACACGTGATTGGCTATCAACACATTTGTGACTCAAGCGCCATCAGGGAAGTTATATATAAAAAAAAAAAAATAAAAAAAAATCCACAAATAAATGTAAGAGTATTCACAAATACATTTACACAAATACAAAAATGAACATTTTGTACATATATGGTCACCTGCACTGACATTTGTGAGTCGAGAAATGCATTTGTGAATGGTGTTACATTTATTTGTAAATAAATTATATTCATGAAACTTGTTACATTTGATGCTGAATCTAGGAATATGTGTGTAAATGGTTTTACTGTTGTCCGCAACTGCTGATATGTTTTATTACAATGCTGTCATATGACTGTTTAAAGGTGACAAAACTATTTTTTTTAAAGCTAATCGTTATTGCAATAGCAAAATTGTGACCTGTTCACATATTACACATTCTTCAAAAAAACCTGGAAATCAACCTTTCAGCCTGAGGTAAAGATGAACGCCTAAAGACTGTGAAAGAGGACAAATACAAAATCTTAAAACTGCTGTCAGGTCCCCTAACATTTGTTTTTGCTTTTATACAGGTCTTTTGTGGTGATTGTCGCATGTGATACACAGCAGCACAGCACAGCACAGTGAAATTTGTCCTCTGCATTTAACCCATCACCTGAGTGAACAGTGGGCAGCCATGACAGGCGCCCGGGGAGCAGTGTGTTGGGATGGTGCTTTGCTCAGTGGCACCTCAGTGGCACTTTGGCGGATCGGAATTCGAACTGGCAACTTTCTGATTACGGGGCCACTTCCTTAACCACTAGGCCACCAATGAAGTCTCTTTCCGAAATTCAGCCTTGGTGCAGAATTACAGCCACTTTAAACCAGTTCCACAATGAGATGACCTCAGCAGTGTCTGTAGCTTTAAATGCTAATGAGGAGGTATGGGGCGGGACAAGAAGGAGAGCAGCATATAGAAGCAAGCCGGCATTTGTGGAAATGACATCAACACCATTCAACAACCACAATGTTTGTGTCTGTGTTTTGCAGACAATTTAAAATGAACCTACTGTTTCTTCAGTCTCATGTGACTGAACAAAAAAAATACATCCAATCACTGAGCAACTGCAATGGGTGGCATTAGCCTAGTGGGTAACACACTCGCCAATGAACCAGAAGACTCAGGTTCAAATCCCAGGTTCAAATCCCGCTTACTACCATTGTGTCCCTGAGCAAGACACTTAACCCTAAGTTGCTCCAGGGGGACTGTCCCCTGTAACTACTGATTGTAAGTCGCTCTGGATAAGGACGTCTGATAAATGCCGTAAATGTAAATGTAAATGCATGTTTTCCAGTAATGACGATTGGTGGAGTTGCTTTTTAGGGGAGGGGTGGTAAATTCTCTGGGTGAAAAAAAGCATGAGAAAAGTGAGGTAACCTGTCACCTTATGACAACATAAGGAGAGAAATTCCAAATACGACCGTCTGAGGTGCTGCTCTCTCCACAGCAAAGCAGAATGGCCAAAGCACTCTTCATACAGGAACTCGTATTTATGTTTAACAATCTCACAAAGTGAAATTTTCATGTTGGGGGACCTTTAACATTTACACAGGCCCAAAGCGACTCCACTCTCCAGGTCGTTTCCTGCATCAGGGTCATTGCATTCTGCCCTGTCAGTGCTCCGTGTCTACAAGCTCCCTTTGGTGACGTTTGTCTGCAGCCAGAGACACATAAAATTATGCTGTCTGAAATCAAAAGTGCACTTGACACACACAAGCAACGTTTAAAAGCTCTTGGCATGAAGCTGTGATTCACACACAGTGATAAAGTCTCACACCTAGAACAACGCTCAGTAAAAAGACTTCTGATAGATGAAGAAAGGAGGACTCATTTCAAAAGGTATCAGGAGGACAGGCAGAGCTGGTCGATGTCAGGATAAAAGCACAAATCCCGGTTTATTTTCAAGGAATATCCTACCTACAAGGCCAAGAACCACGACTGGAGAGTGCTGTTGCGAGTGCTGTTCCTTGTATTGGGTTGCATTGCCCTTTACATTCAACATGTTGTATCAGCACCACAATGTCAATGAACTACGACACGGAAAGACCAGCAGAGGTGCCACACTTACCGATCCTGCCCTTCTTGTGAATGTGGCCAGGCATGATGCCAATCTTGCACTCTCCTGGCTGACAGAGAGAGGATTAATGAAAGCAAAAGCACTTAATTTATGTACACAAGGGTCAAGTAAAGTTTTAAAAAGCACAGAGGTTCATGCTTTGTTCCTTTTTAAAAAGAAGTCATTATTGTGTCAGTACAGTTAAGTAGACATGAGGGCAGGTAAATGTTATTTTATTACTAGTAACTGTTTATTTTTTTTTCTATACCTCAGGCATATCATATAATATTTTAATGGTTCCTTGCTGACCAGAATCATAGATGCTATTGCTTATGCAGACATTACAAATGAGTTATCTTATCTTTAGTTTCTGTAGTAAAGACAAAAGTGAGCAAATGTGGTGGTCTTCCTCTGTCTAAATGCCCTTTTGCCCTAAATATTTGCTATATGTAGATGGTGTAAGTTATTATTATTCATTCATTCAATATAAAAGGTGCAGTGAACAAAATACTTATGGAAAAAAAAATTATGAAGAGTAACAAATAGAGATTTGCTGTAGACTCATTTGTTTAATAGGTCAGTCCATCAGCCTGTAGTCCAGTGCTTAATTCAATCATGAGCTACAGCGATAGTGCAGGTGTGGAGAAATTATGAGAAAGGGTGGCTGTGGATCCCTGTCGGTTCTCTGATGAGTAAAGTTTTGAGACATATTAAAAGATGAATGTTCTTACATTAATGACTCCAGGGCAGTTGGGGCCAATGAGGCGTGTGGTGCTCTGACGCAGTAGTCGGTGTTTGACCTTCACCATATCCTGCTGTGGGATGCCCTCAGTGATACACACCACCAGGGGTATCTCAGCATCTATGGCCTCAATAATGGCTGCCGCTGCAAAAGGTGGGGGGACATAGATCACGGAGGCATCAGCCCCAGTGCCCTCTTTAGCCTGAAGAAGAATGAAACATGTCAGTCTAAAATGAAAGTTATTAACTTCAATATCGCATTACGGCTTTTTGTGGAAAACGGCTATTATTTAAAAATTTCCTGCTGTACTGCCTGAGAACAGCATTAAAGAAGAGCGGTTGCAAGCAGACTGAATATGGAGGTACTATACCACCTTTTAAATTAATATTTACAAATAGAAGCTGCTAAAGATTTAGTCTTGAATACAATGGTCAATACAGGTGAATAGAAGAGGGCCTGAATGTCTCTCACTCCGCTGGAGGCAGGTCCATGCAGTGGCAGGGGCTGCACGGGCCCAGAAGGCACAGTCCTGTGGTAAGTTAAGCGGTCGCTGGGCGGTCTGGGACCACCTCCCTGCCAGCACGGCCGTACAGTGGCAGGGGTTGTACCTGCCGGAAGTTGCAGCCCTGCAGTAAGGTAAACGGTTGCAGCGCGGGCCGAAACCGCCTCCCTATGGGGCAGCAGGGAAAGACTCGAGACTCATCGGCTGAGATATGCAGGGGTAGGGCCTACACGTGCCCAGAAGGATCCGCCCTGTTTTGTGTGTGTAGGTTGCCAGAAGGGCAATAGTCCGTTATTAGGGCCCTGTAAAAAGATGGCAATGGCAGCAGGACAGGGATGCAGCATTGATGTGGACGTTCTCCTTACACTGCTCCCCGGGCGCCAGTCATGGCTGCCAACTGCTCACTAAGGGAGATGGGTTAAATTCAGGACACATTTCGTTGTGCGCATCATGCGCTGTGCTTGCTGTGCTTTGCAATTACAATCACTTGTATGTTTTTGTCTTCAAGAAACACGCCTACAGGTCCATTTCAGATTCTTTTATGTTTCGTTCTGTCAGGTTTGGTTTCCTTGGTTATTTATAATAAATCCTTTTTGCTTTACAATGTCTGAGTTCTGTGCCTCCTTACTAATCTGACCCTGAGACCTGACAAATGTGAAATTACTGATTTCATTCTCAATAATTACACAAACTAAGTAAGTTACATTATTTAAAAGGTAGTTTGTATATTATACCCTGTTTAAACACCTATGCAGGACAACGCAAATTGAAGAGAACTTGAGCTCATCTGAAAGCCATTCACAGAGCATTACCAGACCCATCTCTGGGTGACCTTTGCCATGATCATGTGACAGCTTCTTGGCTCATGTCCCCTGTCATGGAGTGCAGTGGAAATTAGACCAGACTGCGTCTTTACCTCCTTCACAGAGTTGAAGACTGGCAGACCCAGGTGGGTTTTGCCCCCTTTGCCTGGAGACACCCCTCCCACTAATCGTGATCCATAGTCCAGGGACTGTTGGCTGTGAAATGTACCCTAAAGAGGCAGGAACGAGAAACAGTACAAGACCACAACAAGCAGGAGGTGGGAGAGAGGAGAAACAATGGATATGAGAACTGTGAATTTCACATATCCACACAAATGACTGAAAAAGCCTACAAATGCTATTTAATGTTTAATCAAACTAAAAATGAGAAGATGAAATAATGTTTAACTTACTGTGTAAGCATGTTAATTATTACTGGGGTTAGATACCCTTTAGATAGGTTAAAAGGCACCAGCAAAGAGAAATAATATTATGGTCCTTCAAATATCATGTATTTTGCACAGGAATCTTACGGTTTTACACAACAATCTCAATTTTTATTTTTATAAATAACTTCCATGACAGTTTGTGATCCTATAGTGGATCTTCATACTTGTACAACTAGACTTAATTCAGCGACTGTTGTTCAGCAGAAGTTACATACCACGATCTGGCCCTTTTTGAGCAGATTAAAATGCTCTGAGTGCTCAGTAAAAGAAATATGGAGCACAGACCTGCTTCCCAGTGAAACCTTGGCAAATGACCTTGGTGTCCTTGTTGATGTAAAGATGCTTCCTGGAGGCTGTATAACAATGCCTGACCCCTGACTGCTGCACTAAGGAGAAACAAGCACAGACAGACAGAATTTCCAGCAGTGCC
The DNA here is from genome assembly GCF_900700375.1 of Denticeps clupeoides. Classification (NCBI taxonomy): domain Eukaryota; kingdom Metazoa; phylum Chordata; class Actinopteri; order Clupeiformes; family Denticipitidae; genus Denticeps; species Denticeps clupeoides. The sequence goes on from NC_041710.1 coordinate 19,777,777, forward strand.
TAAAACACATTTTCTTAAGGTTTGCAATCTGCTCATATCAAAAGGGGCTAAAGTGCAAACAGTGTTGTCAGTGTTGATCCCTATCTGTAGAGGAAAATTCAATCTGCTACAGGTTCACTAGCCCACTAGCTCCTTTCACACTGGATGTTCAGACTTTGGACTGTAAGTAAGACAGTGATAGTTGCAGGTTGCAAAGTCAAACAGCACCCACATGTGTTCATGTAAAATGACCGTCACATTCTCGGGTCGATATTACTTTGTGTCAAGGAGTCTGGAAATTTGCACCACTGTGTAAATGTTAAAGTCCTGCTGCAGGCAAACCGATTAACTGCTAGAATGTTCCTACTTTCACAATAAGTCCAAAATTTCATAAAGGTTCAAACAAGTGACCTTCGTAAATTAAAATAAAAAATGCTGAAGTCGGCTCATACAGAATTGCTTCAATTAATACAACTTTAATACAACTACGATACAACTCTTGCAAATAAGCCATCCTAAAGCATTGTATGGCAAAACAACATATGAATTTTAGGGACTAGTAAGTAAACTCGAGGTGGAAAATTTGCTCGATAATGTTTTTACAAAAATTAATGCTTGAAAATAAGGTTTTTCATGCATATCTACGCATCCTAACTGATTAAACTGAATCTCATTTGCCGTTTCAATACATGCATGAGTCAAGAGACAATTAAATAAAAGAAACGAGCAATGCACTGTAAAGAAATGGGCCAAAGTTCACGGTGGCCTTTAAAAAGCAAAGAGTGGGCAGCCAAAAGCAACATGCATACATGAGAGCCTGACTGCTAGCTAGCAGTAGCTAACAGCACAAGAGACAGAGCAAAAAGAAAAGGACATCACGTAAACGCATAGGTTAAAAATGCATAAGGCGGAAGAAGACCGACGTCCACAAACAAACCATTATTTCAAACGGACCGGCTGAAAATCTGAGATATACTTACAGAGCAGCCTGGCAAACAACCTGCTATGAGACATTTTCGGTCATTCGCCAATGACACGGGGCAGGGACCAAGACGGAGCGTCAAACCGTATGGTTGACTATAGAAATGCCTGTTGGCGTTACATGAAGGGCAAAAACATTTTTCATTAGATTATTAAATTCAAGAAACTCAGCACAAATGTCGTGTGTGAGTCAGAATTAAATATATAATTTGGAAAATATTTATTTAAACATTTATTATTTCTTTTTATCTGGCAAACCTTTGGACAACCACAGATCGCAAGGCACACTGGAAGTAGTAGTTTTAATGATGCCAGATATTTTTGGGATTTGTTTCAAAAATAAATATTAAAGTCTGTATCCTGTAAAATTGCAGTCTATTGTTGTAAAATGTCATAATTTATTATGTATATAAAAATGATGCACAGTTAGTAGTTAATTTAACATTTTCCAAATAGATGGTAATAGATTCTGTAACATGTTATGTTCGTAAGCTCCGTAAGATCCGTAGCAACAGTTGCAAGCAAAAACATTTGATATGCTATCAGTAAATTGGTTATTGCATAAATGAATAAATACATCCCAGATGGATAGTATTTGATTAAACTACATTTCATTAGTAAAAAAAACAAAATATCTGCAAAATGTGACCTTGTTAACCCACAACAAGAATCATATCTCTATAAAAACTGTTTTAATTTTGTCGACCAATCAGACCGTCCCAACTCTGCCGTCGCCGATTGGCTTAAGTTTTTTGCGTCGAAGTACGAACAGCTCTCCATCCACAAATCATTTTACGCCTTACCTCGAACGCTCCGAACCCGGCGCTACGGAAACAACGTAGTGACGTAACTACACCACAGGAAATATCTAAGTTCGCGTACCGAAGTCCTGCACAGACCCATTCAAGATGGTGTTGGAAACCATTGCCAAGATCATAAAAGTCCAGCTCCCAGCCTACCTCAAGAAGCTGCCTTTGCCGGAGTCCATCGGAGGTTTCGCGAGATTAACAGGTCGGTGGGGCACCGCGCAACGCTTTCAGACAAGCCGCCAACTGAGCGTCCGGACTGGAGCTTCGCGGGACACCAGCCTCGGGACTATTTAACAATAATGACAGACATGCGGCACAATTCGGCGACTTAACCTCATTAACCCCATTATGACTTAACCTTAACCAGAATCCAGCGACTTAACTGGAGAACGTGGTTCTTGGATGTGCAGCGGGGGAGAATAGAGGTCTTCCCCGCTCGGACCGGTTCGGCTGACGTGCGTGTGTGGCGACACGTTTCAGGCGAAGCGCGATCGGCCCATTATGAGCAGCTGAACTAAAGCTGCATCGTGGCTGTGACGCGTGGAACTAGCACGACTTTGCATTTCTTCAAAGCCAAGGCGCAGCTTGGCCAGGTTTTATTAATGAAAGAGAGAAAGTAATGCAAGCGAAGCGATTGTTATTCACAGCACAGCACACGGTGACACAATGAAATGTGTCCTCTGCTATTAACCCATCACCCTTGGTGTGCAGTGTGCAGCCATGACAGGCGCCCGGGGAGCAGTGTATGGGGATGGTGGCACCTCGGTGGCACCTTGGCGGATTGGGATTCGAACCGGCAACCTTCAGATTATGGGGCCACTTTCTTAACCACTAGGCCACCACTGCCCAGCAGACCTCCGCTGAAGTAGACAGGGCTGGGCTTTTTGCCTTTCCTGCTGTGATCCATTAAGATGTCAGCGATGTGTGCGGAAACTTTTTAAACTTTGAAAGACTGAAGCTGATAGGATCGTGATGCTTTTTTTTAAAAATGGTCTTTGCCAGTAAGGAAATCACTAAGGTTTAATTTGTTTGTCATGTTCCCTAACCAATCAGAGATGCGGTCGATCTGTCGCAGTGTGACAGTCAGCTGCTTGTGTCATATTCTTAGAAAAAAGTGATGCTGAGGGATCTATAGCGGCATCTTTCTGTATGTGGAAAATTGGCAGATCATGGTACTTTGTTTCAGCTCAGTTTATGTGAAATCCCACAATCGCTGAGGTCTCCAGAATCAGCCCACCGTTCTGCACGCCCCAACCCGTTTTCAAATGTCAGAGTGGAATTTTTTTAAAATGTTTACGATAGACAGACATTTATTGTAAAATTGAAGTGGTTGTCATTATGAAACACTGCAGCACAGCACACGGTGACACAACGAAATGCGTCCTCCGCTTTTAACCATCGCCCTGCAGGGCCGCTAGCCATCGCCCTGCAGGGCCGCTTCCTTATCCACTGCGCCACCCCTGCCACCATAGGGAGTCCCCACTCTTTATCCAGTGTCTCTGTACGGATCTGGATTTTGTGGTTAGCGATATAGTGAGCGTTCTAATGACATGAGAGAAGAGCTGCCTTCCAGGCTAGAATTGGGGCAGCCTTCTATCAGATTAGGGTGTGTGTGTGTGTGTGTGTGTGTGTTTAGAAGTTATCATTTTCTTTCTCTCAGTCTCAGAATGGCTCCGGCTGTTGCCCCTGCTGGGAATCTTGGCTCTGCTGGGGTATCTCACCATCCGGCCCTTCCTGCCCAAGAAGAAGAAGCAGAGAGACAGTCTAATCAACCTGAAAATCCAAAAAGAAAACCCCAAAGTGGTGAACGAGATCGACATTGAGGACCTCCGGAGCACAAACGTCTGTTACTGTAGATGCTGGCGCTCCAAAACAGTAAGATGTGTTGTGTGTTATGGCATCATTGAGAGAGACATGATGAAACATGAGGGCATTCAGGCACTAACTATAATGACGCCCATCTTCTTTCATTTTGTCAGTTCCCTGTTTGTGACAAATCGCACATAAAGCACAACGAGCTGACGGGCGATAACGTGGGTCCCCTCATACTGAAGAAGAAGATTCTTTAATCTGTGCTCGAGGTGTGTTTCAGGATGGAGGAAGCTCAGCCCACACAGACTGGTTTCTTCTTCTTATTATTATTATTATTTTTTTTAAGATTTATTTTGTCTTTATTTAGGGACATGTCTACTTTTTGTCCTTCTGACTCTTGCCATTGTTTGTCATTTCATTAGAGGGACCCGGGAAATCGTACTTAGTTTCTGACCAGAACAGACGTAGCACAGAACATGGGGCCAAGCAGGAATACTTTCTTCCTTTCATTTGAACACAGTGATTTAGTTCTCCAGATTCCTCCACGTAACTTCTCAAGTGCAATACTAACAGCCTGAAAAAAAGGTCTTCCCCCAACAAGAGACGTAGTTAGTCTAGCGACTAGATGCCTGTGAGTTTGGTCATTCCAGTGTAGTTTTAAAGCAACTCCCCGGGCCAAAACTAGTTGTTTGACTGGGGTGCCGAAGAACTGCATTAGATCGCCTTCTGGATTCGTGTCGTGACCAACTGTAAAATTTACAATTAAATGCAGTTTTTTTTTTTCTTTTTTTTTTTTTTTTTTATCCCAGCATCATTTATACAAACTTTTTCAATCTTACCAAGGAACTGACCTTGAGTCAGCTGCAAGGAGGAGTGTTTTTAGTTTATGCCCCTGTTTGTTTTGGCTTTTTCGTCTAGAAAAGCACTTGTAGGAATTATTGTGAGCCAAGATAAATGTTTTTTTTCTGTTACTCTGACATTTGCTAAAGTGTGCCTTTTATCAAAATTGAGCCTTGAGTATTTATATGTTCCATGTTCATTTGTTCACCTGTTTTATTCCTCACAATGGTGATGCTACTACAGGAATTCATAACAATATTGTTCATTTTTGTTTTCTGTGTTGGGTGTCTGAAACACCCCCCAAAAAAAGCATCTTTCCTCTGGTGTTTAGTTAGAGCAAGACCATGATTTTTTTTTTTTGTAAAATAATTAAAATTAATCAATTATTTAAAGAAACTGCATTTGTTTTTTTTTATTCCTTTAATCATGCTGTTGGATGTTTACGTCATATATAGGGATTGCGTCACTGGACTGTACTTCATAAAACTAGCAGGCAAGTACATCTTCAGCACAGGGTCATACTGGTTTGTAAGTGTTTTGCATTTCTAAATGATCTGAATATTTAAATAAATGTTTTTTTAAATAAGGAAAATGATATACACCCATGAAAGACCAACAAGTATCTGTTTATTAGAAGGGGGGGCATCACATAGCTGATATGATTTCATGACACGGCTCTATAACTGACTAAGAGAGGAAAAACACACACACTGGTTAAATACATGTTTCACTAAATATAGCATTTTATTTCAAAGTAATAGCATTCATTCATTTACACTTCACTGTAAACATGTAACCCTAAACAAGCTGTGCATTTAGAAAATGATCTAACATTCAAGAATCATAAAATATTTGCAGACATAAAAATACACATTTTTTAAAAAAGTCAAATCTAAACTCATCGACCTTTTAATGAAGATGCTTTTTCATTTAAGAAAGGAAATCTCTGATACAAACATCATTACCTGAGTTTCATAGAGGCTTTGTTCAACATAATCATTTAATCTTAGTAATGAATTCTGATCAATGTATTTGCCAACTGATCCCTTCACATCACAACATTTTTAAATAAATCTGTAAACTCGAACTAAACCTCAAAAGGTATATCAGGTACATATCACACTAGAAGTTGAATAAATAACAAAAGTTGTTAGAACTTCATTGTGGTGCCTCCTTTTAAACCAAAAGGACAGTGTGCGCCCAGTGGTGGGAGCAGGTCAGATAAAATGACCTTAGCCTGTAAACATAAGGTCCATTAATCCCTGCAGAATGGCTGCAAGGGACCCTTTAGATGTGGGGAAATGAATGACCGTGTACAGCACTTCCTTTTCACTCTGGGTGACACTTGTCACTTCCGCCTCAGTAGCACCCTTGCCACCTCTTCACTCTCCAGCTCGACAAAGAGGTGGACAGTAGATCAGATGGCGCTCTCGTATGTAACCGGGGTACCACCTGACCGACTGCTCTGTGAACCTTTTAACATAAAACATCATCAGAAGAACATCAAAGAGCAAGCCTGCAGCATCCTGAAGTGAAAACGTGTGCTCCCTGTAGGGTCACTAAAAGCACCTCCTTTAGGTCTATGTGTCTGGAAAATTTGCATGCTGGAACAAAACCGAACACAATCCCGAGGATACGGTTGCAGGGGAACACAGCATGCATTGCTGTAAACAAATTGCGTCCTCTAGGCATGCAAATGCTCCCACTGGCGGGCATTTTTGGAGATAAAGGGGCTGCTTGTATGGTGCACTGTTCCATATAAACAAAGTTTATAGGCGTTCTATCATTAAATAATTTACACTGAGCTCCAGGAGAACTGAACCTGTAACTGCATTTAAAACTATGGGTAAGAATATCAGTTATATTAATAAATTCATACTATTAGCTTTATGGGGACCCATCTCTTTTTCTCACTTTTTTATTCTAGTCACAGTTCTAATTAAAAATTATTCAAACTCTTCACATAATTCCAGAGGTGTGTGTGGATTACCCCATCGAGAAGTGCTTTTGGGTTTCTGGAGCAGATGTGGCCCGAGCAGCCCAATGATCAGTGCTCCGATGGGCGCGGTGATGAGAATGGAGATCACAGCCACGGTGAGGACTTCCATCCCGTACTTCTCCATCTCTGTGTCCTGCTTCATGCGTGCCATGTCTAGTGCCACAGAGCCGATGGCCGCCTGCACATTCAGACACAGAGCATGCAATGCACTACGTCCGTTCACGTTAACAATGCAGTCAAAGTTGAACACTCATCTGGAACAGGAACTCTCGGCTCTGGGCAACAACCGGGCTGGCGCACTCTAATGCATCAATGTGGCACAGTATGGGAGTGTGAAGTGCCCCAGCAGCTATAGCTTTAGCAACATTATAGTATCCTGACCGATCACATTCTCAAATAGTGATTCAAATCAGTGTGATTCTTATCCCTCAGGCAAATACTTTTTTTTTTTTTCAAATATCAGTGGTTCGGCAGGGAATGGTAGATCATTAATAATAATAATCTAATATTATACATGGCAATACTGTTATAAGTTACACTTTACATTTACTTCATTTAGCAGGGGTGGTAGTGGCCTAGTGGGTAAAACATGAACCAGACAAAGCAAACCCCACAAACTACGATTGTGCCCCCGAGGAAGACACTTAACCCTGAGTGTCTCCAGGGGGACTGTCCCTGTCACTACTGATTGTAAGGCGCTCTGGATAAGGGCATCCACTAAATTACAAATGTAATGCAATTGACACTGCAATACAATTATAGTGCTGAAAGTGGTGACAAGCCATAGCACATCAGCGGAGCAAACAAGAATCGACCTGAAAAACCAGGATATATGACATCATATAGACATCTTCATCTTTCACAGCATCACTGTCATCCAGATCCATAAACGCAAACACCATGTACCTGTACGGTGGCTTTGGGAATCCAGGCCAGTGCTATAAATATCTTCTCTTTCAAACTGAAGCCCGCTCGTAACACCATGATGAACGTGAAGAGAACTCGCACTGCCAGTCCAATGAGCAGAGCAGCCACGCCAAGACCTGGGGATGAACATGAAAAATTCACCACATACACTGACTAGCTGTTTGTGAATATTTAATTAATACTGAGCTCACATTTCCACACATTTGTTAATAAATACAGACTGTCTGTCTCTGTCCAGTGATTTAGAATTTTCTTCTGCCCCCATGCAACTTCCAGTAGGCAGTTTGGATAGATGAGTGAATCAGACAACATGAGTAATGCTTACCCACAGTGTGGCCCTGCAAGGTTGTGATGCTGATCTCTGCCCCGATCAGGCCGAACAGCAGGGGCTGGAAGATATCCCAGGCCCGCTTCAGCATGGCCTCTATAGGAGCCTAAGAATATGAAACATCATTCATTGGCACAACTGCAACAATACCTCACTAGAACTCTGACACATAAAGGAGTGAAATACATTATATTAATGTATATACATATATTATAATTTGTAAAGCAAGGAAAAGAAAAATACACTCTGTAGTGCACTACATATTTCTTTCTCAGTGAAGGAAGGAAGAGAGCAAGAAAAAACGTGTGAAAGAGGGCGAGAGAGATACAGACCTTTTCTCTCTTCCAGCCCAGTCTTGCTACGAAGGCCATGACCAGCGTACAAAGGCCTCCTAAGCCAGGCAAGTCCGCCACGCTGCTGGCAAACACCGCAAAGACAGACAGGCCCAGCAACAAGAAGAACCGCTGTGCTACAATGTGTTTCTGGGAAAGAGCCATCATTTACAGATTTTAGGATTTTCACATATTTTGTTAAGTGTTAGAAACGTATATGTCTGTCTGTCAGACAGACTGACTCCAGGTTACCCACCTGGTCTTCACTGGGAAAATACTGGAGGAAAAAACCTATGACTGCTCCGGCACCTACACCCCCCACCAGCTCCATCCCGGCCTTCAGTATGTTAAACCACGTGGCTCCTTCAGAGAAAGTTCACATACACTAATGTGGTTATTTTATTTGATAATGTTCATATTTAGGTACATTTCTGCAGGTACGTTTGCATGTCATGGCCACAAGGCCACCTACTGGCGAATCACAGGCACAACAGGCAACCAAGTCACAGCATGCAGCAACAATAGCAAAAGCGCAAGCAAAGTCTTCCGTCTGCTTCAGTGCCAAATGTACCGGTCGCAAAGGCTATGCCCAAGCTGGTGCCAAATCCAGTGATGGCCAGGATGTCATCAATACTTCCAGCTGCCATGAGGAGCGTGGGTACCCCCTTTTCCACACCATAGCCATCCTTCTGCAGCATGAGCATAGAGGGCACAACAACCGCAGATGACACTGCGCCCAAGACAAACCTGCAGCACAACAAGCAGCAAGCTATACAATCATTCTGCATGAAGGACAGACTGCATGAAGTACAGCAATTGTAGACTGCAAGGTGACACCACATGATTGGTTGCTGAATTAACAGTTGCATTAGAAAAGAAATGACAAATATTGATAGGTCTGACAAATTAGTCTCATGAGGAAACCAGCTGTAAATCCTCCACAGAGTGGAAATCACATGCACAACATGACTCAATATGTGTTCTATCGTTCAACACACTCTTAATTTGAATAAATGATTTGACTGCACATAGAAATATTTACAATATGATGTACTGCACATTACCCCAAGATAAACCCCCAGATCCATGGCAGTCCCATGATGAAATGCGACACAAGGCCAATGGTGAGGGCTTCAATCAGACAAGGCCCAAAGGCCAGTCGAAAACAGACAAATTTCATCGTCTTCAGAGCCTGGGGACAAACAGAACGTTCCTGCCAATTAAATCGCTGACAATATCCAGACCTAATGAACATTTAAAATGCATAAATTTGTATATTTTTTTATCCTGTTCTTGAGAAAAAAAAAGGTTAAAGTTCACTGAAATGGAATCTAAAAAATATATATCAGAAGGATTTGCATTCATGTACACACCGAGCTGTCCAACCCCAGGCCTGCTCTGGACAGAAAAACAACCAGGGCGATGTTTCTCAGAGAGGCCGACCACCTGGTGTCAATGTAGATGGCCTCGGTGACTTCAGGGATGTTTCGGAGGAGAACGCCGGCCAGGAGCATGCCTGCAGGCGAGAGGAAAAACAATCACCTCTCCGTCCTCCAGAAACCTTCAGGCTAGAGGCTGACTGGACAGGTGCAGGAGGAAAAATTCACATTCGCCAAGTGGGAGGAATATTTTGGCAAATGCAGCACTTAAAACACATTTTTTTGGTGAGAGAGAGAGAGTGCACTTATAATACTTCATTATTTGGGAAGGCAGCACTTTTTTCAATTATGGGGGTCGCATTTAAACACTCAAGGATTTATTTTAGGGGAAAAGACGGAACTTTAGGAACCAATTTCAGCACAACTGAGTGCAGGTGCCAGGTCCACTAACAGTAAAGATCCAGAACTTCCGAATGCACAAATACAAGTGGCGGCAACTAGTATTTCCACTGGTGTCCAGAAACAGTGAGCAAAAAGACATAAATCCAAATAACCAACCAGAGCAGCAACAGCAGTTGTAAATGGGCACGTCCTTTTTGTAGGTGGACTGGTGACTACGTTGACCAGTTAAAAGGTCGACCTTGATAAAGCCTGATGCAGCAAACAGAGGTGTGTCTATACGACCAGGCCAGTTTATCACACAGAGTAAATATATATACACGTTTGGTAGCTTGACATGCTAAGTATACAATTTGAGGATGGACAAGTTGGACCAAGTCTCATTTGCACATGCACAAAAGAAAAACAAGTAAAAAACAAGATTCACTTCTTACCTAAAAGTGGAGGGAACGGTGGCAGTCGGGGCAGGCGAATGAGCTTCACCAGTTTTCCTGCGGTGACAGCAGAGAGGAACAACACCACAATCCCAAACAGGTTGCCCCCCGGCAGGCATTCCTTTCCGGTGATGGACAACACCACCCCAAAGATCACAGCGGCTACGGTGGCTGGGCCAGACGGGAAGAAATGCGGTCATTGGATTCTTATCGAAAAGATGAAACGATTCCCTGTATCTTGAACTTCTCTAGAACTTTCGTTCTAGGAGGAGTTTAAAACGTCTATATCACACTATTTCATGTTCTCGAATGGAGCTTTGTGATGTGCAGTCTACAGATGCGGACCCTCGGATGATCAGGAAGTGAGTAGAGCAAAATGGACAGGATCACTGCCAGTTTGACCAACCTTTGGTTATGAGAAGAGCAATGATGCCCCTGGGGGGCCAGATCATCTGCAGTTTTTCGCAGCATTTGTCCGGAGGTTCGGTGTTGGTGCAGGCGTCCACCGATGACACGTTTCGTGGAACATATATGGTCTCCTCCGTCACACTGCTGTCAGAACGCTTCGCCAGCAGCTGTACTGACTGGTTCACATTGAGATGTAGCTGGAGACACACACACACACACACACACACAGACAGATGGAAAATTAAAACTGATTAACACATCCCTACATACGCATACATGTTCCAACAAATATGGCATAACACGCAACACCTAGAGGTAAAAATATCATAACGCAATTATGCAGGATCGAGGCTGGAGAACCTCAGCGTGGTTCCCGGTGGAGGTGGCGCCATCCTCGGTCCTCAGGGACTGGGAGGAGAGGGGCCGAGGTTGAGCGCTGTCCATGGCTCCTACACCCGCAATCCTGCCGGATCCATCGCAGGAAGACGAGAGAAGCGGCGAAATGAAGGCGGGACTGGAGGAGATCTGAGGTCGTGTCGCGACGGGAACACTACCATCGCAGGGCCGAACTGACCGCAGGCCGTGACGTCCGTCGTCAGCGCGACTCCGCGGACTTAAGGCGCCATATGGCGCCGTCGGGGGGACGCGCAGCGCGGCATATGGGGACCGGATAAAGGAGGCCGAGCCGCTAAACGCGCGACCTGCTTCCGGCGCGCCGCTTAAACGGCCGTGACGCCGGCGACACGATAAACGAACCACACGCGGCGACGGAGGCCAGAGGAGGAGCGGCCCTTCCAGGAGGAACCACGCTGGACACGGGCGAATACGGTCCCGAACGGTCTCTTTATTTCACAGATCTCTTTAAAAGTGCAATCATATGCTCGGCAGTCTCGGGAACTTCTTCCGATCACTGCTCCGCATTTTATTAAAGTCATTCAAACATGATGCAAACTTTCCAGGCACAACGTGGCTTTATTGCAACAGCGATTACAGTTGTTATTATTACAGTGCGATCATATGCTCAGCAGCTCCTTTTGGTTATATCTAAAGGGAACTATTTCAAATCACAGTTATTATTACAGTGCAGTCATATGCTCAGCAGCTCCTTTTGGTTATATCTAAAGGGAACTATTTCAAATCACAGTTATTATTACAGTGCGATCATATGCTCAGCAGCTCCTTTTGGTTATATCTAAAGGGAACTATTTCAAATCACAGTTATTATTACAGTGCAATCATATGCTCAGCAGCTCCTTTTGGTTATATGTAAAGGGAACTATTTCAAATCACAGTTATTATTACAGTGCAGTCATATGCTCAGCAGTTTCTTTTGGTTATATCTAAACGTAAACGCTCGGGAACAACTTCCGATCATTGCTCCGCATTTTATTAAAGTCATTCAAACATGATGCAAACTTTCCAGGCACAACGTGGCTTTATTGCAACAGCGATTACAGTTGTTATTATTACAGTGCAATCATATGCACAGCAGCTCCTTTTGGTTATATCTAAAGGGAACTATTTCAAATCACTTTGGCATCTCCAAGAGCCGCAGCTACTTCACAGGCTCCAGCCGCCGTCGATGATGTGCTCTCTTCCGGTCACGTATGCAGACTGAGGGGAAAGGTGTTCAGCACAGTTACATTACATGACCAAGAAAAGGACTTTTCATGCTGTTGGAATATGAATGGAATGTCAACAACAATTAGTTCCAAAGTCACTTTATAGGGTTCATTGATTCTGTCAACGGGTTCTGTCACTTTTATGAAATTAATTTATAAAATAGCAAATAATAAAACTGTGCAACCAACTTTGCGTTAAAAACAACTTTGACAAACCTCATCTGAAGCCAGATAAACACAAAGATGTGCCACCTCTTCAGGGGTGCACATTCTACCCGTCTTCTGTCTGGCAAGAAAGTCCTTGAGAGCCTAAGGGTAAAAACACCAGGCCAAGTCATGCCAAAAACATAAAACTCCACGCCCGTAGGCAGTTTCCACCATCCACAGAATGATAATGACAACCTCTGCAGACACTTTTTAAATACCGAATCAAGTGTTTATTAATATGGAGACAGAATGGTTTGTGAAGTAATTTTTTTTTTTTTTAGCACCGAACAAGAACACGCGGGAATATATGAAGTGCAGTGAGCAAACCTGCGGAGGTGGAGAGAGACGGAGATAACTGGCACAGAAAATAACTGAGAAGCACTGCTCCAACCCGACACGCACAAAGTGCACCTACAGTCAATTGCGAGTGCATGTTGTGTAGTACGCATGTGACCGATTAATAAAAACAAGCAGAATTTACAGTACCTGCTCAGGATTGGGCCTTGCTTGGATTCTCTCTCTCAGCGACGGTGTGTCAACAGTCCCTGAAATCATTCTACTAATCAAAATGTGTATTCACGCGTCAAATAATCTTTTTTTTTTTTTTTTAAAAAGGTGCCTACCTGGACAAACACAGTTACAGCGGATGCCTTGGTCGACAAAATCAGCTGCCACAGACTTGGTGAGGCCAATGACTGCAGCTTTGGAGGTGCTGTATGCACACCTGTCCACCACGCCTACATTTTGGAGCAGAAAAGACAATATTAACAAAACACAGCAGTACTCGGTGTTGGCAGTTCAATATTTTCACTGTCTGCAAAATGATGATAAATGCCTCTGGGGTTCATTTTTTAAATAATGAGTTAAGCAATTATAAAAGTGGAATGTATCGTGACCTGATACCTTTGATACTGGAAGCCACTGAGGCCATATTAATAATGTTTCCAGATTTTTTGGCCAGCATCTGTGTCAGCACAGAAAAAAACATTAAAACAATATAAATGTACAATAAAATGTACATAAAAAAGCACACAGCTTTTGAGAGTTCAAAGCCTTTGAGGACTTGTTGACTTGGCTTCATTCTCAGGATCATAACAGTTCATTAGTATTAAAGGATTAGAGGCTAACATGTAATGTCAAAGCTCATTGTAGAGGTTACTGCAGGGGTACAGACAACGTTAACGGGCAGCCCAGCAGAGGGCGGGCATAGGCTAATACGACCAATCAGAGACCAGAGCGTCAAGGTCACCTTGGGCAGGAAAGCCTTGATCATAAGGAACATGCTGCGCACATTGACGTTCATAGTAACATCCCAGTCTTTTTCATCAGTAGCCAGTATGGAGCCATGGTGAACATAGCTGGAATCAAAACACAGTGTGAAATTCTTGTTGAAGACCACTCAATATTCAAAAATTAAATTCACATTCTTATAGAAGTCAATTATAAGCAGCCAGGATTGTCAACTTTGAGTGACATTAAAACGTAACGGTCCACAGACATGCTACTGGATAAAGAATATAGCGGAAATATATGAATACAAAGCCATGGGATAAACACAGCACATCTCAGGAAAATTAGTATCGAATTTGAAAAGTAAAAAGCCGTAGTCTTTATGTCTATTCTGAAATCAAAAATTTAAATTCCATGTGGCCTTAAGGTGAATATGGAAATAAATTTCAAAGAAAGTTAAAACCTAATACTGATTTTTTTAAATTAAAATATTTAAAGCCTTTAAATACATTCACTTAAATTTACATAAAAAATAAGGTCGTTATTTGCATAATCTGGGATGAAAATGTAATACAGAAGTGCCTAAAATTTTATTCTATATTTGTAATTCATGAAAACGGTGCACTCTATGAATGTGCCCACTACTGGAATAATATATAAAAAAGTTATAATATTCCACCCTGAAAGAATTTATGTATGAAGAATATATTAATATCTGAGGGTATTTTTTTTTTAGTAGAACTACCCAGCAACATTAAATAGCACGTCCACTTCGTCAAGATCCTTTGCCAGGGCCTCAACTTGGTCCCTCTTGGTTACATCAACAGCCCTGGTCTTGATTCCTTAATGCAACATAAAGAGCAATAGATAAATAACGGTTCAAAGAAGCCGGATGAGTGGGATGTGCATCCAGTAGGGGATCTAGCCTGGGTCACATGGAGCGATTTGTGTCAGGATTAATGAGATTAGTGTTTAAGGAGTGGAACGAATACACACATACTCACCCAGAAAACTACAAAGCAGTGTGCATCCTTTTGAAGTTATTTTTGTTCCCCTCTCTTTCTTTCGGTAAAGGTCTGGCTAATTATAGTAACGTCGTACTACATCTTACCCCAAACTGTGGTGGATTAGATCTACTTAAAAGCCTAACGGAGGAAACCCCTTGCATGTATGACAAAGTACTGTGATTAGCAGGTCAACAGCAAAGTGCCAATACATGCTCTCAATAAACAACATTATTACAATGCTAAAGTACACAGTGGTAGGCATGTATGCTTTACCCATTATATAATGATTTTTTTAAACATGCAGATCAAAATGCTAATATAAATCATTTACTGGTGGACTGATGAACTTGTGCAAGGTACATCTTCTGCAAAGATATTCCTCTTACATGCAGCATTTGTTTCTTTACAATTTTGAATCGACTGACACTGACCGATAGATGGCAGCACCAGACCACGCAGCGCAGAGGCTCCTTCTTACCTGCATGGCCGTCCAGCTCCTTCAGTTTCTCTGCATTTATGTCAGTTGCAATAACCTGCGCCCCTTCCTTGGCAAAGGCCTGAAGGGCAATTAATTCATAATTAGCCATTTACAGGATCGCCTCAGACCTTTCAACCAAAACCGATCCCATCAATAATTACTTATAAATAGACAAAGAGGCTTATATATTATGACATTTCGCTCTGCCCACCGACAGACAGACAGGAGGCAGGCCCACCAGCAGCTTCCTGCATCCTGCTCGGGGAATTCTGACTCGACGAGCTTGCTTTCGCACAGATGGGGTAATTTGACACTGATATCTGCTGAGGGCTCCGGCAAATTCAAGCGAGGAAGCTCGGCCTGGGAATGCCTGCTGCGAGACTGGGAGCTTGTTCAATCATCTACAAGAACAATAGTCTGCGCTGTATTTGCATTAATCGGGGGGGAGGGGCTGACGTGTGATGGAATAATTAATAAAGCAATTCTCTTAGGCCGGGCTTACAATAATGAAAATGCACAACGCACCAGCAACTCTCTAATAATTAATCATGCTGTTTAATTGATCGCACGCGTCGGCCTTCAGCCGAGAAGATGCAGCGAGCAGCACGGCCCGCGACTTGAGCGGCATCGGTTGAGGATATTTACTATCGCCGCGGCTCTGCCAATGCCCTGCGCCGCCGCAGACAGCACGACCACCTTCCCGTCCAGCCGGCCCATCGCCTGTAAACACACACACACACACACACACACGCCGCTGGAATACGGAGAAATCCCCATACGCGGAAAACACACTTCTTCGGCGGACAACTTACGCGTTCAGGAACTTTGCGCCCCTAATTTTTTTTAGAGGCTGGTCACGTGGTCGGCGTCTAGCGCTCCTATTGGATGAGGAAGAGCGACGCCCTTTCCGGACGCGGAAGCGCTCGAAGAACAGTCACGTGAAAATCTCCCGATATCTTTTTAATAGAATAAAATATAAGTTGTTTTTTTTTCTGATCTGATGAGGATCAAGTGGTTGCAACAAAATCTTACGAACCACACTGTGCATATAATGTATTCTAAATCTAAATCCTCCATTCATCATGCAGCAGGTGCAGTTCTACATGCAAGGCTTTGCACATATTTGTAACAGCATCCAAACAAAAGTCCATTAGCTGGAGCCACCAGGTTTCATTTAAATAGTGCACAACGTGAATAAAAAAACATTCAGAATCACAATTATGGTTATTGTTAACTTTTTATACAGTGTATGTAAACTATTTGTATGTAAACTATCTGTCAAAGGAAGGAATGTAACTGGTATTACAGGTCAGCTGTCTACACAGGTGATGTTGAGATGGTGACAATGTTCTTGTGACCACTGGTGTATGTGATAACTTTCCTGCCAGTTTCCTGGAGGGCGAGCAGGGGAGTGCCAGTAAAAATTTTCCACCCTCCTGACTGTACGTTGGACCCTGTTCCTATCTGCTGGTGGCTGTTGCAGACCACACTGTGATGGAGCAGAACTGGACAGGATTGTTGAGCCTTACTATATTGTTTCGGATCACCTAAATAGAAAAATGCTTCACAATTCAAAACAATTCACCACAACATCAGTAGTCTCATAATAGTATGCTTATAATATGCTTATGGAAAATCTGTCATACTGTCAGTTAATTGACACAAATATTTCACAGCTTTTTAAACAAACCTTTGGTGTTCTTGCAGGTCATTGCTGTATCAGTCTTATTAGTGACAATTTATGTTTGAGAAGCATGAAGGCTGATTCCGGTGGTCCCAGTTACCACACCCTCACATCATTATATAGTAATTTGACTTTCAATAGCTGTGGCAAGCATGGGCAAATTGTGGACATTACCATGGCAGATTGATTTCTTTATTCCGTGTCAAGATTCAATACTTTGACAGATGTAGAGTGTAATTGTGATTCTCGTGTATTTTAAATGATATGAGAGTAAGAAATACAAAGACTAAACCTAGACCTGTGTGGAAATCAATTGATTAATCGATTAAAATTAATGCCAAAAAAACTGGACAATGTTCCATGTACAGACCAGAATGGCAATTTGCAGCATTATTATTTAGAAACGTGCAGCTCTCACGTGTCTGTTTAATTGCACATGGAAACTAAGTTTTCATCTTGGCACAGTATGAGCAAGGCTAGTATGCAGACCTTAATGAACTGCCAACTGGGAGTCCACTTGTAAAAGTGTCACAGAGAGCTAGAACTGGAGGCTGTGCTCCAGTGGGTGGACTGAAAGTGAAGAAAAATAATTTTTGAATGATATTGTGCATTGATTAAAAAAACGGTGACAATTAAAACTTGATGTGATCTACAACTGTGATACTTCTGGTATGAACTGATGAGCTGGAAGTTCCTCTCAAGAGGTAATCTCTGGGCTTCATCAATGGACCTGATCTCATGCAGAGTAAACATGCCAATTAACATCAAAGTGGGAGAACATTTATTAACTGTGCTTTAGTGGGGCTGAAGGTGAAGAGGAGTGTACATATTCACTGCAACCAACGAAATGCTGTACCCCATAGGATGATGAACATAAAATGCTGATTTATTTCAGTGTCGGTCCATACAATTTGGGCATGGTTAAGATGAAGCCATTTGAGTTTACCACATAGAATAAATGTAAGAAAGACTTTTTTTGACAGTTTTGTTTTTGTGAACAGAACTCGCATTATTTGCATTCTGTCTGAGTCACCATCCTCATGGTCAGATGATAGACTTCCTTCCAAAACTGTTGCAGGCAGAATATAAATGCCCAGTACACAACAGGTCTTGGCATTCAAGACAAAGATTTTCTTTGGTATTCTGATGATGTGCCAAAGTGTTTTCCTGGCTAGACATGTTCCTGGATGGTATTCTACAGACACATATGAATAAAACTGATCACACCTTTTCATTCCATCACTCCCCAGGTCCATGTCAAGAAGGACAAAGTCTGGAGGATTTGTAAACAATTACTTTAATATAAAGCATCACATGAAAACCAATTTCCTCCTATGGAAGACTGATTAGTCAGTCAAATCCCACAATTAATATGCATGTGTCAACAATGCTCTTTAAATCTTAATACCACAAGTACTACAACTACTACTACTACTAATAAATCATTATTATTGTAGAACTAATGTATCTGATGACAGACATTCAGAACTCTTTTTTCATACATAATTTTTTCAAAGAACCAGTAATAAGACACATTTTCGTGCAGTTCAATGTATAATTTACAACATTTTCAGTTTCTAACATTTCAATTTTTTGTTCCATGCAGGAAATACAATGAAAAAAGACAGGGCATCAATCTGGGAATAGAATGCTCTCTGATTATATCAGTTAAGAAGCCCACTACAGCTTTGCAGAGGAGATTGATTGTTTACTTTGTCTGTGGGCACTGCAAAGGTTATCATTGGTCACATGGCAACTACTTTCTGTGAAGGCATTTCAGCTCAGCTGCGAAAAGAAAGCTGGTGTCAGACCAAAGTGAATCTCACTGTATGAGTCATTAGATCCTGTATAGCTTGTGGTGAACATGAGCATAAAATGACTCATGAACACACAAACACTGAACTTAAATTGATTTAAATCCAGGATCAAACATACCACAAGAAATGTATGTATATTTTAAATCACATTTCGATGTCACTCATCTAAAATAACCAAACTCATTGGTAGACCCAAAGAAAAGAGGCTTCTGTAAGAAGATCCAGTTGCGCTCTTTTTCAGCCGTCGTCGGGTTCTTTTCATCAAGACAAGCACAAACAAATAGGCTGGACTATTATTTAGTATTATTCTAAAATCATGTTTATTGCCAAAGTACACACAAAGTGTGTGTGTGTGTGTGTGTGTGTGTGTGTGTGTGTGTGTGTGTGTGTATATATATATATATATATATATATATATATATATATATATATATATATATAATTCATTGAGTGTTAATACACTAGGCCAATAAAAATGATTTTAATAAAGGTTACCAATGCAATGATATTCAAGCCCCACAGCACTCTACTACCCTAAAGCCCTACAGCTTCGTGAGGTTGCTGCTCCTGATAAATGTTTCTGCCTTTCATATGGCATCCCCATATTTAATTTTTTAAAACCTAGTTATCGGTTCAGGTCACAAAATAAATTAGTGCATTTGAGCATTTAAGGATCTTGTCATTGCAGATTTATGACATATGTCTCTAAAGCACTGGTTTTATATGCCAAGACCTGGTGTGCTTTCATAAATACCAGCACAAACGACTGACCACATCTCTTACTCTTCGTTCTTTTGCTCATTCAGAAAATACTATCTAAAGATAGGAGGTCTGGTGTAGCATGATATTGTCAAGTGTGCTCTTCAGTGAGGCAGCACACCTAATAATTAAAGCGCTCCTTCCATTAAAAGAGTTCCTCATGCATTTCAGCTTCATTTCCCCTGCAGAATAAAACCTGCTTACACCCAGGCTCATGCACTCAGTGGGTACAGCACTGGCCATTATAGTCTGACATTATCCTGTCAGACTATCAGGGATTATAGTGTATAATGCAACTTTTTATAGTGTATAATGCAACTTTTACCGTTCACTGAACAGTTCAGAATATAATTTGTACATTAGGAAGCTTTCTGGGGACTTTCTCCCAGTCTAATGGTGATGTTGTGTATTCTTACTATTTTTGACTTCCGTAACTGTAACTACAACTACAACCGCAAATCCACACCTAGATCACTCATCATTGTTTTACTGTTGTGCATCACCATGTGTTCACCGTTGAGCATCGATTGGCTTTAAAGCTACATACTGTGATCTGAGATCTGTACCATGTCACTACCATGTAGTAATGG
Organism: Denticeps clupeoides; assembly: GCF_900700375.1. Classification (NCBI taxonomy): domain Eukaryota; kingdom Metazoa; phylum Chordata; class Actinopteri; order Clupeiformes; family Denticipitidae; genus Denticeps; species Denticeps clupeoides. The sequence continues at coordinate 19,797,798 of NC_041710.1, forward strand.
GGTAAAATTATTGTTCACCATGGGATTTTTGATTTATTGAAAATAAATCATACAGAGAGTAACACTATAGCAGAAATATGATGATGTATGATAGGGTATGAAACAAATCAGACCTGTGCAAGAAAGATTGATATTGGTCAAAAAAACACAGCGAGAGGGATCAGACTGAATGTCAGACGGAGTTTGGAGACTTTCAGACCTGTAAAATCCAACATCCAGTTAAACTGCTATTCATGCCACAGAGTTCAGGTCCAAAAGTAGGCCTGGTTAACACTGTCACTGAGCACCACCCTCATGATCACACCACATAATAACTATACCTCATTATTTCAGTAGACAAATTGAAATGTGGGTCTATAGGGTACCAGATGCTATTTCTACACTGCCAACAATAAGCAACGTCAAAACACATGCTGTACACAGACATACAGCATCTGAAACCCTTTCCACATTCAGTCTGCAACAGATGTATTTTGTATTTGTATTAGTACTAACCAAGTAAATCAGTTCAAATATGTGTCACTGATTGTAACTGTATTGATTGAAAAAAGAAAATCAGGTCATGTGCAAGATTAACACCTATTCCCACACAAGGCAACCATTTAGAAGTGCACAGTGCCAAGGAGGTTGCCAACTAGGACACTAGTAGTTTTCCTGATTGTAGTGTTTAGTTAATCTGATAGTTTAAATTATATAGTGTGATGATTAATTGTGGGAAATTAGAAGGTATAATACAGTTAAATGTACAGAATAATTATTATAAGAATAATAACATATAATTAGTCATTTCAAGCACTAGATTTATAGGCACTAGATTTATAATGATGAAGGGAAACATTGTATGAAACATGTGTAAGGTATTCTGGTAGTAGCCTAGTGGGTAGTAGCCTAGTGGGTAACACACTCGCCTATGAACCAGAAGACCCGGGTTCGAATCCCACTTACTACCATTGTGTCCCTGAGCAAGACACTTAATCCTGAGTTGCTCCAGGGAGACTGTCCCTGTAACTACTGATTGTAAGTCGCTCTGGATAAGGGCGTCTGAAAAATGCTGTAAATGTATCTGGAAATAAGAAGCCTGTTCACAAAGGGTTCTGAAAATCAAGACACAGAGTAAAAAAAACAATGAAGTTATTTTTAAGATTTTATTTGAATGTGAAGTTATTGTAATTGTGATACACAAGCACAGCACACGGTGACACAACAAAATGTGTCCTCTGCTTTTAACCCATCACCTTAGAGAGCATCCATGAAAGGCCGGTTCGTTTCCTTACACGCTAAATCAACCATTGCTCATGTCACATGCGTATCTATACCAGTACAACACGCAGTGTATTGACTGTTTTGACTGTGTATAGTTAATTAAATAGATAAAATAGACTAAAAGGGTAAATAAAATACAATAAAAGAAGTAGAATAAGGCTAATAGAAAGTAGTTAAAAAACAAGCAAGATATTTATCTTCCGTGACAACATAAAACATTAGACATCATTGGCTTGGCTATGCAAAGATTTACTACTAAAATGAGCAGTTATGCTTGATTTTAGGTGTTGAAACCGGCTTTGGGTGTGATTTGTCCTGCATAGCCTTGATGGCATGGGTCCACGAGTTAAACTACGATTTATCCTTTTTTCCATTGAAACTGGGGCTCTCTCAAATGTTCATAGGTATTCATTCTTACAACAAAAGCAGCTCGTTCTTTCTTGTGAATTTTGCTTGTGTCATTTTCTCCCAGCCATCTGCTCACCCATCACAACTATCCTGAAATCTAATGAATGTGAATTGTTGAAGTGACATCATCTGTGTGACTGGACAGGAGATACAGGAACAATAAACCACAATATAATAACATGATTAAAAAAAGATTAAATAACATCTTGTCAGTGAAAATGAAGAAAGATTTTAGCTGTCATGGCTGCCTTACTGCCGTACTGGACCTCTTCACACCGGAAGGACACCACACCCAAGGAAGCGCACAGTATCAAAGGGAACTCAATAGTTGACACTTCTCACGTTTGTTATAAGCAGTTTCCTGACTGACCATGCCTCAAGCCAACCTTTTTCATTCCGACCTCATCTTTTATGGATTCCCCTCTTGCCATTGATGATACTGACCCATTCTTCCGTCCACAACCACGATTCCAGCCCAGCCTCTGACATTGTATACAACCATTGTATCCATGACTTCCGGGCCTGCTGACCATAGTGTTCTGCCAGCCGCTAATGTGCACCATGCCCACAAAGGAGAGTTTAGTATAGTTTTGTAAACCATATTTTTATTCATCAACAATTTTACATGATATATTTTGTTATAGTTATCGTCTCATGCCCAGCATTTACATCTCGTCTTGTCATCCCGTCAAAAATGGTTAATTGATGAAGATAAAATTTGCTGACAAAAAAACAACACTAATTACAACTTTTGCAATGCACCTGTCTACACCTCATTATTTCAGCGGTCGGAGCAGTGTGTTTTTTCTGATTTTCTGGCTCAAAGCAGTGTCACTCAGGGTAAATGACATGATAAAATTCAATGACTAATATGCCATCTGCCAGGCACCAGTTCACCTTAAACATCATAAAATTGTTATGGCCTTATGCAGGGACTTAACTTTTTTGGTTCCAATCTGCATTTTTAAGCAGGCAGGAGAGGTCAGAGTAACAAAATATGATGGTTTGAAATGATCCAAATGATTCACTTAAATACCAGACCACGGACGCAAATTTCCTCCTATTGCTGCATTGGTTTAGGCTATTAAATTGCTTCTGAGGGCCTATGCAGTTGGTTGGCAGGAATTGGACCTTCTCTGCAAGACTGTATTAACATAGCAAGTCTCAAATTAGGCAATTAATTAATCAGAGCAGGAGACAGAAAGGCAGGCAAGAAGATTAACATTAACTCCGAGATTAAGCTTGCTTCATCATTGTCAGTGTGCTGCCTAAAAAGCTTACTTCTTTATAACCAAACTACAAAACAATGTTACTGAAACCTCCTCTGGGACGTTGGCTTTCATGATGGGTGAAAAGTGCAAAATGAGCTTTTGCTACTGACTGTCAAATGTCTATGGCTGCATGATAAATGCAATGTGTTGTGGACACAATGGTCTCACTTCAGTCAGTGTTCTGATGCAGTCTGTAGTTTGGGTGTAAGGTAGTAAGGAGCCTTGGTAACAAAACAAAAACAATGATGAATATTAAATGAAAAGTACCACATTCACATTCTCAGCTGTTATTTGCATACCATTATTTGGCTCCAAAATGACTGTTTTCTCATTGTGATATACAGCATGGACAGCACACTTCTGCATGTATTTCATCACCTCGTGGTCATCACCTGGACTTGGCATGGTGATTATAACAAAACTTCTCCCTAAAGAAACAATGACATGTGGAGAGTGCCTATAATGGTTGACAGAGAGAGAGCTGCCTTTTCACCTTATTGGCTCACTGGTGAAGTGTCACATGCATGACCTTGCATAGCAAATGTCACAGAAATAGGCATCAGTGACAAATGGCTCTTTAAAGGGTTCTGGTGATTACAGTTAATGTCACCCTCCTGCATAAATTACTGCAAAATGAGTCACAAAGAGCCTCAGAGGGTGCAGTTTAAACCGATAGTCGCCAACGGCCAATATTATTGAAGCACTGCTTCTTGTGAGTGTGTATACACCCACACACACACACACGCACGCACACAGTGTCGGGAAGGTTACTTTTAAAATGTATTCCACTACAGATTACAGAATACATGCCCCAAAATGTAGCTTGTAACGTATTCTGTGAAGTTACTCAATGTGAGTAACGTATTCTGAATTCTTTGGATTACTTAATTTATTGTCATGCTTTTTACAACTACATGAATGTAGCAATCACAGATAATAAAAAAGCCCTGTTTTTCCCTAACCATTTCTTTATTTATAAAGCTGAAAAGTGGAAGAGTATTAGACAAACATAAAATATGCCATTAAAAAGTATTTACTGTTATGGTCACCAACATATTCCATCACTTTGTTAAAATAAAAAGTAGCCTTGCACAAGGAAAAAAACCCAGCATTTTCAATGACCCTCTTCCTGATTAGGACAAAAAAGGCAATATATAAAACTATTCTCAAAAATGTTATACTTTTTTGGCATTTACTGTCAATATTATTCTTCCACAAAAAATTCAAAATACTTAAGATTCTTCAATACAAATAAGATATTAAAACTTGATGTGACAATGACAAAATGCACTTTAAACCTTGCCACCAGATATAGTTTTAAATACGAGACAATATTTGTTTTAATGCCACCCAGCAACATTACTTCATGGCCATTTAACAAAGGCATGCAACAAGAACCCTCTAAAGTACACAACTAGCTAGCTACACTCCTGCACGCCCTCTCAGATCTGCAAATGAAATGAGACTGAAAATTCCCTCTTCATGGGGTCTCTGATTCCGATCAACTCTATTCTCCTTTGTTGTCCATTTTGAAAAACTTAAATCCTCCCCCAAAAATCCAATAATTGGCTAACAATTGCCATAAGCATATGAGGTGCTGCTTTTCTAATGCTTGCAAAAAACCAAACACCTCACACTTACAAAATAGGTTACAAGCCGTATCAGTGAACAATACCAAGACATTTTCAGCAACCTACCTACATCTGTTCCACTTAGTCTACATCCAGTAAAAGCGGTTGTAATGCAGCAAGAGCACCTGTTCAAAGTGTTTGTCTGTCATGCGGTTACGGTGTGGGGTGAAAACAAGTCCTCCGGGGCTAAAGAGACATTGGACAGGAGCACTTGACGGCAGAGTCATATTGTATTTTAAGAAGAGGGCTCTGATCACTCTGATACGTCTTTAATGAGGCCAATGTCTTATCTGAATCTTGAAGATACCTCCGCACCTCATCTTCCGCTGTAGAACAGGTCACCTGTGGCCTCTAAAAACTGAAGAAGTTGTTGTCATCATCTTCTGGCTCATTTCCCACTGAGGCATGTCCAGTGTTGCTGGTATCATTAGACAGATGGCACATATCTGCCAAAACATTTTACAGCCCAAAGCACATTGCTGCTCCCTGTTGACTTAAGAGTGAAACTCTCCATGTCACAGCAACCGGTAAAAAAAACACACACACACAGAATCGAAACTTTGAATGACTTTAATGACATGATTATAAAAATGCATGAATTAATTATTCCTCGCACTCATACTGTACTTGGAGAAAATGGAACATTTTGCGGAAACGTTTGGCACTGTTGCGAGCAGTATTACGCGCACTACTACGTACACTTGTGCTTGCTCTGGAACGGGCAGATGGCTTTTGCACATGGTGGGCAGTGCTCCACGCGGCGCTGCCCGGCCGGGTCGTCCTGGTGGCAGCGGGCGCATGTGTGTCCCGGGGCGGCACGGATCAGACCACTGTGTAATCCATTTATTTCAACATATGCAATATATACAATATACAATATACTCAATATACACACACAAGGGGGTTGCATAAATAATAATAATATAAAACAATATTTATATAATATATAAATAAAAATCAAGAAGCACCTTCTTGATGAGAGGGAACTAGACGCCTTAAAATGGGTGCCACACATTTTGTCATCCTGTATGGAAAAATACAACAAACTAAATATTTGAGAAATGGCTGAGCCTTTTTTTACAGTTCTATCAACCTGACCACTGCCAGATTCCAAAAATAGATTTATGTATGAATCAGAATAACACAGGATACAAAGGATGTCATAATAGTCACAATTTCAAGACAGACTACTGTCACGCTCTAGAAAACATTGCAGGAGCCACAGTTGCAAAACATAGTGATACACTGATTGTCAAGGCTTATATAGCAGGGAAGTGAAAGTGAAGTGATTGTCATTGTGATGCACTGCAGCACAGCACATGGTGCACATAACAAAATGTTTCCTTTGCTTTTAACCCATCACCTGTAGTGGGCAGCCATGACAGGCGCCCGGGAGTAGTGTGTGGGGATGGTGCTTTGCTCAGTGGCACCTCGGCGGACCGGGATTAGACCCGGCAAACTTCCTTAACTGCTAGGCCACCACTGCCCCATCTCACAACCTCTAGGAGCTGATTAGGGAAAACAGGTTTAGGCGGTGGTGACAGGAACAGGACTGACAAACTGGGAATGTGACAGGCCACTTAGGCAGCATTGTAATTCTTGGTGGTTTTCTTTGGACTTTTTTTTCTGGTAGAGGCATTATAATACAAACCAGCATAAATTATAGAACTGCGGAAAACACTGTTGAAAGTAACAACTTAAAAGTAAAAGTGAAGTGGCAGGAAAAGTGTTCTTACATTGGGACTTTTTGGCATTTCAACTGTAATTGGGCTTACAGAGTGGCACCCTATGATTAAGGATGTTGAGTAGGAAGGAAGAGTCTAGGCAGAAATATGGTGTAACAACATTTAAGAAGGAGGAGGAGCCAGGCGTAGATTAATGGCAAAATTTCTTGTTTTTTTATAAATTAAACAAAATTAGACAAAAATTAGACAAGGCAAAAAATGAAATTAGACAAAGCAACACGTAGGGCTCTACTTTGGGGCTGAAGGTGAAAAAACGGGGACACGGGGAGTACTACACTACACACACTCACACAATCCGAAACAATGGAAGACCAACATGTTGGTCCACCGTGACACATGGTGTTGAAGAGACTGACTGCCTGGGGCTCTCGCAATCTCACAACCTGCCAGATCTTTCTCTAATGCTGCAGTATCTCCTCTTTGATGGAATGTTTCTTGTCCATAGAGTGCAGCTGCTCCAGTGATTTTTTTCATTGTCTTCAGTACCATCAGTACTATTATACAGTATTTCACTTAAAAAAAAAAACGTTTTTTTTTTTTTACAGTATGTCCACTACACTTTCAATTATTCCTTTGCTTGAAGGATGGATTGTTGTCTCTGCATCAGATGGAGATCTGTTCTACCTCATTTATTTTTGGTGCCTCTCCACAACTGTGGCATCAACTAACTTTATTACATAGTGGCTGTGCAGTCAACAATCAGAAAATATGTGTTTAGAGTTGTTCAGGGTAGAGTGGGTTGGGAGGGTAAATATGAATAAAAAATGAATAATCTTGTTTTTTGTCAATCTTTAGATATAATTCCTTGTATATGTAACACTGCAAATGTTTCATTCGGACAATATGAAAAAAAGATATGTTGTTAAGATAGCACAGGCCTAAAGCATGTTTATTGCATTGATTAGAGTAGTTATGGCGATTGGTGTTTGTTGTTAATAGAGTCCCAGAATTCTATGCTTTTGCTCGCCCAGTGCTCTAATGGTCACAACAATTGGGTACCACTTGAGCTGCCAGTGGGAGGTGAATGAAATCTCGAGCCTGCCGCCTCAGCCCACTTCAGGTTGCTTAGTGGGGGTGACTCACTCGGGCCTGATGACACAAACACCGCTCCCCCGAAGATCCCGATGAGCACACTGCCTAAAAATACCTGGGGGCTGCCTTTACAGCAGCTTCACTCCTCAATAACCTTTTCACGTTCCCGCCCATGCCTGCCACAGCACAGATGGATCTCAGTCTTCACATGATAACGCAATTCATTAAACAATAACACACACTGAAAAATGTATATTTTCTTTTTTCATGATGCATGTGCTAGCGTTCCAATGTAAAACCACATGGATCCATGTTTGCAAGGTTCCAAGATACAATCTGTGCCTAATACAGGACACAGCTTCTGAGAACAGGACAAAAAAGAAAGATAAGATTAAACTGAATTGCTTCTCACGGGGGAAAATTAAGTGTTTTCATTACATTAGACCTCAACCCAGTCACAAACAGTAATGATTCCCAGCCAACACTGCACTCACATGTGCCTTACAAGGTTTGTCTTTTATAGAGAAACTAATGCCTTACAACATTATAAAAAGATGACATGGTATGGAGGTTGTTGTGGAGCGAGTATTTCTGGGCTGCATTTGTAAGGGTATTTGCTCCTGATACATACATAAATCTACCTCTAGTGAAGCTTCTATTGCGAGGCCCTGGGATCTCAGTACTCTATACTAATAATGTTATGTGGTGATTCGGTTTTATTGAGCACCACAGTTGTTGTGGGCAGCATGCTGGAAGGGGCTACTCTGGGAAGGGGCTACTTTGGGTCTGGGATTCGGAGCGGAGTTTCATGTTCGTCCTGTGTTATTATGTTTCCTGACTGTTTTTGCCTGTGTAAGATTATATAAAGCTGCCCTGTTCGTGTCTATTCTCCGTCGGGTCATTTTTACTTGCTGTCTCCCCTGTCCTGTTCACCATATATTAAACCTGTTTTGTGATGTAATGCGTATGCATCCTTTTTCCTTGCCATGTCCAGCCATTGTTCCAGATCTACTGCCATGGCATGTCAAACCAGCGTGACAGCATTTATTAAATGCTTTAATAATCTGTTTATTGGAGTAGTGGCTTAGCCGTTAAGGAAGTGGACTTGTAATTGGAAGGTTGTGGCTTCAAATCTCAAACCACCAAGGTGCCACTGAGGTCCATTTGAGCAAAATACCATCCCCCACACTGCTCCCCTGATGGTTGCCCACTGCTCACCAAAGGTGGTGGGTTAAATGCAGAGGACACATTTGGTTTTTACTTTAAGTGGTACTGACTGCTGGTTCTTTCAATGAACTCCCTAGACTTCCAGTTCTCATTAACTCTCTTTGATAAATGCAATCCTACTATCAAGCTGGATACAAGCAATCTTTAAATTAAAAAAATATCCGTGCCCACACAAATATCCATTGTGTAACAGCAGCATTACGGGCCCCTCCTGACACCTGTTCCAGATCACCATCACAAGAGTACGGAGTCAAGCCACGCCCGCACGTCATCTTTTTCACCTGAGCACTACAACAAGCAATTCCTGTTAAGATCTTGACGGCTGTCTGCGTTATACTCTTGTGTCCTGTTAGAAATCTTGTTCTCTGTCTATGTGTCTCTGTGGTTGGTAAATGTATGTTCAGTATAAGTCCTCATACCATTTTTCCTTCTGATTACTTCTCGAATGTTTGTGAATAAATCCGAGTCTGTGTCGTGAGAAGTTTCCTTGAACCTGAATTGCAATGAGCCATCATTGAAAGAGGAAAATCAACAGATGCTACGAAATATGACTCAAAATGACTGTTCAGTTTCTTCCTGTACAAGAAACTGCAGCACAAAAAAACATGAAAATACCCACCAATAGGCCAACAGCACCATCTAACCTTTACAAGGATGCTTAGTGCGAAAAACTCAGTTAAAGAGAAGCTCTACAGGCGGTGCAGGCCGCTTTCTACCATCTTGTAAGCCTGCTGCTCTTTCCATTGAAAAGTGTTTGTTCCCTCTTTCCCTCTTCTTCATGCCAATCAGCCAACTCAGTGGGAAGATGTTATGCGTCTCATATCATGTGAGGCTTGATGTATTAAGCGGAAATTAGCTAATTACCTAAAGTGACTCAACTGGGAGAATCACAAATCTCAGAGAAAAGATCCATGGACGTGTTTCGGTTTTTTCACCACGCACATCACGTCAGCAAGTGCTGTGCATAGGCAGTGGCTCGCAGCATTCAATTATCACAGGGATACAGTCAAAACATCTCAGAATAATGCGAGACACTGGAAAGACATCTGACAGTCACCATGTGAACTAATAATAACGTCCATCCTCCTCACTCTCCTTGTACCCCACAGACTAAAATGATGCATTTTGCAGTGACACCAGGCAGAGCCACCAGGCTGTGCTGGACAAAATGAGATGCGCACTGTATTAGTCCGTGATACTCATACATAATGGAGGGCATCGCTTTGGAACTAGGAGTAAGCAGTCTGCTTAAGCTATCATGGGTGAGAAAAAACAGAGAGCAGAAGAACAAAGTGTAAAAGATATTGTCGATCACTGCTTGTTCTCTGCAACTCATTTAAAATGAAAATGTTTCATTAATTTTGTGCAGTCGTCTTCTGTGTCCATAGCCCTCAGCCTTGAGTTGAGAGCTGAGCTATTACAAATATTAACACTTGTTCATTATTCACCGTTCCAAACTCATTCAGTCCGCTACTCGAATGACAAGAAACATAAATCAAAACCCCCCGTTTTTTCTGCACAAGCCGTGAGGTGTGTCTGAAATGCAGGCAGAGAAATCAAGTCGAACCTGATGATAGTCTTGGCTCTAGATTAACCAAATTAATCAAGTGAAACTTCTTAAATACCAAATGAATTAAACTGAAGAGAATCAGCATGAAATAAGGGAAACGTTGTGTATTTCTGTGATCATGTTGTTATTGCCAATTTTTGTGATTTTTCACTGATCTCTGTTGTTTTGACGCCGAAACGCTATTTGATGTTTGATGACTAAAAACGTGGGTTTTTCAGGGCAGCGAGAGACAGCCCAGTCCCTGGATGTTCTCAGTGTAGCATGTTGGATGGAGATTTTCTTAAAGGGGAGAAAATTGAAAGGTTTGCTTTTGTCAGTTCTATTGAAGTTTGTTGGAAAACATTTTATTTGTCGAAATAAACATTTTACTCAATGCTTTTAAAAGTAACATTAAAACATGTTATTGGTAGGCAAATGGTTAGGGAAGTGACTGTGATTGGCAGGTTGCAGATTGAAGTCCCAGCCCATTACTTTGAAGCCACAACCTACCAATTACCAGTCCACTTCTTTAACAGCTAGGCCACTACTCCAATAAATAGATTATTGAAGCATTTAATAAATGCTGTCACGCTGGATTGACATGGCGAGGCAGTAGATCTGGAACGCTGGCTGGACATGGCGAGGAAGAATGTCGCATATGCACAATGTCACGAAACAGAGGTTTAATACATGGTTAACAAGACAGGGGAACATAAAGAAATAGGTACTGCTGGCATTGCCTTGAGCAAGGTACCATCGGCCAGCATTACTGACAGTATCATCGCCGTGGTCGCGGGACGCATTAGCGGCTGGCTGTGCTCGTGGTCTTCGGGCTTGAGTCGTTTTAGTGGTCGATGCAGTGTCAAAAGGAGGTTGGATTGCAGCCGTGACAGACAGCTGTCTACCCTTCCATGTGTGAATAGGTTCATTGTAGGAGACACATTATGCTGTGGTTCACTTTTGTGCTGTGGTCTCCCAAAGATCTACCATGCTCCTACCCAACAATTAATGCTGTAATACTTTGCTTCAAAAAAGTATTATTTTAAGGGTGAACACACTTATGCAACCATCTTATTTTACATTATTCAAACATTTACTTTAAATATTTCCCAATTTAAATGTGGAAAGTTTTCAAATGATTTACTGTGGTAATTTTACATGACATGACTTTTTTTTATATACACTATATGATGATTGAATCATAACCCCTACATGACAAACACAAGACAAATTTATCTTTATGCAAACCTAACAATGGAGGAATACCCAGTTACTAAATAAGAGTATTTTGGTTTGTTTTTAGTAGAATATGTCTATATTGTTCTACTTTATATAAACAGATTTTCTGTAATTAAGGCAAAATAAAATATTGTAGCCATACTTAGGTTTGCCGTTTGCTTTATAAGCAAGCTTTATAAGAAAATGACTTAATAAACCAACTTACATGATGTTTGCACCCCAAATTATGATGTTAATAAACATATTCATCTTTTATGTGCTACATCATTCAGAAACATTCAGAAGCTAGAAGCTTAAAGTAAAAAGTTTAAAAAACAAAAATTGATGAGTAGATGAGTAGACGCATATTTTAATCAAAATGATTTTCTCTCCTGAGGAAGATAGACGATTCATTAAGATCAATTAAGCAAAACAACATATTTCTGCACATTTCTAACGTCAAACTACCATCACATAAAACACACACTTAATACCATAAGCTGTAAATGCAGAGGCAAGTCTGCCAAAAGAATGTACAATAAATAGCCGTAAAAAATAATTAATTGATTAAACAAAAGCTTTAGATCTGGCCCATTACATTCATCATTAAGATGGGACTGAGCAACTGATAAACAGAATGCTCCAATGATGCCTTCTTCCTACATTAATGAACATGGCACTTTAGTTGGAGCCGTTTGTTATAAGGCGAGAGGTAATGGTGAATCTTTAATGAGAAACCATGACTGCTGTGAGAGTCCCATGGTTCCTCACTTCAGCAATCATTAACAATCATTTTATGAAGTTACAGAGGCTGAGCACATCACCTATCAGTTAAAACAGCTACAGATTTCTGACCACGCTCCATTACATCATAACAGCTAAAAGATGTGCTTTAATGCAGGGCTGTCTAAAGTAACAACTACAACCACACCAATCCCTGACTTCTGGATCTGCAGAGAGCATCCATTTCAGGTTGGGATGGAGGTTATATTTCTTATACATTTACTCTCTACATGAAAACCCACATTTGCTGATGAAACAGATCCTAATCTGAATAAACCCATTTTTTTGCCTGTTCAGTCTGTTAAACTTTTCAGATCTTCAGATAATTGCAAAAGGAGCTTTCTAATCATCAATCAATCACTAATGCAAGTGACAGACTTGTATTAGTGGACACAGCATGCCACCCAAACTGAAAACTAATAGCAGCTGATAATGAACCTCTCTGCATTTATGCAGATATTCCATTCATTAACGGCCATTTCCAGCTACCACACTCATTTACAACATTAACATTGAGTGGACAGATTTTTTTTTTTTTTTACAATAATGATAAAAATAAGTGCTCGTTTGAAGCTGGGCTTCTCTGGCAAGGTAGGAGTGGGATTGGCTGCCTTGCATGATGCAGAATTGAAGGTCTATGGCTGAAAACACATCATTGAAAAAACACACAGACAAAGTGCAAATAGGTAACAGTTAGCTGTCACCTCCAAAAAAAAATGCAATCCTGGCCATGTGGGAGCATGATGGATGCTCAGAATTATAGCCAAACTGTACACAATGCTTCAGCAGCAACAGATGGGCAAACAAGTTGTCTAATCCAACGGCTTGGTACCTCGCCCAGGAAGCCCTATTCATGTCCCCCATCCACTCATTAAAGTGAAGTGATTGTCACATGTGATACACAGCAGCACAGCACACAGTGCACACAGTGAAATTTGTCCTCTGCATTTATCCCATCACCCTGAGTGAGCAGTGGGCAGCCATGTCAGGCGCCCGGGGAGCAGTGTGTGGGGACGGTGCTTTGCTCAGTGGCACCTCAGCAACCTTCTGATTACGGGGCCGCTTCCTTAACCGCTAGGCCACCACTGCCCCGATAGACAACCACGAAGGAGTTAAGGAGTTCTGAGCAGAAATCTTGTTAGGAGAAGGGGTTCTCTCCTTGTTCTCTTAGATCCTGGCTCTTTTCCTTTTTAGTAGCAACTATACTACAGCATGATCTTATCTACAATTAATGGCCAACTCTAGTAACACAGAATTGTGTGGCTCCATTTTCATGCAGGCATTTTCAGTTAGAATTCCAACAAAAAACCTGCTGTGCTATTTTATTGTTATATTAAGTGTATATTTACCTCCATAGCCAACGAGGGAACATGGATTTACAGATTAGGAAAAGATCCTACAACTCCTGAATGGCTGTCAAACCCAGCAAAGACAGATAGACCCAGAAGACATTTGCCATGTCCCTTTTAAGCAGATACAGTTTATTTTAGTGTGTAATTATTCACCGCACACACACTAAGATTACTTCAACAGTGTTAGGATTTGTGCTGTTCATTGGACAAGGCGCAGTTATTTCTTATCAACAAAGTCAGACAAATGTAGAGTTTTGCTGAATCCACAAATAAGCCAGATAACTGATGGTACTGTTAATATTTTACTGTGGGCATTATTAATGTAACATAATGATTACATTATGTGCGCTGATAAAGCCTGAAGTGCGCTAGCGCAAGGATTAAGTCAAAACATTTGTAACTTCGTTGGTGATGAAGAGAGACAGAAGTATGTGCAACACTCAACTGCTACTAGCACAGCGCATTGTGCTGGCACTGGGTGTAAAACAAATGTTTATTTTAAAAATGCAACAGCCTGAAATGCTTTAGTAAAGTGTTGGTTGTGTCCTCGCTTCTAAAACATTGGCTAGTTGCGATCCAACTATGAAAAGAGCTGTAAAAAAAAAAAAAAGCTTACATTTTTCCTATACGTACTGTGTACAAGGGCCAGCATCAACAAGCCTCCACTTCCACTTCCAAGTTGCAATAAACTATAAAAACCAAGGCTGGAAAATACATCTAGATTGCACCTGGTCCCAGTAACACAACTTTAGTATTTTACATGGCTTCAGTTGTTGTTCAGTTCAGGAACACTTCACTTTTTTTATTCTAGTTCCCTGTCCCTCTTGCTCCTCCTGATTGCTCATAAACATCTGAGTGACATTTGTATTCTCCTCTTGTTTCCATTTGTGCACTGCCGGGCTGTTCACAGCATTCCACATATGAAAGGGGATCGACAGTGAGCGCCACATTACTGGCAATAATTTTATTAAAGCCGCTGGTTAATCCTGAATAATCCTTTCCAGTCCTTTTTAAATTCAAGCAATGGGTTTCCTAGTTGACACTGAACAACACGCCTTCATTTCATAATTCTATTGAGAAATCTACCTTATTCCTACAAAAAAGAGCTACAGAAAGGGGAGAAGCAATCAGAAAAACAATGGTATGTGTCCCTGCTCTTGCTTATGTTTCCACATCCACTTTCTCCAATTGTACTCTATAATTTATGCACCGTTTTAATGTGCCATGCTACTCTGTCCCCCTGGTTTATAAAAGGAGAAGATATATGTGTTGTGTGCAAGGGTTTCTTAAAATAAACATGTAAAATACAGACCGTTGAACAAGTTGTTCCAGGGAAGCAGCCCTGTCTGCACCAGCACACATTTATTTATTGCCCTCATTCTGAACATACAAGACAGGGTGAGAATATAAACAGGGCAGAGGGAAGAAAAAAAGTGCCTGTGTCTTATGGGCTGGTTTAATTTCCAACGCAAGTAATTGCATTGGCGGGAAATGCTGTGACACATGCCATCGCATCAACCAGTTTAATTAAACGGGCCTCTCCATATTGCCGGGTGCCAGATGAACAGCAGTCTTTTTGCTTCCTCGTGCAGCACGAGCCCAGAGAGGCGACTGATAATCACAGGTAATCTTGCACAGAGAGAAAAAGGAAAAAAAAGAGGGCTGGCACGGTGGCAAAGAAATTCTGACATTTCCAGAAAAGCCGCCTCCTTCTGCCCTGCTCTCTGATCGACCGCGTCGGGTGGACAGGCACCCGCTGAGCACTGGAATATCAAAGTAGGGTGTCAGGAGGCACCCAAACCAAATTAATCTTAAAGTACTCACATAGCCATAAGGCGTTTTGTCATGGGGCTGTTGTTGCATTTCAATCACTGGAGCGATAAATACTCACAACGCCGTGGCAGGTATTTAAAAGGAAATAATATTGATTGGCTGCTGCAATACTTCCCTCCTGCAGAGTCCTTAAACAGTCATCATGGCCTGGTTTAGCATTAACATTCTACTAGTATTCTTTGGTCAGTCAGGGTCTTCAAAGCGCATGGTTTGTCCAAGACCATATAATGTGGTCCTTGCAAAGCGTCATGGCAAAAATGAAAAAAACGAATGAACATCCATACAATCTTGAACCATTTATACAATTAATATACACCAGGATATAAGAATGCTGAACAAACGTTCTTATCCTAGGGTGTGTCTGTAGATTTGAGTGCTAATGAGGATGGGAGAATAAAAAAAATACCCTTGTGATGACATAAGGGGAAAAATTCCTGTACTTCCACTCTCTGAACGGAGAAGCAGAATGGCCAGAATCTGCTTCCCCCTAAACTTGAGGTCCATAGGGACCCTTTTTCAGCGCAACGCATGAAAAGATGAATAATCATATTCTAAACATATGTGATTGCAGCATTTTTTATCAACCCCATTTTAGCTTCTTGTATATTGAAGGGAAGCTCTTTAGAAGATGCATCCAAAGTTGGGCTTGGAAAGTTCGGTTTGGAGTTAAAGTTGTGTCCATAAATCAATGGGACATATGTAGGCTCTCTAATGTGTTGCACCCATGAATTTGAATTAGCACTAAAGATTAGTCACAACCGACTTACGCTAAATTGAGAGCATCTGCTCACACTGGATGTTTCATTTGAATGCTTTTCATTCTACAAAAAATAAAATAATAAAATCTATATAGTATATTTTTATGTTGACTTTTAAACCATTAAATGCAGTCCATGCAATTTTTCTTAAACATTTATTGAACCAAATACTGCGACAAACACAAATGATCACTCTCTTCACCATGTACAACATGGAATATATACTTGACAGCAAATAAAAAAAAAAAAACTTTTCTTTTGTAAATATTAGTAGTGTATTGAAAAAGTGCTATAATACTAGTATTGTAGTATGGTTCTGTGTAATTGCAAGTCATTTTTCATTATTTTAGCTTGTTATTATAATGCCTTTAAAGCTCTTGATGCATGTATTCCTCTAACCATGAATGAACATAGAAAGATTGTTTTTTAAATTCTTTAATTCAATTTTGGGCAGGTAGACTTTTGATATTCACTATTGTTCACTTACGGTATCTGCACATCACTGCAGCGCACACTTTTCTTCAGATAAACAGATGACATACAGTTACAGTCACAAAATACACATTTCTTCACCTTGTCTTTTTTTTAGCAAAACACAATACATAACACAAGTAACATAAAAAAGATAAATACGTTAAATAACTAGAATATTTGTCTGAGGAGTATCAAACACGAGCCAATAAAAATGAGAGTAATCTACATTCTTGAATAATACTTTCATAGTGTCTTTTGTAACATTCTAGCTGCACTAAGCAATATAATACACAGCAGGCATTTTCAGAATCGTTTTGCATTAAGAAGAGAAAGTTTAGCAGTCCCAATGCCAAAACACACACACACACACTTACACACGAAAAAAAATCAACATTGTGCTTTTTTTGTTTTAGTTGAAACCAACAGTTTATGGCTAATGTACAGTGCATTAAGCAGATATTTCTTCATCATCACCTGACAAGCAGGACCATTTATTTTTATGTTTGGTTTGGCAATGCACATGGCACAGAGTCTCTTTTGGTGCCTGTGCACAAGGCTCAAACCGAACGTCACGACAGTGGTTTGGATAAAGCACATTAGAAAAGCGCAGGAAGTTAGAGTTCAGGTCCATACAGACTGAATCAAACACACAGGGGTGCCAGACACTGCTGCTTTTCCACACTTTTGAGTCTCTGACCAACCTGAAGAGCTAATTATTCGGTTAACTGGATAATTAGTCCTCTATAAAGCTAATTAGAACAAAGGAAGTAGGTCAGAATCCACTGAACATTTTACTTACGGTCAACTAGCATAATAAATATGATTTAAGTATATTTACAAGATGTCTTTTAAATTTGATCGAGCCTATTTGACTCTAAAGTTGACTCATTGTTCTTCTTACAGAAACCTTTTTTTTTTCTCCATTCCTCTATCGTTTATTTGTATGTGTATTTTGACCTGGAAACACAATGCAGTTTTTTCCTCTTCTTTTTCCTTCAAGACAAGAGAAGGGGCCACAGGTGGACGCCTCTCACCTGGGAAAATAAATCCATTACACTTCAACTCATCCGGTTTGCTCGGAGGACAACGCAGCCGGAGATGTTTCCTATGCTGTGGGGTCACTTCACACAAGGACTCCTGACAGAGCTCGTAGGCTTAAATAATCGATAGCGATGGTTTCTAGGGTGAGGGTCTCTTTGAGCTTGCAGTGCTTCCGGCTGCGGCAATCGTCTCTCTGTCGTGCCACCTTCCTCCAGCTCAAATGCCGGGTCTCTGATGTGGGCTAAACTGACTTCGGAAATGAAAAGTAATGGCATCTGTTTTATATTCAGGTACCACACTGACATAGTGCAGCTTCGCCTTGAGCCTGTGTGACTGTGGTGGGTGGATTTTGAAGAGTGTTTTTGGCAGGGAGACAGAGTACTTTGGAAAGGTTGACTCTTTGACAACCCGACAGGCAGTGGAAAATGGAATGACCCAGACTCCCTGATCATGTAAACGCACCCTTGACGTGACTGAGCCCAAGGCTAGAGCTCAACGTTTTCACAAGTCCTCCTCTTTCACCGCAGGGGAAGCTTTTTTCATAATGTGCAAAATGTAAGACAATAATGTGATCTAAGGAGAGGTGATCTCAGTTCTGAGAATTCTACAAAATGTACAATACTCCCAATTAATTTTTAAGGAGCCCCAGACAGGGGAAAAATGGTCTGTTCCTCTACAAATTAGAAGCTATTCATCCCATAAAGAAATTATTTATACAATTTGACACAATAGAGCAAAAAAGCTGATGATTATATTATATAAATAGGTTTTTACTTCCTTTCCTAGGGGCAGGATAGGTACATTATTTACATAGTAGTAGGAGTGCTTTGGCTGGAACAGTGCAGATGCCTGTGCACGTACTGTGGATAAAACGGAAAGCCATTAAAGGCATTTCAACTAAATGAATATTGCCACATTTTGAACCCTGTACAGTTTAGGGAACCACTTGAGCAGTTCAGGAGTAAAAGCAGAGGCAGCTGAATAATTGATATGGTGGAGACTGCTTAGTACAACAGGCCACACATTAGCATGTGGATTTGCACAGAAACACGCGCTAAACACTCTTTAGACACATCACAAAAGTTTGTGGCTCAGGCTTAAACCAAACAAGAGGTGTAGATAAAGATTAAGATAAAGATAGATAAAAACATTTCTCTCACTAAATCCATTTATGCATAAAGGGGCAAAATGAATGAGCCTCTAGTTTTTAAGTGAAGTTAAAAAATATATATATGGAGAAACACACACAAACCATTCTCACACCAGAGCTCTCAATTCAGAGCATGCCTTTGGACAGTAGATGGGACCCAGAGGGAACATGGGGACAGCATGCAAACTCTGAGGCGGGATTCCAACTCACAAGCTTGGATGTGTGAGGCTATGTTGCTGGCTCACACACTGCCTTGCGGCCTACTCTTGTATCATTAACATATAAAGTTAAGGCGCATTGGAAATTTGGCGTGAAAAGGAAAATGCTGGCAGAAAAAGTGCTGTTGTCTTGGCTCCTGGAGGGTAGACCCAGAAAATGGCTGTTCCTGTAGACAAGAGCGCAGCGTACATTTTCATGCTTTTTCCATGAAATTCAATGCGCTCTTTATCTTTAGAAAAGCGACTCAAAATGACCAGACTATTGAGGGTTGAAGTTTAATAGTGATGAGGGGACTCGTGGGTGCTATACAAGTGGCATAGAAGTGAAAAAGACAGTTTATTACTGTAGTAATACAGTACTGCACTGCATCAAAAAGCACAGTGAAGCACAGTCTTGGCAACGTAATATAGAAAAGGATTATGCTTCTGTGCCTCAGAGTGAATATGCAAAAGAAAAAAAAAGTGCCAAAACAAGGAAAAAGAGGTACTGGAAGAAGCTTTGTCATCTGAAACTTTAAACAGAAAATGAAAAATGGTGGGTGAGTGTCCTGGATTATGTTGCCATGATTGAAATTCGCTGTTCATCAGCCGCTTCCATCACACCTGATGGAATTTGAACAGCGTCCCAATCTGGTACATCTGGCAGATTTCAGCTCATGGGGGCAGGTTAAATGAGTTTAAATTCTCAAGTGTTGGACTGTCCCCCTTTTTGGCATTACAGAGCACATTGTGCTGACCGCAAGCAAAAAATCTCATTCATTCAAATCAATTCTGTTTTTAGAAAATGTTAAAATTCCCAGAGGGTGGATCATTTCATATATTGTTTGAATGCCTTTCTGATCAGTTATTAAAATACAATGGTGAGTTTGTTAAAACACAATGCACTTCTTAACAATACATATACATTTTTCCCACTTGTAGCCCTGGATGCTATGAGAAATTGCTCTTGTCTGGCTGCTTTTAACAAGATCATTGGATCCTTGGAGACATGAAAACAGAAAACAGATTTCTGAAGGCCTATACATACTAATACTTCTCAGTTTGTATAGTGTACTTTACTGTTGGTATAATTTTAATTCTTTGTCTATCTGCTATTCTTCTACTGTCCACTTTCTGCCATGACAAAAATTAAAATTGTTCACTTGTAGAACTAATAAAGGATCATCTTATCTTATTGGCCCTTAAGAGAATTCCTCTGGTTGGGCAGTGGGGGCAGTGTAGAGCACAACCCTGCCTTTGGCAGTTTCCCCAGGACAGCCATTGGTGTGAGGGTGACGGGAGGGGAGGCTCTTGCGGCTGGCCTGGCCGTGGCTGCCATCTGCAGGGTCGTACATCACCACCATGCTGGTCTCCATGCGGGAGAGGGTGTACATGCTGCTTTGCCGGGTGGGATGTAGCCGAGTGGCACGGAGCTCAAGTTCGTCGTAGCTGGAAATCCGCACAAACGGACACCAACGGAAGGCTCGCTTGAAACCTGCCCGAAACCTTTAGCCAGGAACAACCACACAGAGACAGACGGCAAAAGAGAAGGAGACACAAACAAAAGCATCAATAAAAATTCCTCCATATACACTGCACAGAATGCCTCTGTTTACTCTATATGCCAATGTAGATGTTGACCAGCCCAAGTGCCTCATACTTCATCCTCCAGAGTTCACCAGAGTTACATCCTCCGTAATCACCACGATTGCAGCCGATCTGATAAGGCTTCTGTCTGTTTGTGGTAATGGCCTTGGTACAACACACTCCCAAGAGCTCTGATCACTCCGATCTTTCCGGCCAGGCACAAATGCCGCCCTTGCAGGAATGTGTGCTGCGCTTCTTTTGTTATTATTATCTTTATAAGCCTGATGGCAAATCATGTAACCTTGCCCAGATAGCAAACCATAAAACACACCGGGAGAAACACAAATGTCAGTCGAAGACAAAAGCCATTCCCGTTGACACTCACCATTTGTTGTGCCCATGAGAAGGGTGCATTTCTTTGCATGTTTGATGTTCTTTATTTTCACCCATGGTTTCACCCACCAGATTTGTTACACGTATTTCATACCTTTCACACCTATTTCATAACTCTCATCTGAAGATGCCCAACTGAAGGGACAAAGAAAAAAAATGACAATGACCCTGGCAACATGTGGTCACCATTCTGCGAGACAACACTTGAGCGCCTCAGACACCTCAAAGATTCAAATCACTCTGTACACCCCTTACAAAATAACAGATGATCAAAGGTATAAAGCCATGTGTTCTGAGGTTGTGGTCCAGGACAATCTAGTGTTTGGGGTTCATTGTACTGTGGTACCTGCAGACTTGATGCAACTGCTGAGTGTTTTCACAGATTCTGTCAGCAGGGGTAATAATTTTGCAAATGTAGAGAAAATTACTAAATTACTTTGCTCACCTGTCACCACATTTACACAACAAACACCTAAATGCAATACCTGTCTGCATCATACCTACCTTTATACACTGCCCTACCAATAAATAAATGCACACCCAAATGTTTGGCGTAAGGTCTTCTACAGCTCATGCTCTATGAACTGAACCAAAATCCACTGAGGGAAAAGTGTTCAGCACATTCATATGCATAAAACCTAATTTTACGGCAACTTCAGTTGGTCACAGACGTGACCAAGTAAAGCAGCCCCAGATCATAACACTTCCAGCACAGGCTTGTACAGTATGGATGGGCACATCGCTTCGTGCTCTTCCTTTCTTACCCTGAGGCGGCCATCACCAGACCACATGACCTTTTTCCTAAGCACTAGAATCCAACCTTTGCAGTTTCTTGGAAACTGAAGCCTTTTGTTATGATTAACCTGATCTGTTCAGTTCCAATTCTTGTAGTTCTCTTTGCATAGTGTGGCTGGATGAAAATACGCCTTACTAGCTGTGAGTTCAACCTTTCCCGTGAATGAC
Organism: Denticeps clupeoides; assembly: GCF_900700375.1. NCBI lineage: Eukaryota > Metazoa > Chordata > Actinopteri > Clupeiformes > Denticipitidae > Denticeps > Denticeps clupeoides. The sequence goes on from NC_041710.1 coordinate 19,819,673, forward strand.
ATCACATGTAAGTGGTCCCCACTCATGGTCATTCAAGGTTGTTTTACAACCACATTTTTCTGCAGAGATGATGGGTCTCCGATATCCTGCAGGTCAATGGTTTGACCCTGCAGAAACGCAGTCTTTTTCACTGCCATGGCATGTGTGGCTATATACATTTTCCAACATGGTTTCTCTATCAGACCAGCTACATAAATTGATAATCAATGATTACTGATTTATTACAATGGCATAAATACAAAGCAAAAATGAATACAAATAGATTCAAATCCCACTCTTTTACCATGGAAACCCCAAACAATACACTGATCCCTATACTTCATGGCCAACAAAAAGGAGCTACTTAATGAGCTCAAATGCAACATATTCTGGTTTTGCTTCCACTGATCCTCTGAAGCACCTTTTAAAAAAATAAGTACAAATGGCTCTTGCGAACAGCAACTAGCTGTGTGAATGAGGTATTGATCTTCTGATTGGAGGGTGTGAGTTGCACTGCAGCGTACCGGCTGTTGAGGCAGCAGTAGATGATCGGGTTGTACATGGTGGAGCTCATGGCCAGCCACATGACCGACAGGTACACCTGCTGAATCGACTTCCAGCGGATCAGCTGCTTGTTGAGTCCTGTCGCCAGGAAGTAGATGTGGTACGGCAACCAGCAGATAGCAAAGGTGACCACAACGATGATCATCATTTTAACCACCTGAAGAAGAGAGAGTACAGAAATGAATTCATTAAATGAATTCAATAATGACACACAATGATCACAAGAAAATGAATCAAGATTCTATTGCATTTCATTTCATGCAGAACACATCTGAAACATTCTATTTCCTATTAATTTTTCCTTTTGGCTTTAGCATTTTAATTTTCCCTCTAGATGAGATTCTTAATCAAAGTAAACTTGTCATTTCGGCCATCTGCAGTTGCAAGGACAAATGCAAGACATTATGCTCAGAATTAGACAACATCTCAAACATACACAGCATACAAACCTACAGTCATGGCCAAATGTTTTGGAAATGACACAAATACCGCTTTACTGTTTGATTATGCATGTTATCGATTACGTTATTCAGTACTTGAGTAGTTTTATCACTAGATACTTTTTGTAATTTTCTGGATTGTGGAGGATTATGGAGGCCACTGTGCTCTTAGATTTTTTTCATAATCACGATCAGATCTGTGCCTTGTCACAATTTGGTCTCTGAGCTCTCCTGTCAGTTCCTTTGACTTCATGATTCTCATTTGCTCTGATGTGCATTGTGAGCTGTAAGGTCTTATTTTGACAGGGGTGTGGCTTAAAGTCCAATAAGTATAATCAAACACTGCTGGACTCAAATGAAGGTGTAGAACCATCAGGAGAAATGGACAGCAGAGTCAAATATATGAGTATCACAGCAAAGGGTCTTAGTACTGAACACTTATCCATGAGATATTTCATTTTTTTCTGTGTTTTTCTGTCATAGGGTGCTGTGTGTACATTAATGTGTAAAAAAATAACTTAAATGATTTTAGTAAATGGCTGCAATATAACAAAGAGTGAAAATTTAAGGGGGTCTGAATACTTACCTACTGTATTGTTTAACTATTTATAGTGTGTATATAATTAAACCGCACTAAGGGATGTGTTCTGTTATTTCCTGTTCCCTTAAGAGCCAGCACGCCTGTGTGTTTAAATGTTTTTATAATAATTACACAAATAAATGTTTGAGTATTTTATGACGACAAGGTGCAGGAGAGAAAAGTAGGTTGCTTTCAGTTATTCCCGCAGGGACTGAACTCCATATATAGTAGGTCAGTGCTGGCCCATGGGGGTGGGAGGTTGCGTCCTGAACTCTAGTAAACACCACTGATCATTACTGACATCAGCAATTTTGTGCCAGCCACAAACTGCTTTCTGACATGCAGTGTGTCTGGACTTTGTAGAGCTCTGGTGCAGGGGCACATTGATGCAATAACCCCTGAAATTTACCGACAAGGTATGAGTGCAAGAAGGTTGGCCTCCACCATTCATTAATACTAAGCATCTGGAAAGACTCAGGTTGTTTTTTTAAGCATAACATAATTTCTGAATTGTATATGAAATTGAAAACAGCACAGTAAAGTCTTGCAAGATCAATAATTGCTGCATGAACAATTGTTGCCATTCATTTATACTGAGAGAAATATATCAGCAATATGAAAATAAATGAAAAACCAAATAAAGGTGTGATTACTCCTTTTATTCAATTCTGCTGTAATTGCTATGTTTCGAGTGTAAGAAAAAAATTATTTCCTTTGCCAGTGCTTATCAAAGAGCTGGCTACCAGATGACAATGGACAAATAAACAATATAATTGAATACAATGGAATAAATTCAATACTAAAATGGTACTGAAATACTGCCCAGGTATTAACATCCTTAAATCCTCATAGAAATTGCATTTATTGACCCTGAGACATTTGATGAGTCCAACAACTCAGTCCATGAATACCTTCCACCAATTATCTTCAATTGTTTGTCCATGAAACACAAAAATCAAGTGGGAATTGCTCAATTCAGAAGTGTACCCAAAGAATGGCTCACAAATGGAACGGAAATCAGAAGCAGCTATCATTGAGGAAGAAAAAGACAAGGATACTTTCCCCCATCTGATAAGGAGAATATGAGGGGATGATTACGTAGAATATCCATTTTTCTACTCCATTCTTCCAATCTCAGAATCTTCTCTCCCCTTTCACCAATCAACAGAAAGGCTGTGATTGCCTTAGCCGGCCCCGAAGACCTCTACTGAGAGCCAGCTAGCTATGATGATTTAGTTTTAGACCTCTGCAGAGACATCTGAGCACACTCTGATGAATACAGAGAGCTGTGATCTGAGCCACGTCGTCTCTCAAAGCCACCACTGAGACTGTCATTTTACATATTTTACAGAGTATGTTGTGTTGCTTTGTCTTGATGGTAAAGTGAGAACAAAGACAAGAAAAGGCACAAATATTTGTGAAAAGTCACAAATATTATCATAGCACAGATGAATGCAAAAAAGATGATTGCAATTGGACATAGAACAGTCAGTATGGAATCACACATTTAGATGTGCATGCAGCTACGGTACATACCCCAGCTAAAATTTACATTTGTAAAAAAAAATCACCTTTAATGTTACATGACCTGTATAATTCAATAATATAAATAAATAAATAAATATGTTAGGGGAAAAAATACAAAAAATGTACAGTGAGCTGGTCTTGTGCGGTTTGTCCTCACTGTGCATGTGCAAACACAGAATGTGAAAACCACTGCTTATTTATTTTATTTTTCTGCACAGCAAAGGCCCGAAGTAGCGCTTTTCGCTTTGTTCAGCATCACTACTGACATGGGCTCCTGTTCTGCTTCCGATGTGTTCATATGGTTCATGTAGTGTGAGCAGTCAGTTCGCATCCAGTTGTGCAGTCAGTTCGCATAAATACTGATAGAAATATCAGTATTTATATTACTTGAAGGAGAAGTGGGTGGGGAACACTTAATGAATCCTCCATATTACTACTATATTCATGCACTTCGTAATGCCCCTTTACTAGGAGGTCCGAAGTGCTGAAGTGTCGTTTTTGGGAAAAATAGCAACATTGGTGTCATCAGTCATATAAAGACTGAAGCTATGGACCTTTGAAAAAGTACAAAGTAATTGTGCTTTAAATGTTTAGTGAAAATACAGGGAAAATGAAGTAAAGTAATTGTACTAAAATGAAGTGAAGTAATTGTGATAAACTGCAGCACAGCACACGGTGACACAACAAAATGTGTCCTCTGCTTTTAACCATCTCCCTTGGTGAGCAGTGGGCAGCCGTGACAGGTGCCCAGGGAGCAGTGTGTGGGGACGGCGCTTTGTTCAGTGGCACCACCAACCTTCGAACCACCAACCTTCTGATTATGGGGCCGCTTCCTTAACCACTAGGCTACCACTGCCCTGGAAAGTACATAGGGTACCTGGAAGATCCTGCTGATCTTTTCAGTCACCATGTCACAGTGTTGGAGGGTCATCCAGTTATTCCCAACGTCACTGTTTAGTGTCCCTCTACTGATAGTTATAAAAAGATATAAAAAGATATTGCTTTAGTGGTATCTCATCTAATATGTAAAAGAAGTAGTTTGTTCATGTATCCTCCAACCCAAAAGTATGTACAACTTACACAGAATGATTCATAAATTTCACACAAAAATCTGAATGGAGCACATTTGAGGGTGATCACAGGCAGTTCCAAGAAACAATATGCATTAGAGGGAAAGGGGTGCAACAGAAAAATGGATGAGAAGCACTGAAAATGAAGAACGGGAGGGGAGTGACAAGGAAGGAAGACTATGATGACAAATGATATCGGCTGAGAAAAGAAATGAATACATTGAAAGATGAACAGAACATTAATGGGTAAGATCTTTCATTTATTTTACAATTGCTGCGTCAATCAAATGTTCCACGGTATCAATCTTAATGCACCGAGCTGTCATTATTTCTGCAAGATAAACAGCACCTCATCACGAGCCATTATTCAACTGGTCCAACCTACTAATACAGTTTTTTCTTACAGAATGCTGAAATATAACTAGTTCAGTTCATACAAATGGTACATAGTTTCAAAAACAACTAGTTTACATTGTTTTGATTCATTCTTTTATTCTTTCTGTCTGAGTTGACACTTCATTACTTCCTAAAACTGACTTCAATGCTCAAGCATACTGGCTCCCATGGATGTGAGTGTGTCACTAGCCAGCTGTACTGGCTGCTCTCAATGGCTTTAGCTGCAGAATCCATTCTCATACTATATCCCATTCAATGGGTGTTTATCAAACTTGTGATCAAATGTGAGCAGCACTCACTCTTGGGGAAAGCGAACACCACTTATGTTCAAGTTCAACAAAATGATTCATTCAGTTCAGCATTCACAAATAATAAGCATGCTGAAGGTCATGCAAAAACACTGCGCCTTCTTACTGCATGATAGTCACAGAATAAATATATTAATAACACAATGAGATCCTCAATACTGCTATTTGAAAATGATTTCAGAAGATAAATCTCTGTTTAAAATTCGGGGAGAGGGACTGTTGAAATGTATCGAGCCTCCATGTCACCACCAAATGGCAGCAAGAGTCATTACCTCTAAAATGAGGTGCGCTTGGAACATTGTTGAATTTTCTCAGTAACGGCTGGATGGCCGTCTAAAAAGTTCCCAGGAGGCCACCCCTACAATGACTCTCACAGTTAGGATGAAAAGTCGCTGCTCATGACCCCATAATAGTAAAGAGAGTGAAAAGAAAAAGAATGCACAGCGTGAAGCAAAATTAAAACCAATTCCAGTCTCTGAGTAAGTTTCAAAGGACTGGTGGGTCAAGGGGGATCACTTGAATGATGCTGGTAGAGGAAATACAGCATTCCACAGCTACAGTGGAAGCAGTGCGATGGCGTGGATGGTTCTGCTTTCAGGTCCAGGACCTGGGGAAATCTGTTAGGAGTTTGAAGCGGATTAATTAACATCCTTACGAGTGCTGTGCAGGGCCGTCATGAATGGATAGGCAAAGCAGGCAACCTCCGAGGGACATGAGGGGAGCCCTACATTTACACTGTAACAAAATGGGTGCTATATAAATATTACTGAGACTGAGACATTTTCAACCATCACAGCATGACATAAATATATATTGACACACAGAAATGTCAATTTTGTTCAATTTCCTCACAAATTCTACTGCTAAAAATTCAAATAAATCAACTATCTTCTTCATCCAAACACATATACCACAAGGATCATTGAGAGAAACATTGATTTTGTTGTTTTTACTGCTTAACAGATCAAATAAATCCATTCTCTTCTCTTCGAGCATGCCAGCATGGAGTAGAGTAAAGTGCTTTAAAATGGATCTGAAAGATGCATCTGAGAGAAGCCCCCGGTCGAATTTTTCACTGTGTACAAAATTGTACCTTACATTTACAGAAGGCAATGTTGGAGAAACCAGCAAGTATATTTTAAAGGTATCCATAAAAAGCCACTAGTCCAAAATACAAGAACATAATGTATGTTACCTAACTGCCATTCACCTCATTCATGCCTTTCAGCTCTGAGGTCTGTGAGCCATTGAAATGCCTCAACGCAGATGTTTCACCTTGCCATTCATATCTGACCCTTGTTGGTGGTTTCATGAGTTGCCTGGCCACCTCTTTCCTTCTCGACAAGCTGTATAACTTGTACAAGAGTTCAAAGTGTGATTTGTTTGTAAAAGTGGAGATCAAGAAGATGAGTATCAAATTGTACACAGTTCTGCAAAGGGGAGGGTAAATATCTCAAAAGCAATGTGAAAGTGTATTAGTAAACTATAGCTCTACATGGACATAATTAACACAATTATTTTTTAGGTGGTTGCTAAAGACCTTAGAGCCACCTGGTGAGTGGCAGTATGAGTGGATAGTGTTGTTCCTTACAGAAACGTAATTACCCAGGTCCGCATCTTTTTTACTGAAGGTCTAGTGCTGTAAATGTGCTGTAATACGGAGGTTCACAAAGTGATATACCGCTGTAGTGATGTGTGAAAATATTATCCCTCTAATCCTCTCAGATCTCCACTGGAGCGCAGGTGGAGTTGAGGTGGCTGTAGTGAGAATACAGGTCATTAAACTGGGCCCCATGTGAGAAGCTGAGACGTAGGGCATCTCGCTCGGCTCAAAACCACCATCCAGACGGTGTTTACAAGCCTCAGATTTATGGTTTTATTGGATCCTTCTCACAAATGTAGTTCTATTTGTACATTATTTATACAATCTTTCAACAACAAATACTGCAGAATATGGTCCATAATGACGTCTTAAGGAGCCTTATTTGTTAATAACTGGGTATGTCAATCAATTAAAAAACAAAATGTAAATGCTCTAAACCATGTGTCACATGGTATATTCATCTGGTCATGGCTGATCTCCACTTTCAGAATTGTGCCCAGATACAGGCGTACTGCATACTGTCGTGTCCGCGCTGGCTCTGCCCCCCCCCCACAACGCCTGGGGTCTTTACTTTACTTTATCTTGCAGACGCTTTTATCCAAAACGACTTACAGGAGGAAGACACCAGCAATTCTCATTCGATTTCTAGAGATTTTGAGTTAACAAAACGAAGAGCCCTGATTAGGCATAACTTGTTAGAAAAAGAACATACTCGGAAATTGTTAAGTTCTAGACAAAGATAATTACTTATGTATTTTGTGCAGTGTCTATACATGTGCATGTGTAAATGTTAGATTTTTCTGTAATATTTTTTGAATAAGTGGGTTTTCAACTGGTTCTTAAAGGTGGTAGTAGTCTGGAGCAGGACAAGTTGTTCCACCAGCCAGGGACAACAAAGGAGAACAGAGTTGATTGGAATCGGAGACCCTGTGAAGAGGGAATTTTCAGTCTCATTTCATTTGCAGATCTGAGAGGGCGTGCAGGAGTGTAGCTGGCTAATAGTGTGTTGATGTAAGAGGGTCCAGTTCCATTTACAGCCGTATAGGCAGCATCAAGGATTTGTGTTTGGGGTCTGTGTCTGCCCTGGTACATCCCAATCTTGTTGTGTACATGACTTTAACCCTTTCACACTTCCGGGTTATGGGTTCCCTCACACATTACCCTCCCGGGTGTCGAGTGTGGCTTGTTGTTTCGCTCCCTGGCATAGGCCCTGTGTGATGTGGAGTCTGCAGTGCTGTCCTCCAACGCGCACACCAAGGTGTACTGTCATTGTCTCTCTGTGTTAGTATGTGCCACCAGCAGCCGAACTAATAGTGTGTTGTGCAGGATCGTGCGTAGACACGACAACCCACTGTGTGTGAAGCCGTGGGTAGCGGTGCCAGAGAAACAGGGTGCAGCGAGACCACAGTTCCCTTTTCAACATGGTGTGGTGGTTGATTAGTATTTTTTTTTGCCTTTTTGTGGACATTTGGAAATAAATTGTGTTATTTTTTCCCCACCATCATCTGTCGTTCCCTCTCCCTCCCCGTCGGCCGTGGCACAGACACACCACAAGCATGCTGCCCCCATGTTTCAATGTGGCAGCTGTGTGTCTTCATTTGAAAATAACTCCTTCACTGACCGTCTCCATCATTATGAAGCCATAGTATCTGTCTAGGATAAATTTTGTGACTCTGTCTAATGTCAGACCCACACAAGAAGTAGACAAAACACAGCAGCATGAATTGTGATATTCATTTATAAATTAATTGCCGCAATTAACTTGTTAACACTGATAATAGCAGTGATGTTTCTCACAACAGGTATAAATCACAGCAGAACAATCGGTGAATAAGACAAAACAAGTAAGAAATAATAAAGAAAATTATGGATGTTTTGTGGCAGTGAGTTTTAAATTAAATGGCCTTCCTCCTGTGTTAACAGCTTAAATTGACCAGAGGCACTACCCGTCCCTTACCATATACAAAACAATCACCTCCGGGTTACGTTAGGCCATGCATGGCCTTGCTTCAGATTACATTACTCAGCTCCTCCAACGCTTTTTTTTTACAAGCCCATGCCCTCAGGTCAACTGGAACTGGTAGACTGGAGTGTGAATATTTCTTAGTGCTGGTGAGAATTTTAACTCTAGAGTTGTAGTTTAGCATGCATCTTAGTATGTCAAGTATGTTAGTATGTTAGTAAAGAAATTAGTTGGTGTGGGTGGTACTATCCTAGTAGATAACATAACATGCCTATGAACCCTAAGACCACAAAGCGACAGGTTCAAACACCACTTACTACCATCGTGTCCCTGAGCAAGACATTTAACCCTGAGTGTCTCCAGGGGGACTGTCCCTGTTCGTAAGTCACTCTGGATAAGGGTGTCTGATAAATTCTATAAATAAATAGTTGAAGAACTAGAATGACAAGGCAAAAAAAGTTTTTGATATTTTTATAGGCAGTACTGAACTGTGCTGTGCTTAAAACCCAATTCCCACTTGGTGTCCCATGATTTCTTAAAAACCTTATAGTTCCTTTTAATCCCATCCAGCTCACCACTGATCTGTCCTCTGAGCAGATGGTGTATTACTCTATTCATCATTTCTCTGCTCATGATTATTACATTTGCTCCATTCCCGTCCGTTCTTTTAATAATTGCACTGATTAGATTCTCATTCATGTATGTGTGGCTTGATCCACTCCCAAGTACCTTTAGGGCTGTTCTTATTCCTTTAGCACCAAAAAATGGTGAAGTTATTATTTATCTACATGCACACATTTATTAACAAGGACAAAAGAAAATGAACTCATATTTTTAAAGAGAAGTGAATACTAGGAATGCATATATAGATCAAAGTAGATCAAATATATAGGTCAAAGTGACATTTAAAAAAAGATCCAAACTGAATATCAACAGAATGTCAACACAAACACTGAAGAATAAGTTATGTCTAAAAGATATTCCAAATGGTGTTTGCCACTAGAGCCAAGAAGCGACAGAAAGGGGAGAAGGTAAATAAGACACAGGCTCCAATAAGGCACCAATAAAAGCACATAAGACACCACTAAGCCCTGAGTCCCTAACACTTAATGAAGCAGCTTGAATGGCAGGTAGAAACCAGAAGAAAAGAGGTGTATTTTGGGAGGGTTTTATGGATAGGTTTATTAATATGCAATATAGATTATTGTACTACTTATTGGTAGTCAAAAGAGAACTATTGAAAAGAATTGTCACCAGAGAAAATCTTGTTAAAATGCCCAAAGAGCATTTAGAGAAAAAATTTTATTCATGGTTATTGTAATATTCACTGCGCTTCTTTAGGACTGTCTTTATTGACATCAATTTTCCATCCATGTGAGTTTGGGAGTGTGGATAAGACATTTCATTCTGCTGATTTAATTTATTCAACGATCATTTTTCTCTCGCTGTGATAGTGTTAATTGAACTGAAGATAAAAGACAGTGGTAGAAAATATCTAGACACTAATGGCTGGACAATTATTTTCTTGGAAAAAATATGATAAAAACCCTCTCACTTAGATGTGCTTAAGTAATTCTGTAAATCCATTCATGGTGATGTGGGATAAGATTTCTGCATGGTTTAATTGCCTAAAACCTGATGTACGGTATGTCCAGAAAGTATCCACAGCACTTTTTCCACAATTTGCTATGTTACAGCTTTATTCCAAACATTTTTATTAATCCCTCTTCACCCCAAAATGACTATGTGAAAAGTGTACTTGAGGGTTTGAAAAAAATAGTGAAGAAAAAAAAAGATAAAAATCACACATACATAAGTATTTCTAACCCTTTGTTTAATACTTGCACCTTTGGCAGCAATTTCAGTCTCAAGTATTTTTGAATATGATGCCACAACCTTGGCCCAGTTTGGCCCATTCCTCTTTGCAGCACCTCTCTAGCTCCATTAGGTCGGATGGGTAGCTTTGGTGCACAGCCATTTTAAGATCTCTCCAGAGATGTTCAATCGGATTCAAGTCTGGGCTCTGGCTGAACCACTCAAGGACATTAACAAAGTTGTCCTGAAGCCAATCCTTTGATATCTTTGCTGTGTGCTTAGGGTCATTGTCCTTGTACATTCCCTCTAAACTGACTAGTCTCTCAGTTCCTGCAAAAAAAAAATCCTCCCAGCATGATGCTGCCACCACCATGCTTCACAGCAGGGATGGTGGTGGCCTGGTGATGAGCGGTGCCTGTTTTCCTCCCAACGTTACACCTTGCATTCACACCAAAGACTAGAGAATTTTGTTCCTTAAGGTGCTTTTTGTCAAACTCCAAGCAGAGTTTGTCATGTGTTATGTGCCTTGTACTAAGGAGTGGCTGCTGTCTGGCCACTCTACCATACAGGTCTCATCTCCCTGATGCTCAAATTTAAGCATCATGGCAAAGGCTGTGAATATTTTCTCTTTTTTTATTTCTAATAAACTTTTTCACATTTTCATTATTGGATATTGTACAATTCTGAGGGAAAAAATATTTAATCTATTTGGGAATAAGGCTGTAACATCCGCTGTGAATACATTCCGGATGCACTGTAAGCAACAAACAAGCATGACTGCTGAGCTCTATCCATTATGATGAAAGATGTGGCAGCCAGTAATTAGCTGTCTGACTCTCTGTGAAAACAACTGACCAGTCCACCATTTCAATATTAAACACTGAGATAGAGGACTTTGGGGGGACCTTAATGGCGCAATTTACAAAAAAATTATTAAAGCAAATCAGACACACAAAAACACCCAAAGGACCAAGGAGGTAAAAATCAATGAAGTGAAATTAGAAGGAGCCACACAAAGACCTACTCTCAGACAGCTATCCATCGTTTTCTGCCTGTGAAACTACTGCCTTTAGACGCCTTTCTTATTTTACCAGTAAGATGTTGTTGAAGGTTCTGTATGCCCACGCTCAAAACAAAATGCCCATTAGACCCCTTTTATTCTGACACAGGAGCTCCATTTCTAAAACTCTACCATTTTCTGCATTTCTGTCTAACTTCAACTCAGTTCTTTTAGCACAGTCCCTTTGACATTGTTCATCAAAGCCTATAAAACGGTGCAATTTTCAAGCACTGTAATTTTAAATACTTTATATCCACAATCCATTACATACTCGCTCACTGTCCATAACTGGAGAATCCAGGAAGACACAAATCTATCCGCATTACATAGCTAAGCAAACCGCTACTGTGTACGGTTTATATTGTTTATTTTTAGTAGATCTATGTGGGCATGTCCCAGGTTCTTGGCTTGTAGCCTTTTGAAAGCTTTTCCCCACTAGTAGATGAAAGTTGGAGGGGAACAGACATGACCGGAGGGCCCACCTCCCTGCTGCTCCAGTAGAGGTAGTTTAGCCCAAAGCATTGTGAAGAAGTGAATGGATATCAGTCAGCTCCGTCACACCTACCCAGCAGCCCCTGCGGTGCACGAGGAGGCTCCTCTCATCACATATTGATTCCCTCAAGGTTTTCCCTCCTGTTCCATTCTGCGGTTCAGTCACAGTCCTGCACCGCTTCCTCAGCAGGGCTCCACTTATGTGGCACAGATGAGCCCCGCTTTCTATCTCACCCCACACATGAAAGCTTCTGAGTCAGGAGGATCCGACCCAAACCACAGACTGCATCCTCAAACGCACCACAGAAGCCAGCATACTCCAGACAACATTTGTCTCTCCTTTGTTTGTCCCTAAAAGCACTAACTGAGATAAAAAAAAAACCAAATCCTTGTGTTTGTGAAGATGAACATTGGCTAATGCCACTGAGGCTACCATCTCATTACCCCCATAACAGCGTAAATAAAAGCAGGGACACAAGTCTCATTACATTAATGGTCTTCTCAGGGAAGGCAGACGTTAATTAACCCACTTGAATTGTCTGTGTGATGCTGTACCTTTCTTTTGGCGCGGAGCTGCCCATGGTAGTTGTCAGATGTGTCTCCTGGAATCTCCCCACCCCACAGGGTAACGCCCACAATGGTGTAGTTAATCCCCATCACCACAAGGGGCAGAATGTAAACCAGCACAGTGACTATGATATGATACCTGTGAAATCACAAGGAACACAAAAATATTAAGATTTAAATTCATGTTATAAGGTAAAATTCCTCTTCATCTTTAGAAGACACCTAAAGGCATTTTGCCAAATGTTTCTGGTGTTTGAAACTGTTCCCACCATGACAGACAAATATCCAAATGGCATCATACCAATTATATTTTTAAAATAAATTATTGTGTTTACAGCAGGGCAAAGTGGTTTCGCACTGACACACTGCAGATAGGAATCTAATAGAACTCCATACCCATGGCTACCTCATATTCTCCATACCCATGGCTTCCTCATATTCTCCATACCCATGGCTACCTCATATTCTCTATACCCATGGCTTCCTCATATTCTCCATACCCATGGCTACCTCATATTCTCCATACCCATGGCTTCCTCATATTCTCCATACCCATGGCTTCCTCATATTCTCCATACCCATGGCTACCTCATATTCTCCATACCCATGGCTACCTCATATTCTCCATACCCATGGCTACCTCATATTCTCCATACCCATGGCTACCTCATATTCCCCATACCCATGGCTACCTCATAGTCTCCATACCCATGGCTACCTCATATTCTCCATACCCATGGCTGCCTCATATTCTCCATACCCATGGCTACCTCATAGTCTCCATACCCATGGCTATCTCGTAGTAGTACAAGGAAAGTCTGGTTTGAAAACAAGTTGACCAATGGGTGGCTAATTGGTCAATGAACAGCTACAATGGACACTACTACTAAAGCTGTGTCGCTGCAGGGGGAGTACACTAATAACTACCAAATGGATGTCACTCTGGATAAAAGCATCAGATCAATAAAGAATGGATAATCTATGGTGAGGTGTGAGTTAAAAGGATTTAAAAGCAGAATGCTGAGATAAATAATCATTCAGCAGACACCTCAGAGTGGAGTATTCTGCTTACACCATGAATAATACAAAAGCACACTCATTGAATTTTAAGAAGAAATCCCATCTTGTATTCATTTAGATGAAATTAGTGAAAGTGAAGTGAAAGTGACTTTTTGTCATTGTGATACACAGCATTTACATTTACAGCATTTATCAGACGCCATTATCCAGAGCGACTTACAGTCAGTAGTTTCAGGGACAGTCCCCCTGGAGCAACTTAGAGTTAAGTGTCTTGCTCAGGGACACAATGGTAGTAAGTGAGATTTGAACCTGGGTCTTCTGGTTCATAGGTGAGCATGTTACCACTAGGCTACTACCACCCCAGCAGGCACAACGCACTATGCAGACAATGAAATGTGTCCTCTGCATTCAACCCATCACCCTTAGTGAGCAGTGGGCAGCCATGAAAGGCGCTCGGTCAGCAGTGATGACAGTATCTTACTCAACAGAACCTCAGTGGAACCTTGGTGCTTTGGGATTTGGACCAGCAACATTTCAGTTACGCTTCCTAACCGGCTAGGCCACCACTGCCCTATCTGTGGTTACATGAAGTATTACATAGAAAACCTAGATATTTTAATTCACACCAGCCAATCAAAATGAAGACTCTATCCAGACCCCTGTAGAAATATGAATGGGAGGCAAGTGATAAGGAACAGACATGACATACAATAATGGAAACTCACATGACCGCATCTTCAGAGCCACGAGGCCAGGCGAGGTAGCACAGTGTTCTCCTGGGCAGCGTCTTGATGGTGGAGTAGTAGCAGAGAGGGAACGCCAACACCACCGCCAGAGCCCAGATGCACACGATCACCACTTTAGTGGCTGTGGCTGAGAGCCGGGGCTTCAGTGGGTGAATGATTGCCATGTATCTGCACAGTAGCAAGACAACAAGCAGCAGCAGCAAGGTCAGATGTTACAGTCTGTGGGCTTCTGGGGAATATACTCTGTGGGAAGCAACTAAAAATGACATACACTAACGAGACCTTTCACAGTTGCATAAAAGTACTTTTCAGGTCGAATGTCAGAAACCAGGTCTGGAGGGCCCAGTGCACCACCAGAATCCCTTGGAGTCCTGCTCTTACTGCAGCCTTTTAGATCGCTGCAGCCTTAATGAGCTACTTTAACCAAGTCTGCCAACTCTACGTGTTGAAAAGCTTGGCTTGTACGTGCTGACGATCAGTCAGCGACCTGTTACTCAGAGTCGCGCTGCTGGGCAGGTTGAGTTATTTGTGGCGAGAGCTGAATTGCATCATATGGTGTTGTGATTTACCTCTAGGAAAGAGCTGGCATGAAGAAGGCGTTGCTATTTCTACTTTGAACACACACAACAACTTGCACGCTTCTAGCGTCATGCTGTGCTTCCTCAACCTTGCTAATTAACGTCTCCAATGTATCTAAAAGTATTTAACATCTTATAAAAACGTCTTCATTCCATATGCAGCTAATTCAGCAATTTCTTTACACTGTAATCAAAGCAGCAAATTTCTAAATATTATGCTCACACAGTTTTCGTTCAATATGATGATTGGTCAAGTTGCCATGGATAAAATTCTAGAATCAGAGACTGTGACCCTTCTGTGTGATATCAGCCTGAGGTTGCAACTAAAACCCCACAGCAGCAGGTTCAATGCACACTGGTGGCAGCTGATAACACATATAGATCTAAGAAGAACCAAATGAGGCACCTTCCAAATGCAGTAGCTAGCTGTAGAATTAAATATTGTGCAAAAATTACTATAATACCTAAAACATTTCTAATCATCTTGTCATGGCTCATGCAAAATTTTTGTTCTCCTGCCAATGTAAATACAAACATTTTATTTATTTATTTATTTATTTATAAACATATTTTATTTATGAATAATCCTCACCTGTTTTAAGGTCTATGATGCAGGGCTGCTGCTAACAATTATTTTAATAATTGATTAATCTGTCGATTATGTCTTTATTAATCGGAGAATCAGATGTAATATAAATAAATACGTAAAAGCATTCATTTCCAACCCTTTATTCAAAAACAGAACTATAATCTTTAGAAAATGCATGAACATGTTGCTCCTTGAGCTAATAATAATAAAATAAAATAAAAAAGGACTAACACAAAAAATATACACATGTATGCTTTACATCTGACAAATATATATAGATTTTTAAATAAAGTGCCACCTGAACTACCAGAACAATAAATAACTTATATTTAAAACCAATACAAAAAATTGAAAAGGATTTGTTTGAATGTCAGAACCTCTCACAAACTCTCACACTGACACACACACTTACCCCCTCTCACTGTCTTTGTTCAGACACTTTTGATTGCATGTCCACATGCTCACAGGCTCAGGCTCACTCGTTTCTTTGAGGCTATGTTGCCTGCTGCAGGAAACAGCCACTCAGATGGTGTTGACGCGGCAGGGATGCAGAGGTAAGACGTGAAGTGATTGTCACTGTGAAACACTGCAGCACACGGTGACACAATGAAATGTGTCCTCTGCTTTTAACCATCTCTCTTGGTGTAACACAGTGTGAAAGGGGAGCACTGACCAGGCATCACACGTGGTCTGTTTTAGCGCGGTCTGTTTTTCTAATTATTATTTCGGAATAATTAGAATTGTATATTAATAGTATCAAAACTAGCTAATTTTTAATGGTTCCTGATTCCTGTTTTTCCGTTTTTCCTTTCCCATCCCAGATACATGATTTATTTCCTGCAGGAATCATACCGAAAAATGTCAGAGGCTGAAGCCCTGCTCTCACACTCAGACACGTTTGGGCGTGTGTTATTAGAATGTGTGCAAGGGAAGACAAATTCACTTTATTATTACTAATCCACGGTATGATATGGCACAAATATGTAAATCTAGAGTCTTCAGTGAACACTTTAGTTAGTGAGTGAGTGAGTGAGTGAGTGACAAAGAAAGTGGCAAGTGAGTGAGACACATGAATCCATGATGATTTACCATGACCAACCTCTCATGTATTAAATCATAAATGTAGCAAAAAGCATGGTAAACCAACCAGCTTTGAAGAGATAAAGTGATGACTAGGGTGGTTGTAGCCTAGTGGGTAACACACTCGCCTATGAACCAGAAGACCCAGGTTCAAATCCCTGAGCAAGACACTTAACCCTAAGTTGCTCCAGGGGGACTGTCCTGGGGGATGGCCCTCTGGATAAGGGCGTCTGATAAATGCTGTAATTTACTAATCTTATAGCCCTTGTTTTAAATCCAAAATGTCTTTATATAGTTAAATGATACAAAAACAACAATGCTTGTGGGAAGTATGTTTCTGAGTTTTAAACCCCAGTCCTGACTTTGCTGCCTTTGCTCATTTCATTTTCATACTTCAATAGAAGACTAGCAACTGTGTAGAATGCATGACGTGACAACACAAGCAATGCGCTACAGGCATCACTTAATATTCAAATTGCATTCTAATCTGAATCAGAATGTAGCAAGAGATCCACTCTCATACCTTAGGTTCCCTTTACCAATCGTTGGGTGGTGAAATCCTACAGGTGCCACAGACAAGACAGCAGAGGTGCAATGACATTTCTTTATCAGCTGTAGCATGGTGGAAATAACTCCCTATGATGCCCTTAGTTGAATGCCTTACCTAATTTAATCCCACTGATTCACGGAACCAGCACTCTGTACTGTCAGTCGGGCTCTAATCTCCACTGAAGATTCTTCTTTTGCATCTAAAAAATCCTGGAGGCAGTTGAAAGGTGCATAGATGCGCCAGTGCCCCTTCCCAGTCCTCCAGGAGAAAACAACACAGGGCCACACGAGTGAGGAGATGGCGGGGGAAACTCCTTCCCAACATCGGACTAAAAGGAGATTGAGCGCTGCAGTACGGCGTCACTGAGGAATTGGCTGAGCGCTCTGCAACACATCCTAATTCATGTCATCTGCTATTTGAAGGCTCATCTTTAACTGCAAACAGATAGCGCTGCAGGAGCGTGGGCGGGTCGGCTTCCTCACCCTGTTGATTCACAGTGCTCACTGATCTGTTAAGAACGCCCGGGTGCGTACTGCACGACCGCAGTGAAACGTCGAAAATGCCTCGTGGGCCATGACCTTTGTGCAACGAGCAACATTGCTATTTGAACGGTTTTCATGAAGCAGAATGAGGGGGAAACGCTTTGCCTCATAAAAATTCACAGTGGGGGCATGAGCTGAGCAGTAAAAACAGTGAAGTAAAATGCAGATACTTCTCCAGAAACCTCCCCTGGAGAGTTCATAAATAAGTTATTAGGGCCCCAGAATGAAGCACAATGGCGTGCGCCCCGTGCACACTCGTCTGGCCGAGTGAGTACTCCGCCGGACGCCGGCAATCAGGTCTCCGTCTCAACGAAGCCGGCGCCTCGCGCCCGTCGTCACAGATGAACAAGATTGATTTCTAATTCCATAAATAGCCCAGGCTCTGTCAGCATATTTTGCTGTGACCGTTACATAACAATATTAGGGGAATCAAGTGCCAAGGCAGATCAATCCGTCACTAGATCGAGATCCCCCCCCCCAGGGTTATTGATGTTCTTTTCATCAGCTGTAATTCTTTTGTCGCCAGCAGCGCAAATTGTCCACGCCCCTAGACCACTTTACCTGTCAGTGGTTCTAATGATATGACATTGATTATATAATTTCAGTGGCACCTGTACAGATTGATTGAAAATGGCTCAAGCGTATTGATCTGAGTGAATCTAATGACTTACGCTTTGACACTGTGAGATGAGTATGCAGAGGTCAGTGCCTACCAGAAGGGTTCCGAGGACGGACAACCGGAGGATCTCAGATCAATGGTCTGATGAATCGCGTTTTCTTTTTGGTCATGTGGCCGGTCGAGGTGCGTCTGCGTTGGAGGCAGCGTGACAGTCTGAATGTTCAGCATTCTTGTGGATTACTATGTAAATGACCACTGTTCCATGATATTCCCCGATGGCAGAGGCCTGCATTATTAATGGGCCGTGCCACATTGCAGATTTTTTTTTTTCAGCATGGGTTTGAGAGCCAAGAGTCTGTTGGATTTGCTGGAAAAATATACATGCCTTGTAATTCCGAAGACATAAAGGATCTACTGCATGTGTCTGTGCAATACACCTCTGGAGACACCTCTGCAGAGTCCCTACCTTCAATGGGTCAGAACTGTTTTTGAGGCACAAGTATAATTTATATGAACTCGATCGATGATCGTGACAAAAATTCAGCTTGGACATTTTTCATGATCACAATAAAAATGGCAGATTGGCACATCTTGTGTGTGCGTCCACATTACTTTTAAATAGAGACACTCGGCTGCCAGATATCCCAAATTCTGCCGGAAGTTTCTGGAAATGCCCACATTTTATCAACGGCTCAAAAAATTTAATTTAATTTGCAGCATAGTCCTGCTCTAGGCACAATGAGGCCAAAAGTTTGGACACACCTTCTCATTCATTGTGTTTTCTTTATTTTCATGACCATTTATGTTGGTAGATTCTCACTGAAGGCATCAAAACTATGAATGAACACATGTGGAGTTATGTACTTAACAAAAAGTGGAGACACAGTCACCGGACCTGAACCCAATCCAGATGGTTTGGGGTGAGCTGGACCGCAGAGTGAAGGCAAAGGGGCCAACAAGTGCTAAAGACCTCTGGGAACTCCTTCAAGACTGTTGGAAAACCATTTCAGGTGACGACCTCTTGAAGCTCATTGAGAGAATGCCAAGAGTGTGCAAAGCAGTAATCAGAGCAAAGGGTGGCTATTTTGAAGAAACTAGAATATAATATAGTTTTCAGATATTTCACCTTTTTTGTTAAGTACATAACTCCACATGTGCTCATTCATAGTTTTGATGCCTTCAGTGAGAATCTACCAACGTAAATGGTCATGAAAATAAAGAAAACACATTGAATGAGAAGGTGTGTCCAAACTTTTGGCCTGTACCGAAAGTTCTAATTTGTGGAAATTCATTCATATCATCACTACTACACAACAATAAATATCAAACTGTAATTCACCTACAGTAATTCAGCATTGCCTAAATGGCAGCACAATTGCAGGATTTACTGGAGAATTGCGTGGCTACGGGATGCGATGTTAACGTAGTGGCTGCATGTTGATGCTTGTGCGGTGTGTAGTACGGTTTTGCAGAAATATATACACGTTTGTGTCTTCCAGACAGACGCGCAAAATCTGTGCGCAAAACATGCCCTCCTCCCCACCCCAAACCCCAAAAAGTTGGCCCGACTCCCCACCTGTCCACGGCGATCGCCGTCATGGAGTAGATGCTGGCGAACACGGAGGTGACGGGGAAAAAGTTGTGGAACTTGCAGTACGACTCCCCGAAATACCAGTCCCCGTGCGTCGCGTACACGAAGTTGATGAGGGTGTTGAAGGCGGCCATGGAGGCGTCGGAGAACGCCAGGTTGAGCAGGAAGTAGTTGGTCACCGTTCGCATGCGCTTGTGAGCCAGTATAATCCACATGACGACCAGGTTCCCGAACACCGCCACGGCCAGGATGGAGCTGTAGGCGACCGACCAGAGCGCAACGCGCCACGGCGGCTGGACGAACTGGTTCGTGAAGTTCCCGGTCCCGTTGGTCCCGTTGGTCCCGTTGCTCGGCGGCGCCATCCCGAGACCCGACGCCAAGTTCGGCCGCCGCTGCGTTCACGCGCAATTTGGCGACACCGGAGCGCACGGAGGATCCTGCGGAGGACGAATCGCCTCGGCGTCGTCGTGTGGATCAGAAGAACGGTCCGGTCGTGAAAGGCTGGCGGAAGGCGGCCAAGTTTGCGGAGGGAGAGCAGCCGCCTCCTGTTGAGTCTGGACCGGGGAACGCGCGTCAGCGAGTGGCGACGCTCCGGTGGGTGGGTGGGTGGGTGTGGGGTGGTGGGGAGAGAGAAGTGGTCGATCGGTTCCTCTCTGTTGAGTTAAAACACTGTCAAGGGCAAAGCGCTTTAGACCTGGCGCCGACGCCAGATAATCAATCGGTGGGCTGCTGCGCGTTTTAAACACGGAGGCTGCCAATAAGTCCGATCGGTGGTGGTGATGGGTATTTCTGGGACTGGGACGGAAATAATGATGCATAGAGAGAAATGCACGCGTGTCGGGATACACACTCGCCTCCACTGGGCCATTGAAAACTATAATGCATTTTACCATTAGGATTAGGAGAAGAAGAAAAACCTTAGCAACGCTATTCAACTAAGCTGTTTTGTGGTCATGATGTTATGACTGATCGGTGCATTTGCCAAGATGTCATATAGTATGCATGTATACCATCATCGCTCAGTCTCTCACTAGGGAGTGGCCAGCAGGCGAAGAAGCGGACCCGTAACCAGAAGGTTGCCGAGGTGCCACTGAGCAAAGCACCGTCCCCACACACTGGACACCTATTCATGGTTGCCCACCAAGGGTGATGGGTTAAATGCAGAGGACACATTCCGTTGTGTCACCGCGTGCTGTGCACCACAATGACAATCACTTCACTTTATTTTCATTATCCAGTAAACTGACTCAGGACTGCAGCTTCTGAAATCTAACCTGGGACATAGGGGTCCCCAGATGGGACGCCAAGAGATGCCTACGGTATAAGTAACGTGCTAAAGAGCATCAGAGAGGTCAGAGTTCAGCAGTCTGATTGGCTGGTGCAAGAAACTCTCCCGTAGTCTGTTGTTCAGGCATCAGATGCCGCAGTAGCGACTGCACCAGCCTGAACAGTTCATGGTTCAGGTTACTGGGGTCTTTGACGACTTGATGATGTCTTTTGACTAAATGCATTAAGTTTCCTACATTCACTCACTGCCTGGAGGACGGAATAAATAAATAAAGCTCATGCGGGGAGAAGGAAAGAGTCTCTGCTCCTTTATTTTTTATGTCTGCTCAATAATAACATCACACCAGACTGGACATCAGACAGAGCTTATCACATGAGGCTTTGAAGTTAAGCACATCATACCAGTTTTACATATGAGCTTCTTGTTAAATGCCCCCCTGAAGCTTTGGGGAAAAACAAATAGCTAAAATATCCATTGCATGAAAATGAGGCAATACAGTGAAGTAATTTTCTGTCAGTTCCACAGCATTCCATGTGATTTATTAGAATAATCCTTGGAATCATGTTGGTTAGAAGAATGTGGCGGAAAACTGTAGCATATGAGACTTCTTTTTGGCACCTTAATGTTATGTAAGTGACGACAGGTTTCCTTTTTCCATCACAAACTGATAAAAATTCATCACTGTCTTTTATGATACTGTGGTGTGGGATGAGATTATAATAGTCAGGTCCTTATATGTATACTGACATAAAACATGGATGAAATTAATATTCTGTGCAAATTTAATAGGGACTTTATATCCGGCTAAGGTCGTTTGTGCTCAGCACTAGAAACACTTCCGGTCTAAATTTTTTATTAATAGATATTAAGAACATACATCAGCATGATGTACAGAAGGTGAAGGTCTAACTTTACACTTATGTTCAGTCTAAACACTCAGCCACCCCTATTATTAATTTTGTTTGTGTTACTCCAACACAGTCAAGTCAGTTTTGCACATAAATAATTATAGTGATTACAGTTATTCTATGCAGTTGTGCTGCCTTCTAAGGCATCCTTTGAGTGCAACTTTATTTTGAAAGGTTCAAAGTTAGAAACTTTTAGCGAGTGCTTTTATTTTGTACAGGAAGTTGTTATGGGTCATATCCTGTTTCCTTATAATTAGTCAAGACCACACTAGAATTCAGTTGTGTGTAATCTGGGTCCATCGCATGTAATCCACACTGCAATCACCACAGATGCAATGTCGTGAGTACCTAATTTCATAAATGAAAGTGTTAGGTTAATGTTAAAGGCATTATTTGTTTAAGAAAAGAAACGTAAATGTATGTTACAAAGACAATTTATTTATGATTGTTAAACACATACAGGATGGTTGATTTATGTTTTTCTGTGTTATAGTTTTCACTCTGTCTCTGTAAATAAATGAAGTCACAGTAAACGGCTTAAAAGAAAACTTACGACGACTCAAGCCATTATTTGCGGGAAGAGTTTAACTGGCTGTATAGCTTCAGTTCCACACTGTAGTGAGGACAGCACAGTGAAAAGACAAGGAAAAGCTGGTGTTACATTGTGGTAAAATGGATGGAAGACAAAGCGACAAGACTTCGATGGCTAGTGGGAGAAGCTCACGATCATCCATGTCTTCTGCCAGTGCAGCAATACGTGCACGTGCCAAAGCTGAGGCAGCAAAAACACGCCTTGCATACGCCGAACAAGAAACTCAAGTCAAGATAGAAAAAGTAAAAAGAGATGCTGAGTTAGAAGCGCTTGTTATGCGTAGAGAAGCAGCGGCAGCTGAAGCTGAGGCAGCCGTCTGGGAAGCAGCAGATGTCATGAGAAACTGTTTGCTATTGGATGAAGCGGGTCCCTCAGAGGAAGATAAAATGGAGCGAACGAGTGACTATGTTGCTGACCATTTCAACTCGCACACAGAGAACAAAGGTCTTCAAGCACACTGCTCAATCCAAGAAGCAGTTAATCCTCGAACGGTTAGTCCTCACAACCCTTTTTACCAAGGATGTCAGACGTTATATGCTGATATTGTCAACCAGCATACACCGAAAAATGACCGTGTCTATGTCACATCAGCAAATAGAATGGACAATCGGACTGCGCATGTACAATCCAGTCAACAAAACAGTCAAAATGAGTGTCATTCTACTTCGAACAAATCGACACAGCCTTTTTTCCCCCACCATATGTCAACAGCCTCTCATAGCACACCTACAGCTGGACACTTGGGGCAGTATTTAGCGCGTCGAGAGCTGGTCAGTTCAAGTTTATACCAGTTTGATGACAAGCCTGAACATTATCGTGCCTGGGAGTCATCGTATGCTAATGTGACACAAGGACTGAACCTCACAGCTACAGAGGAGCTGGACTTATTAGTAAAATGGCTCAGTAAAGAATCCGGTGACCATGTAAGACGCCTACGGTCAGCATATGCAACAAATCCAACCATGGCTCTTAGAAAGGCCTGGGAACGTCTCCAAGAATGCTATGCTGCACCTGAGATAATCGAAAAGTCTCTTTTTGACAGACTGAGCAGTTTTCCAAGAGTTTCAAGCAAGGAACACACAAAGCTTAGAGAACTCGCAGATTTGTTAATGGAAGTACAGTGTGCCAAGGAAGACGGATATCTCCCAGCTCTTTCCTACTTGGACACAGCACGTGGCATCGAACCAATCGTAGCCAAGCTACCTTATGGACTCCAAGATAAATGGGTTTCAACTGGTTCACGGTACAAGGAAGAAAATGGAAGACAGTTTCCTCCATTTGCTTTTTTTAGCAAATTCGTAGGTTCCGAAGCACGAAGAAGAAATGACCCTAGCTTCGCCATCTCAGGTGTTAGTGGCACACCTACAAGGCCTGACAAATTCCTTCCCAAAGGCACAAGAAACCCCATTTCGGTCCATAAGACAAATGTAGCTTCAACATACACAAGTAGCAGCCCTGTGAAAAGCTATAGTGATCCAGATAAAATGTGCCCACTTCATGGCAAGCCTCACCCACTTAAACGGTGTAGAACCTTCAGAGCCAAAAGTCTAGAAGAGAGGAAAGCCTTTCTTAAAGAAAAAAGAATCTGTTTTAAATGTTGTAGCTCTGTTGCTCATGTAGCAAAAGACTGTTCAAATGCAGTTAAGTGCATAGAATGTGATAGCACTCACCATAACACTGCTATGCATCCCGGCCCAGCACCTCAAGCTCAAGCGGCTACAACTCCATCACATGATGGTGGGGAGGGAGAAGAGCACAGCAGCAGCGAAGCTGTTGTTAATTCCAGCTGCACAGAGGTTTGTGGCATGGGACAAGCTGGCAGGTCGTGCTCTAAGATTTGCTTAGTCAAAGTTTACCCCGATGGCCAACCAAACAAAGCTATTAAAGCCTATGCCATATTGGACGACCAAAGTAATAGGTCGTTAGTAAAGTCTGCATTCTTTGAGCTCTTCAAAATAAAAAGCGAGCCCTACTCTTACTACTTGAAAACATGTTCAGGCTCAGTGGAATTATCTGGACGGACAGCCAAGGGGTTCGTGGTAGAGTCTCATGAAGGAGGAGTTGTTGTTCCACTTCCACCACTCATAGAGTGCGACGACATACTCGACAATCGGTCAGAAATCCCGACGCCAGATGTGGCTCGTCACCATCCCCATCTTCGTAAGATAGCTAAGCTCATTCCAGAGGTTGATCCTACAGCTGAGATACTCATGTTGCTCGGTAGAGATATAATACGAGTACATAAAGTGAGGGAGCAAGTTAACGGACCTCACAACGCCCCCTTTGCGCAACGGCTAGACTTAGGATGGGTGCTAGTCGGAGAAGTCTGCTTGGGGAGCACACACAAGCCAACGGTTAACTCGTTTAAAACAACAGTGCTCGAAAATGGTCGACCTTCAACCTTCCAACCTTGTACAAATTCCCTATATATCAAAGAAAGGATAGATCCTGACACAAGGACAAGGAAGGGAAACTTAAAGAACAACCAAGCTGCAGGAGAATTTTTAGGACGAACAGTCTTTAATCAAACGGAGCGTGACAACAAGCTGGCTCCTTCAATCGAAGATGACATCTTTTTGAAGATGATGGACAAAGAGGTCTACAGAAATGAGTCTAACAGTTGGGTGGCTCCACTCCCATTCAGACAACCGAGACAACGCTTACCTAATAATCGTGATCAAGCAGTCAAACGTTTCACATCGCTCCAGCGCAGCCTAAAAAGGAGACCAGAGATGTTACAAAAGTATGTAGCCTTCATGGAGAAGATTCTGGAGAACGACCATGCAGAGGTAGCGCCACCATTGGGACAGAATGAGGAATGTTGGTTCCTTCCAACATTTGGGGTGTTCCATCCTCGAAAGCCAAGCCAAATCAGGGTGGTATTTGACTCGAGCGCTAAGTGTTCTGGAGTTTCTCTTAATGATGTGCTTCTCACAGGGCCTGATCTTAACAACACGCTGCTTGGAGTACTGATGCGGTTCCGCAAGGAAAAGGTAGCTATACTTGCAGACGTACAGCAGATGTTTCACTGTTTCATAGTGCGCCCAGATCACAGGAATTACCTGAGGTTTCTGTGGTATAACAACAATGATGTGACCAAAGAAGTCATAGACTACAGAATGAAAGTCCATGTTTTCGGGAACAGCCCGTCTCCAGCCATAGCTATTTATGGACTCAGGAGAGCTATCCGAGAGGGTGAGAGAGAACATGGGAGTGACACAGTTGACTTTGTGGAGCGCCACTTTTATGTGGACGATGGTCTTCATTCCCTTCCATCTGATGCTGAAGCCATTGATCTGCTCAGCAGAACGCAGTCATCATTTGCCAAATCAAATGTCAAGCTTCACAAGTTTGCTTCTAATAGCCGAAAGGTCTTGGAAGCTTTCCCTCAGGAAGACCGAGCAGCAGTTGAAGGGAATGTGGATCTCAGTGGGGAAGTTGTGCCCATTCAGCGCAGTTTAGGTCTTCTGTGGGAAGTGACAAGTGACACGTTCACCTTTTCTGTGGCGAAAGACCTCAAGCCATTCACCCGTCGTGGTGTCCTCTCCACGATAAATAGTATCTTCGACCCAATGGGGTTTTTGGCACCAGTTACAATCCAGGGAAGAGCTCTTCTAAGAGAACTCACAGCTGAACAGTCGGACTGGGACACGCCGCTCCCTGAAGATAAGATTGGCAGGTGGAAAGTCTGGCACGACTCACTAGAGAGGCTAAGACACCTTCATGTACCACGTACATATACGCCGACTTCTTTAGCCAAAGCAGTACACGTACAGCTCTGTACCTTTTCTGATGCATCAACCAAAGCTATTGGTGCTGTGTCGTACCTGAGAACTGTACAAGAGAACGGAGAAGTGCAGGTCGGATTTGTGATTGGAAAGTCCAAGCTCGTACCTCCGTCTGAACCAACGATTCCAAGACTGGAGCTTTGTGCAGCCGTTCTTGCTGTGGAAATGGTAGACCTGATTAAAGATGAACTGGATTTAAAAATAGATTCCACGAAATTCTACACTGACAGTAAGGTAGCTTTAGGTTACATCCACAATGAATCGAGACGCTTCTATGTGTACGTCCATAACAGGGTTCAGCGCATTCGTCAAACTACGAAGCCTGAACAATGGCATTATGTGCGCACAGAGGACAATCCTGCAGACCTCGCATCAAGGTCTGTTCCTGCTTCGCTCCTGGCAAAGACGACGTGGTTTACAGGACCTCAATTTCTCATGAACACTCCTAATGAATCAGAGCAGGCTCAACCTTTTGATCTAGTTGAACCAGAGCTGGATGTGAATGTCCGTACTCAAGTGAGAAGCTATGTAACAGAATTACGAGAGAAGAACCTCAAAGCAGAAAGCTTTCAAAGATTCTCTAGTTTGAGTTCTCTCATTCGGGCCATATCATTCTTAATACACAATGCAAGGTCTCACATTCATTCGAAGCGCACTGAAAAGTGTAAAGGTTGGCATAAGTGTGATCTTCCTCGCACTCCAGAAGAATTATCTCAAGCAAAGGAAATCATCATTGGCGCTGTGCAGAAAAGAGCATTCCCTAAGGAATTCAAAGCCTTGATGATGAATGAACCAGTCCATCCAAGCAGCAATCTTCTTCACCTCAGTCCAATCCTGCAGAACAATCTCATCTGTCTCGGAGGTCGACTGAAAAATGCTAATCTGGACATTGGAGAAACTAACCCAATAATTCTCCCAAAGGACAATCATGTTTCCTTGTTGTTCGTCAGGCATTATCATTCTCAGGTACAGCATCAAGGTCGTCACCTCACGGAGGGAGCTCTCAGGGCAGCAGGGTTCTGGCTTTTAGATGGTAAAAGGCTCATTAACTCTGCCTTACATAAATGTGTAACTTGCCGTAAGCTCAGAGGCAAACTGCAAACACAACGCATGGCTGACTTACCTGCGGTGCGTCTCCAAACCTGCCCTCCTTTTACTTACGTAGGTTTAGATGTTTTTGGACCCTGGTCTATCATCGCACGGCGCACTAAGGGTGGGCAGGCAGGAAGCAAGCGCTGGGCTATTCTGTTTTGCTGCATGAGTTCCAGAGCAGTACATATCGAGGTTATCGAATCGATGGATTCTTCAAGCTGTATCAACGCCCTGAGACGTTTCTTCGCAGTGAGAGGACCAGCTAAACAGCTCATGTCTGACTGTGGCACAAACTTTGTAGGAGCGTGTAAGGAGCTTGGAATGAGTGGGAACAACCCTGAGACCACAGTGCAGAGGTTCCTAAGCCAACAAGGGTGTTCATGGGTATTCAACCCCCCTCATGCGTCACACATGGGAGGTTCTTGGGAACGACTAATCGGAGTAGCTAGGAAGATTCTGGATGCAATGCTTCGCGATCAGTGCACTCGGTTAACACACGATGTTTTATGCACATTAATGGCAGAAGTAGTAGCCATCATCAACGCAAGACCACTAATCCCAGTTTCAGATGATCCTGAGGACCCATTCATCCTATCACCTTCAATGCTGTTAACCCAGAAGGTTGGAGTCCCACCTATACTGGGAGACTTCACAGACAAAGATCTTCTCACCAAACAGTGGAGACAAGTGCAGGTTCTTGCCGATAGATTCTGGAGTCGTTGGAGGAAAGAGTACCTGCCAACTTTGCAGTATCGTAGGAAATGGAACAAGTCACACCGGAACTTGCAAGAAGGAGACATTGTGCTTCTTAAAGACAGACAAGCTGCCCGTAATGACTGGCCTATGGCTGTGATTATGAAAGCGTTCCCTGGAGGGGACGGGAATGTACGAAAGGTGGAGTTAAGGACAACTAATCAGGGAAACTCAAAGACCTTTCTCAGACCAGCTTCGGAGGTTGTTTTGCTTTTGGGTAAAGACTAGTATGTATTAGCTCTGGTTAGTGACCTCACAGAGATCAGGCGGGGAGTGTGCTGCCTTCTAAGGCATCCTTTGAGTGCAACTTTATTTTGAAAGGTTCAAAGTTAGAAACTTTTAGCGAGTGCTTTTATTTTGTACAGGAAGTTGTTATGGGTCATATCCTGTTTCCTTATAATTAGTCAAGACCACACTAGAATTCAGTTGTGTGTAATCTGGGTCCATCGCATGTAATCCACACTGCAATCACCACAGATGCAATGTCGTGAGTACCTAATTTCATAAATGAAAGTGTTAGGTTAATGTTAAAGGCATTATTTGTTTAAGAAAAGAAACGTAAATGTATGTTACAAAGACAATTTATTTATGATTGTTAAACACATACAGGATGGTTGATTTATGTTTTTCTGTGTTATAGTTTTCACTCTGTCTCTGTAAATAAATGAAGTCACAGTAAACGGCTTAAAAGAAAACTTACGACGACTCAAGCCATTATTTGCGGGAAGAGTTTAACTGGCTGTATAGCTTCAGTTCCACACTGTAGTGAGGACAGCACAGCAGTAATGCAACCACATTTAATATGCACTTGGTCTTTAATAATAAAGGGCATCTCTTAAGATATAAATGAACACGTTAGCATACTAAACAAATGAAAGCGTCTGGATTGACATTCATTATTCTTCACATCATTTGGGGTTGGAGACCCTGTTTTGCAATTCAAATACTACTTTTTCTAATGGTTCCTGATTCCACCTGGGCTTTTGCTGATTGGTTCTATTGTAATTATGAATCAACAGTTATTAAATTAATTGCCGAACAAGTGAGCCAGTTTAAAACCAAGGCCGCAGATAAGCACAAAAATGCCTCCAGTGAGTCACGCAACAACATTATACACCTTGCTGCATTGTTTCTTACAGCACGTCAAGGCAGGAGATGAGTGCAACCTGTCGTGGGCGGGAAGAAAGCATTCAGGTTTTTGTGTCATTTTTGGCCCTGCTTATTGATTTGAACAACATGTGATGTGTGGAAGTGGCGAATGCACAAGTGAGTCTGTCTGGAAGTGCTGTTTAAGTGAGTCATTACAGAGCAGGCTGCTACTGAAGCTGAATGCAGGCGGGTTGTTGATCCTGGGTAAGCATGGGTTGAAAACATCTTAATGCAGACTTTCACTGCAGGGAATGTGTAATAACAATTTAAAAATTCAATATTTTACCTCAGCCATTGGAGAGAACACATTTTTGTTTTATTTTATTTTATTTTTTCTACAAATGTATGCTTTACAGAACTTTTAGACATATGTGTTATACACCTATTAGGGGCAGTGGTGGCCTAGTGGTTACGGAAGTGGCCACATAATCAGACGGTTGCAAATGCAAATGCCAATCCGCCACACACTTCTCCCCGGGCGCCTGTCATGCTACAGTGTTTCACAATGACAATCACTTCACTTTCACTGACATATGTCTGATATGCAAAAATACTTTTCTTTCTCCAAATCTAAACCCATGCTAAAATTAAACTGATTAGCAATACTAATTCTGCTCCCATTTAGAGGTTGCCACCATGGATCAGGCACTAGGAACTGACACCAAGAAATACACTGTCATGTGCATCCCCACTGGATGGGTTATTAGCCTTACTAATAACTAATAACTAATATTTGTCTTTATTGAGTTTCAAGATATTAACACAAAATAAAACTACACACTCACAGACTGGGATAATCTCCATTACGGTTTCTCAATGTGTTGTACAGTAGTTAAACTGACTATATCCAACTAGAAGCAGGTATTCCTTAGTCTTTTCTACCTCTGGCCGTAGCCTGAATGCTAAAATAAAATTTAAAGAGAGCTAATGGTCACAGGGGCTTGCAGTGTGCGAGAAGTATTAGAATATTCAGAATGTCCAGAATAAGGTATTTTTGGCATTGGTGTAAGATGCTGCTTGTGGATTTAATGGCTTTTTCCTGTTCATTTATTCACTTCTGTATTCATTCCATTTCAATATGTGATTCTATGGAAAGAAGTCAGGCAGAATGATGCACTGTCCACTGTTTCTCCAGTGAAAACAGAATTCGGCAAATGACTGAGAAACCAGTTGCCTGGAGCAACTTAGGGCTCAGTCATTGAGTCTCAAATGGTCATGCTAGTGCAGATCAGTTTGCTCATCGATTCTGTGAGCATTTCTTCTGTCTGTTCCTTGCTTTTTGTTCCCTTTCCTAATGTGGATACCACTGGGTGTCTGTCTCGTGAGCAGTGTTTGCGAGGTTAATGTGAGATCTTCCTCCTCAGTTGTGTTCCATCAATTCCGCTACACTGTTAAGTTCCAGGGCCTAAGCACATGGACGCAACAAAGCACATGCCAATGGCAAAGACCGAACAAATATTTTAGTGATTTTTTTGTACATAAAAACTCAGCCAAAAACAATAAAAAAAAATTTGCAAGGTGGTTCGGAAGGCTGCCACATAAATGGTCTGCAGGTTGAACTCAAAGGGATGTGGTACAACGATGCAATGCCATTCACAATTGTAGTCATGAACTTGAATACAGACTACCCCGACTGATCTTCTGGTCTTTGGCTCTGTTAAAGCTGTGGCAATGAAGGGGTATAGGCTGTGATGATGGATTTACATAGAAGCACTGGTATGCAAGCCCTGGGACTCAAGCGATTAACCTTCTGGCCTCAATCATATATATGTCTGTCCTGCGCTGTCAATACACCCACCCTCATTGCCTCTGATCCTCCTCACCTATTCTTTATTCACCCTTCCAAATCATCATGCTACATATAGAACTGCTTTTTACATAGGAAAAAATCTAATTGTGTTGTTGAATGTGCATGATGTTATAAAGGATCCCTTGCTTTTTGTTTGCAAGCACAGCTAGACAATGGGCATATGATGAAAATGTATATCTTTGGAAAGAACAGACAGGAAGAAGCATCTGATTTACATTGAGGAAGTATGTGCATTCATATTATGGCAGGTATCACAGGTAGTACCACTGTGTTCCTGAGCAAGACACTTAACCATGAATTAACCTGAATTCAAGGGGGACTGTCCCTGTAACTACTGATGTTAAATCGCTCTGGATAAGTGCCCCTGCTAATTGCAGTAAATGCTAAATGCTGCCATTAGACATTTCCTACACAATCAGTTTCCACGGGGCAAGGGAGATTCTGAGATTACTTGCAAGCCTGCGAAGATTTTGTTCAGATGAGCACTGTTCTGTGGCAGCATTAAGTGCATAATTAAACCACAGAACTGTTGCTGATCCTTTTTTCATGGCAGGCATATGCAAACAAGACCTCAACAGGGATGTGGTACAGCGATGCAATGCCATTCACAATTGCATGCAGACAACCCGGACTGATCTTCTGCTGCAGGTCTTTCTTTTTGATTGACCCTGGCTCTGTTAAAGCTGCGGCAATGAGGGGGTCTAGGCTGTGATGATGGATGTACATAGAAACACTGGAACGCAAGCCCCGGGACTTAAATATTTAAAACAAGCATGATTGGTATTCCAGGAAAACACTAAAGAGAGCAACTGCATGTGAGTGATATCTGAAGCAATAATTGGAAAGGCTAATAATGGAGTAGTTGTTTAAATTATAGTTCTGTGTCACATGATTTTGTTCCTGTTATATCGGCTTTCTTGGAACAGAACAGTTCCAACGTAATGGCATTTTAATTAATACTGAAAAACTTTTGAAAAATACACAGGTCATGATACACATATATTTGCATATAGATAACCATCTTGTAATTCTTCTAAAACTGACACACATTCTCAGACACCTGGAATAATGAATCACATATAAAATACACATTCAGCTTGATTATGCTTCTCATTATACAAGCTTACAGTGCAAGTGAAATAGTCAGCCATTTGGGAAAAGATGGTGTTTAAATTGCACTACACAGCCCATTATGATAACTAGAGGCTGGCACACACTGAAGTTGATGCTTTTCCTGGGGTTCCAGTTTAGTCAAATAGGTTCCCTGCTGAATTATGAAAGATATTCTGAAATGATAAGCGATACCACTCTGCGATTACCATTTAAAAGAAATTTGTTGCCTGTTCTGAAGTTGCCTTATCACAGTGTGACCTCCTCCTCTGACAATAATTAATGTTCTCAGAAAAAATTAATAACCTACTTTATGACTGAATGTATGAGCAGAGAAGCAGAAGAGAAAGACTGGATGTATGGGCAAGAAGCAGAAAAGAAAAATCTGATTCTGCAATTAAAAATAAAAAACTTACCCAACTGCCTAAACCACCTGTGCTAAAAAAAAGGTGTCTTCAGAGAGATGATGATCGATGGGAAGAAGGTCTCATGGTCAGACTCTTTCCAAGGTTATAATTCAGTCCATAATTCAGGTCATGTAATGAATTATTGGTTTGCATGCAAAAAAAAAACACATTAGGCTGAACAACAGTTTGCCAAAAAAAAAAGAAAAAAAAAACGTTAATAGGGGGATGTCCCTGAATTATGAAAACAGCTTGGCCTAACATATTCAGTCTACTTTCAGCGGAACATTTAAATGACTTCGGATGGTTTCAGCAATTACAGAAGACTGCAGAAGGATCGAACAATGATGACTGAGGTGCAGGATCCATGCCTTGCACAAGAAATATGGACCTCAAGGCGTGAAAACACTGCTGCACCTGTGTACACTGTAGTTATCGCCATGACGACCTGCAGGAGGAAAGAAAAAGAAGTACCACATGTCGCAACTCCACACTCCTGTCATTCACAGAGACGTAGTAAAATGCAACTGACAGCAGAATCACAGCGATTTCATGCTTGTCGTTATGGGTTTGGGCACGGTGCTTTTTAAGTCTCTGCTGCCAGCAACGTTCACCATTGAAAAGAGCAGAGCAAACCACAGGGAGCATAAGTTTAATTGCCTGTTTTGCTGCATTTACCGATTTTTTCGGGCTGCAGGTCCCATTGTTAACGTTCAAATTTCCCTAGCATGGACATATCAAAGTTTTTTTACATGCTGTCAGGTAGCCAGCCTATCATTTCCTCCTGCACCTTCTTTTCTTATTAAAGGTCCACATCAGGGTGGCGTTTAGATTGGGGTAGAATGTTCTTGCTTTTTCGGCCACCATGTGAGCACATTTTAAAATAAAGACTGCTCAAAAACAGCCTCCACCTTGTACTGCTGGGGCTTCCTCTAATTCTCTCTGGTTAGACACTGACTAATATGTTTGTGTGAAAAAGGGTTTGCTCCTCTCTAGTTTCTTACTTTTTTTCTGCTGGCTGCTGTATTTAGGCTCATAAAACAACTTTTTCAGATAAACAAGTGGATTGAAAAATTTTACAATTTTCACAAAGAAGACATGATGAAGGCTCATCTTCAACTCCTATAGGCAGATGGGAGTGACCTGGATTAGAACTTCAGTTGGGTCGAATCAAGCTTGCGGGGAAAATCATGCAGTGGTCTCACTGCATCAGTGGTCTACCTATCCTTTCCCTGTGCTTCGCTGCATGAATTTTTTTTTGGTGATTGGTAAAAGTATTTTGCATGTTGTAAATTTGTTTTATTAAATGTATTTTTTTTTTTAAAGAAATGTCATTTTGATTTGCAAATCTTGCCCAAAAAAGTTTGAAATGAATCATTTTTATTCTTTTAATGTGTATGTGTGGGAAGGCGTCTTGGACAAAGACAGGAAGGAGCTTTAGGTTAATAACTGGTTTAGGCTGCAAAATTCTAGAAAAAATGTGAAATCCAGGGGGCTCCTGAAGACATTTAGAAATCATTAAGATGTGAAACACAAATATGTTATGTTTATTTAATTAATTTATAGAAATTAGGTCATGCACTAGTGGCAAATTGGCAGAAGCCTGTGGTAATGAAAAGTTTAGTAATTTTCCTTCTTCTCTATTATCGACTGCCTCATTTTTGAAGCAGCATCTCAGTGCCTCTTAAGTGGCTATGTTGCTGTGACTCAACTTGAAATGGCCTTTTAAAAGAGGCTGAGTGCAGGACGCACCCGTCCTAGTGGACAGCAAGAAGATGGCCTGGTTCAAGTGCCTTGGAGTAAAACCCTTGATCATCCATTTAAGCATGGATTTAAATGGTCCAAATGACGTTAATACAAGTGTGGTCTGCAATTATATTTTGTACCCTGCTCTGACAAATGGCAGGAGCGTAGTCTTATGCATTTGTAAATGTATTTGGTAAAAATAAGTAATATGGCAAATCAATAATATATTTATGTCTTATTTAAAATTTGTATTTTCTTTGGAGGGACGGAGGGTGAGGAACCGCGTCATCATGCTTTCTCTTTCCTGGCTCAGGTAGTTAAGATATGTTGTTCATGTAGCAAGTTTAGTAATTGAACTTGAAACTGAGCTTTACTATCATTTCAGCCATATACAATTTAGACAGCACATGGTGAAACGAATCAATGTTTCTCCAGAACCTGGTGCTACATGTAACATTTGAACATTTAAACAAAGTTACATACCGACATAAAGTGCACGTGTGCGACACAGACAAACTGGGCAACATAAAGTGCAAACGGGACACAGGCAATTTAACCAAAACATGTAGACAACAATGAGCCAGACAGCACTAAACTAGTGAAATGAATAATAAATGTGCAAAGTAAAATAGTGCAAATATTGCTGTGCAAAATGGAATGGTGCTTTACAAGATGATATTACAGACTGTGCAGGGGAACTGTGCAGGGAGAAGAGTTGTCACGCCAGCGTGCTGACGGGGGAAGGAAGCGCAGAGGCGAGAAAACAAGGATTTATTATACAATAGAAACAAAACTAGCGTGATGGCTGAAAACAGGAAATAAAGGGGAGAACATAAACTGGACCACAGGCATGTGGCGATTGCCAGAACTCAAAAGACAAACAACCGTTGCAAGGTCAAGTTCACACGAGTCCACAAAAATGCCGCCGCTGCAGAGGGGCGGAGCCACAGGCTTTTAATAACTGTCCGAATTGGGCACAGGTGATGTGTCCAGGTGCCATCAATCCTGACACGTGTAGTCCTGACTGACCGTTTTTACAGCAGGGATGGGATATTTCACACCAAGAGGACAAAACTGGACCCTTCAGTCAGGCTGTTGTATTTTCTTCACTTTGATTGATGTGGAAATAACTCGGTAAGCCAGATGTGTGATTACAAGGAAACAAGATATTAAACTGCATGGTTCTTGTTTTTGCTGTGTGTTCCATCAGGTGCATTTTGCAAACCACATGAGTTCCAGATATCATGTAACATTATGTAATAACTAGTTGTCAGGTGTTACTTGTTTGATGATTTCTGGACATACCCTTCATAAAACACTTTCTGTAAGAGAACCTTTTTTTAAGGAGCAATAGCGTCCCACTTCCATGGGTCCGGCAGATCCTCCCCACAGTGCATACCTCCGGCCAATTAAAAGGACAAACCTTTGAAGCGCAGTCATGTGGCTCTTTCCTGACTTCCTTTCAAACATGACAGGGCTTCTGAAGATGGTCTAATTAACAAGAGGCATTCAGGACGAAGATGAAAAAGGAAATGCCATCCGAGGGACACTTTTCTTTGGGTTGTGTCAATTGAATTAATTTTCTTTTCTACGCTTAACCACTTTAAATTTATTTTAATATTTTTATACACATATGAGCAGAGGGGCTACCATTTTCATACCCAGTTGTAGCCCCTAAAGGCGTTTACTATTCTGACCAATCATATGGTGACGTATCCTTGTCTTATCTGTAATTATCCTCATGTCTCCCATTCTCATTTTAATTTACTTCCTTTATAAACTGCCATGGGTTACGTATTGCCACAATGAGAAATTTTGGTGGTATGATTATCATCAGAGAAATAATTACGATTGTACTATTATCTCGATTATTGTGCGTGATTTGATTTCACAACTGTATTAACATATATAAACCATACAAAAACTTTATATAAAGGTTTTGAACTTAATATGTAGCAGCATCAATATCTGCGACACAGAAGGCAGAAACACAGCAGAGCCGGGGCAGGTTAACACTATGAGGGGAGCTGTGAAGCACGCATCCTCACGGAGACCTGTAGCCCCATTGAAGAAATTTCTCTCTCAAAGATCCCTTTACAGGTTCAATATTCACCGCAAAGAATGGGTGCTGCTTCTTACATTTACATTTATGGCATTTATCAGACGCTCTTATCCATAGCGACTTACAATCAGTAATTACAGGGACAGTCCCCCTGGAGCAACTTAGGGTTAAGTGTCTTGCTCAGGGACACAATGGTAGTAAGTGGGATTTGAACCTGTGACTCTGTAGTCTTCTGGTTCATAGGCAAGTGTGTTACCCACTAGGCTACTACCGTCCCATTCTTCTGGAGCCGCATGGCCTATGGCCCTGGGGAAGAGGCTACTCTCCCGAAGGCATCTCTGGCAAGATAGATAGCCTGTTACGTGATCTGCAGCGGTCGCAATATGTCCTGGCCTGCAGATCACATCCCGGAAAGCCCTGGTTACCTCTGTTTCTCCTCCCTCTGGCTTTCGTCCATGGCCCACATTGACCACTTCCGCAATTGTTTTAAAATTCGTATTAGTTTATTATTTGAATTAATATGAACTGTTTTAATG
Source organism: Denticeps clupeoides (assembly GCF_900700375.1). Lineage (NCBI taxonomy): Eukaryota > Metazoa > Chordata > Actinopteri > Clupeiformes > Denticipitidae > Denticeps > Denticeps clupeoides. Next base: position 19,856,590 of record NC_041710.1, read on the forward strand.
TTGGTGTAAAGGCAATAGGGCTGGGTTCATTTACATTTGTTCGCCCCCAAGGCGTTCAAGGAGCTGTTGGCTCACCATCTGGGTAAATGCTAGTTTGAGTTGTGAGTTCATCTTCTAGTAAAGGGTGGATTTAAGACAGAAGGGGTGTACTGTGAGTATTTGAGAATCTTTCCCTCTGAGTTCTGTTAGATATAGAAGCATAAGCGCTGAATGCACTGCCTCTCTATACCCCCCATCCATACCCATTGCTACAATATCCTGGAATAACACACATGCCTAGCACAATCAAGTCAATTTAATTGATGAATACTTACAATTTGCTAAACATGAACTGGATCAACATGTCCACTTCTCTGTGCCTTCATCCCCTAAACTCGCGTCTCTAGCACTACACAAAGTCAGGGGTACTGAGCTGTCAATCAAATACTTGCTGGCCAGTGATTGGAAGTCTCTTCAGGCTCTTACAAGTACTTGCCTTTTATCAGTTTGTGTCAGAATAAAGGTTTAGCCAAACTAGAATACAAGAAAGCAGCAACATAACAGCACACAGAATAATGTTAATGTCTCTTTCAGGGGTGCACCAGTGAACACTTTATAAGTCCCATATCCTTCTTATATTTAAATCATGTTTTGCAGTGAAAAAATCTACACGTGCACAAATCCTCTGCTAGGTACCCTGCTGCAGTACCCCACTCATCACCTTTACCCACGATGAAGCAGGGGAAGCAGGGGGAAGGGGGCAGTTAATGTGGTTCAGAATAAGGTGGGAAATTGCAAGATCTCTGGGAACGTGTGTTCAAGTCAGCCCAGCAGGGAGTTTGCCACATGCACTTAGGATGACTGAGAGGAAAAAAGAACAGACCAAAAGAGGAAGAAAGAGGGCAAACCTCTTCCCTGAGCTGTGATAGAGGACAGCTTCTGAATACGAGGTGCTATTATGTGTAACTGTGTTCATGAAGGTAATCAGAAATGACTGGAGGCACATTCTAAAATATCAAAGGTCTGTCTCCAGCATTATTTAAGGAATTTGCTGTCACAGCAAGGCTCCAAACCAGGATTTCTAAGACTGGAAGGGGAAGGGAAACAATTGGCCTTTATAGTTGGATGTAGTATGCAATTTGTGTACTAAATTGTGCTTTCTTGAACCATAATATTACCAATATATGTGAAAGGGAGTAGCAACAGGTTGATATTTTTTAAGGCACCACTATCGGGCATTTCTTGGAACAACAAGTCCATGTCCATGCTAAACTATTTTCCCCTTCATTTGCAAAACACAATCACCAAAGGAATTGTCTGCAAAATTTTAATATATCATGTGCCACATGCAATTAGAACAGCTATTCAAGTTATACTGCTTTAAATCAATTCATTCCAGAGACTGATGATAATGAACAGAGGGAAGAGACTAATTCAACAGAATTCTGATAGAGCAGATGGATAGAACATCCATTAAATGTTTAATTAGAGTGGCATGTTGATAAGAACTGGATTTCCAAGACGCAGCCCAGCTATTAGAAACAATGTCTAAGGACGCTCCTAATTAACTTCTCATTTTACTCAACCAGGCCTCAAGTCAAAAATCGGCCATTCTGCAACATTGTTTATTGTTTTATAACTCCAGCTGAGTTATATTATTAAAGCAATGATTCATTCAATCAGAAATTGAACAATTTCTCTGAATTTGTAGAAAACACTCTTGTGCTCAGTATACACTACCAGTCAAAAGTTTGGATTAATTTATGGGTCTGGCATTTTTTACATTACAGATCAAATTATCAATGTTGCTTCTGTTTACAAACCTCTGGATTTCAGTTCCAGGAAACGGTGGCGGAAAGAGTAGATTTTTATTGCTTCCAGTTGCCAGTAACGAAAGGTTGCAGTGTGAACTTGCCTGCCTTCCTACATAGGAAGGATTAATTCAACAGATGTGGTTCAGTGCATCCAGCTGATAGCATGGATTGCCTGGAAATTGAGGTTAATGAAGCATTGAGGTTTGCCAAGGGAGTGATTGTATCGCAAACCAAAGGTGAGTAATTTACACCCTCCACCCATCCCCCCTTTATTAAAAAAAAAAAGTCAGATTGTGAGACCCAATGAATTTTGGAATCTGAAGATAATCCCTCCACGCTTTTGCTCTCTTAGAATATTGGCCCTCTGAAAACACAGATCTTTTATAAGCTGGTATTTCACTTAATGGTATTTCACTGGCAAATAAGTAAAGGGGGCAGCCTTCACCTGGTTGGTCCACAGAAACCAAACATCCTTTAGCAGGCAAAGTGGAAGGAGACAGTTTATATTGCTGGCTGCCTCTGTGATTGTAAATGGTTCTTGAGTAGCACCAATCCTTCATGTCTGTCCTATTCTGTTTCTAGAAGAACACATTTTAAATGCCCTCTTACCATTTATGGTGACAAGCCTGAACATATGCAACACCTTATGTATGAAATTAGGTAGTGGAATAATGTTGTTTTTTCAATAAACCCATGGCCACTATACATAGATACTTAAAGGTCAAAGGCCTTTGAGAAAAGTTGAGATTTTAGGAGGTTCTTTAAGATTTTAAGGAATGGACCATGTCAGATTGCAGATGGGAGCGCAAGCCAAAAAAAGCACAGGAAGCACCGAAAACCTGTTGTGCTGATGACCTCTGGAGTTACTGCTACTGATGAATTTTAAACTATATTCTAAAAATAAGATATCTAAAGATAAAATATTTTTTTCTATTTAAATGTGTATGCAGAAAGCATTGTTCCAGTGGCTTGTGCTGAGAGCCAGGTCCATCTGTGTCTGTGATAAATAATTCAATAATTAATTATTAGCATTTATTAATTATTCTGATCACACAAAAATAGTTACTCCACAATGTCAGGCTGCTCAATTAAGTAAGCTATCTGATATGTATAAACATAGGCACTTCAAACCCTTTCCCGTCAGCAATCGATACATCACTATTTATTGCTCCTGTACTGCTCTCTAAATTGAATATAAACTCTGTACAGTCAATTGCTTTTACTGCACTGCAACAGAGATTCCAGGTATAACTTATTTGATACAAAAAGTAACAAAAATGCATGTTAAATTAATTGAGATAAATGCCTTGCAATATTTTGCTTTCACAGCAAAACTAAATCTCACTTTTGAACCTGCAGTATGTTATCTAATATATAATGCAATAAACTTTTGCCCAAATCCCATCTTCTTTCACATCAATGAACTAGTAATATAAATCTTATGTCTTTTGATGTTTCAAAATTAGATCATTGCAATCTTGTAAGAAGTCAGCTTGCATTTTGTTTTAATTTGGAAAGCAAAGATTACCAACAATTGCAAATACTGGTCTCTCTGCTTCCCCTAATGGAACTTGTATTTTAATATCCGCACATTAAAATTCTTCATGATTTTGCAGTGCAAATAATTGCGTGGACACATCTTTGACCTTCAGTCTTATTAATTTTAGAATAAAAAAGAATGCATCAAAACATGGTGCTAACAGTGGTGGAACTATCCGGTTATGAATTACAACACAGAAACAAAATTATTAGTGTTATCATTTTGTGTTATCATGTTTAATATTAAGCCACCTGCTGTGTCATTCTATTGAAAACCAAATGATTGTTTCAAAAAGCACACCCAAGAGGGCATCACTGACAGAAGGAAAGCACCACCCAAAAAGAATGAAATATTGGTTCATTTAAATGAAATATTTCAATCAGTTTATGCAATCAAATTCACAAATAAGTGACATTTAAATTGAACATAACAATGTTGTCTCAGTGTATTTTTTAATGACAGGATTAAACAAGTCTCAAGAGTAGATGCACAGTGCAGTACAAGTCTGCTTGAATATCATTATCTTGCAATCATCCGTACAGAGTTGTCTGGTCTGAAGCGTTGGCTATAATAAGTTCATTACTTTATCAGACACAAGCCATTACGTTAGTCAATACTCTATTTTCAGTGAAATGTAGCACCAGGTTCAGGCTCCCATTCGACAATAGAGGTACCAATCTTTCAGCGAAAAAGGGGTATTAAGATATTGATGCCATTAGGCCTGACATTTTGCAGCTATGGCATTCAGAGATACCAGGATCTAAATTGAAGCATGGTCTTTTTTCAGAATATGGGAAAGAAAAAAATGTTCAGGGGCTTTAGGGCTGCTATGTAGCTAATTTAGACATACTGTATATGATTGTGGGCTATATAAGAAATAAATGTTGTTGCTGTTGCTAAGTAGCATTCTCTCTAATTTAAAACACCAAAGAATATTCTGCACCCTTCAAAAAAGGGCCTATTAATCCATTCAATTGTAAAAATCTTCTTTGGTTTCTTCTCTTTTATGCTATTCGTCTCCTTCCTTCTTTTCTTCAGTTGCTTCATCTTTTGCTTCCTCAGTTGTTTCTTCCTTGGTTTCAATGACTGTCTGCTCTTTTATGTCCGCAGTTTCTTCCTTCTTTGCCTCATCTGTCGTTTCTTCTGCCACCTCTTCTTTCTTTTCTTCTTCATCCTCTGTCTCCTCAACTATTTCTCCAGTGTAGCGCTCAATCTGGGTAATTTGATTCTTAAGCTTCTTCTGTGATGCATCATGGTCTCCCAAAAGTTTCCTCAATTTGGCTTTCATCAGCTCCATGCTGTTGTACATGCGACTCACTTTGTCCTCCAGGTCCTTCTCGTCAGGCTTCAAGTTGGCTGGGTCCAGGTCAATCAAGTTGTCTTTCATGAGGATCTGTCGGCCCTTCTCCTCCAGCATGGCTTTGGCATCAGGGTACTCTGTCAGAGCCTCCACCAGGTCATCCTTGGACAGGCAGAAGAGATCTGAGTATCCGATGCTCCGGATGTTGGCTGTTCTGCGGTTGCCAGCCTTGCTACCTTTGATGTTGAGGATGCTGATCTCCCCAAAGTAGCTCCCTTCACCCAAGACAACAAACTGTGTGATGCCATCATCTGCCACCACTGCCAGCTTGCCGTCTTTGATGATGTACATCTCGCGCCCAATGTCGCCCTTACGGCAGATGTAATCCCCAGGACTGAATATGACGGCGCGCAGCTTGAGGACGAGCTCGATCAGGAGCCCGGCCTCACAGTCTGCAAAAATTCGCACCTTCTTGAGTGTCTCCAGGTGCACATTGATGCCAATCTCTGCTCGCAGCTTAGCCGGCAGGTACCGCATCACTTCCTGTTCATCTTGTGCACGGTTGTTGTTCCACATGTAGTCAAAGTAGGTGATGACCCGATTCTCCAGTTCCTTGCTCACCTTCCGCACATGCATGTATTGCTTGATGTTGTCAATACGTGCCTGAAATTTGGCTCTGGCCGCATTCATATTAGTGATCATGGTGGCCACATTACCTACAATGGTGGCAAAGATGAACACTCCAGCCAGGAAGTCGACTGTGTGGAAGAAGAACTCAGAATCATGTTCAGGAGGAGGCATCTCACCGATGGTAGTCAGGGTCATCGTAGACCAGTACAGGCTGAACGCGTACTTTGTTAAAAGCTCACCAAATTCATCTTCATCAAGTGAGGGATAGACCCAGGGATCGGCTCCAAAGCCAATGGCCTTTGAGAATGAATAGTAGATACATGCATTCCAGTGAGTGATGATGATAATGTACATGACCAGGGTGCCGATGCGCAGGATGTTGGGAAAGTTGACCTTCGTTTCCGTCCGCTGGAAAAACTCAAACATCCGGTTGATTCGCAGCAGCTTGTTGATGCGGATCTCAGGGTATTCAAGTCCCCATGCAAGGTACAGGATGTCCGTAGGCACCATAGAGATGACGTCCATTTTGAACTGAGTACTGGAAATGTACTCTGCCAATAACTTTTTGTCATCTTTGACGAGCAGTCCTTGTTCAAGGTATCCTGAATGTGACAAAAAAAAAGTTTTGTCACCATTACCTTAGAGAGGAGAAACAAACTAACTAGCCCTTGTCATTTCTATGTAATCATTTCTGAGACACAGAAGGTGAGTTTTAATAAAGTTTTTGATCTCAAAAATCATTGACTGATCTCATTCACACTATTACAAATATGGCCTGACATGCCAAACTTTATAAATCGCATGTAGTTTTATAACACAGCACATTAGCAATCTACAGCTAATTTACATATTAAAATGTTCATTTATGTGATTTAAATTGTAATCGTGTAATGACCATGTAATAAATAAATATAGGTTGTCACAGTTACCTTCAGCAAACGTTTTGGTTTGTTAAGTCCAAGCTTACCTGTCCTGGCTCGCACTGCCATGTCAGCCAAATAGATAAGGTCTGATGAGTAGTCCAAAAGGAACCATGTGAGGAGGTATTCAAACTGCAGTTCCTCAAAGCAGGCTCTGGAAAAGCAATAAATGAGTAAACTACGGTATGAAAGAATACATTATGTGATGAATGCGGTGAAGTACCTGGCAATTATGACCGTCCAGTTGTACATGACAGGGACGGTGATAATGAAGAGCCAGTGGTAGTACAGACTGCCTGCTGGGTTGATAATGAATGGCTCCTTAGGCCTGAGTCCACAAAAACACTGACATTAAAGATTGTTCAGGCCGCTGTTGATTCAAATTTGAAAATCGTTTCTGGTCATACGTACACCTCCTTCTTGTCTGTGTCTTTCTGTTTCTCCTTTTCTTTTTCTTTTTCCTTCTCCTTTTCCATCTCTTTCTTCTCTTTCTCTCCTTTCTCTTTTTCTTCTTCTGCCTTCTTTTCATCATTTTCAATTTTTTTGTCTTTCTTTTCTTTTTTCCTGATGGAAATCAAGGTGTTATTTCACTATACTTCTGAAAGTCTTAAAAAAACAAAGAACAAAAAAAAAACCTTCATAAATTCCCTCACTCTTTTTTTTCTTTCTTCTTTTTCTTCTTCTCCTTCTCTTCCCTGTGTAAATGATATACACCATATTAAACTGTAAGGCTATTATTGGCAAAAAGGTAAACATATAGCTGTTGCATTCCTAAAGCAATAGTAAGTGTTCTTTACGCTCATGAAATGTAGTGAATGTAATGTGGAGCGTCTACATGGCCGCTTACTCTTCATTGTTGTTGTTATTGTTCACGTTAAACAGGCGACCGGGCCCCTGGGGACCAGCAGGGCTGTCACCTCCCTCATCTGTATCTTCAGCAGGGCTTGGAGCCACTGCCCAGGATGGCCCAACAAATCTGTAAGTGCTTAGCGCAGATGCCATTACTATCTATTTTTTTTTTTAGGGTGGGAAAGCACAGATGAGACGGAAAAAAAACAAATATGTGATGCGTGATTAGATAAAGACATTATGCACACAGCCTAGTCTATGGTGACATTGCTCTTAATTAAGTGACCATCATGTCAAAAGTCCATCAGGGGAGTAATTATTCATGGATCTATTTAAATGAAGGCTTTAGATAAATCATTCCACTCGCTGAAACATAATAAACAGGTATAATGACTCACCAGCAGCTAGTTCTGAGAAGAATCCATGATTGAATTCAGATACGTGTTCACATCTTCAAGTGGCGCAGCTTGGAAATTTGTACTGCCTTGTATCAAAAGCACTGTCCATGACAATCTTGGGACGTACAAAAAAATACTAACAAAGAACCCGGCACCACGGTTGGTTTGTTCTCCACAGCTGGCTGGGCTACAGCAGCCTCAGAACTGTGGAAGGATCATCCCGACCCAGCGAGGGATTTTCAGATTACAAAGATGAATGCGAATGACAGTAGGAATGTCACACTGTTATCCTCGCTTTTCCTCTGCGTACACTCATTACAAATCAACAGGCAGTGAAGAGGTTCATTACAAAACCTCCAAACAGGGGTTAGAACATGGACTGCTGAGCACAGTTAGTATATTGGTCAGCTGCTGTAAGTCTAGTCCTTTGTCTGATAAATGAGTGAATAAAATTGCATGAAGTTAATTAACATTATTAAAGTGTGGGAAATAATTAGAACTGCATTTTTCCTTGTGCCGTCCGTGACTTTGGCTGAACTACAGCATACCTGGAGAGTAGGCCAATAAGAAGCCACAGGGATTAGGCCGAACAGGCACCCCTGCCCAGTCAGCATTCTCTACCATATCTCCTTATCCTATTAACCGTTACACCTCCTCCTCCCAAAACCTCCCTCACATCAACCAAAGAAACAGTCCAAACACAGATTTCAGCTTTGCAGTGAGCGTCTTGCAAAATGATTAACCAAAATTAATTTCTCATGGAACACTTACAACTCAGCGTCAGCTGTAATTTATCATTTTTTCTTTATACAAGACAACAATGGCAACAGTTGGATAAAAGCAGCAATCACAAAGAACAAGGACCAGGAATTTGCATTGTAAATCAGTAGTTTTTATTAGCAGAACAAAGAAGAAATATAAGGACATGGAAATGAACATACAGAGGATAGAAAAGCAGTAGCGAGTCATGGTCTCCTTCACCACTACTTTCCAATCTGCCCAGTTCAGATTCCGTTAAAGAGATTAAACAGGTTCAACATTTCCAAACCTTCCCAACTTCCCATCCACAGCCACCCTATCTGTTGCCATGACACCCATCATTTGGATTTCTGGTCACGACGCAGAACATAACAAATCTCATAGGCATAGCGAAGTGGCAGCAGTGTCCACAGCAGGAGTACCAGTGTCCACAGTAGAACCAGCAGCTTCTACAGTGGAACCAGCGGTGTCCACATCAGGAGAACCAGTGTCCACAGTAGAACCAGCAGCTTCTACAGTGGAACCAGCGGTGTCCACATCAGGAGAACCAGTGTCCACAGTAGAACCAGCAGCTTCTACAGTGGAACCAGCGGTGTCCACAGCAGGAGAACCAGTGTCCACAGTATTGGCTGCAGTGTCCATGGGGCTGTTTGCATCAGTAGGCACGCCCCCCCGAATTCCAGCGGGGTCAACGGTATCAGGACCAGCTGCAGATACAGGCTCAGCAGCAGGGTTCTCAGGAACAGCAGGAACCTTTGCAGCTGCCGAAGTGCCCTCATCTGATGGACCACCATCATTGGCTCCGGGGGTTTTAGCAGGCCCTGCAGCCTCTGCTTCCTCTGAGTTAACACAGCCTGCGTTTACAGGGTTAGCAGGCAAGACTCCTGACTGGGTCTATGACAGAAAGAGCGAGAGAAAGAAGGAGGAAAATTCACCTACACAACCAGCTACACAAAAGTGAGTGAACATTGACAAATGTTCCATGAGGGGGATAACTATGCCACAATTACCACTTCCTTAGCAGGCATGACTTCTAACTGAAATTAGTATAAGTAAACAGTTTCAATGCATGTTAATTATTCTAATGTTAATCATGTTTTAAAACAATTTCAAAAATTACCTTTCCATAACCAGATGACACATCAAACTGTGTCTGTAAAAAGGGCATAACCGTCATTTGATTTTCAGTGAAAGCACAGATCTTGCATCAAGGCAAAAAAACAATTAATCTGGACAATAACCTGTGCATGATTATAAAGAATGTTGGTAATATTCGTAAACATGTTCATGAACTTTAATATAAACATGAAATATTAACAAAAATATTACCTGTCTGTTATCAGGAAAGACTCCTAAATTGTTCTGCTACAAGGAAAAAATATGATAAGAGGATAAGAAACCTGCACGTAGTTACAGATATTCTAGTCAGCTTCGGTAAACATGACATGTCAATCATTCTGATAAAATAATCTGGAGGACTAACCATTCTGTTTGCAGGCACGACTTCCATCTGGCTCAATGAAAGTGAGAGAGAAAAAGAAAGTGAGATGAAGATGCACCTTTTGAAAATGGAATTAAAGGTTTAATTGGCCCTGACATTCATAATATTGCCAAAGATATTTGAAGGATTACCATTCTGTTACCAGCCAAGACTCTCAGTTGGTTCTGTATGGGAAGAATAGAACGGAAGCTAAAACATTTTAATCAACATTAGGCCATAATTCAGATTTTCACCAAAATAATGTGAAAAATTACCATTCTGTCAGCAGGTAAGAAACGTAATGGGGTCTATGTCAGAGAGAGAGAGAGAGAGAGAGAGAGAGAGACAAAGAATGTTAAACAATTTACAAGTAATAACTTACGTGTAATCATTTTATAACAAATATAGAATTATCATTTGAAGCACTACCATTTGCTCATCCTCATCAGAATTGCCTTGTCCCAGCATGAAAACGTTTCCCTGTGATGAAGAGGAAAAAAAACAGGTTAAAGCTCTGATGGTAGGCAGCATTTCGTTCTGCAGCATTTCGCTGGTTTCCAAGGCTGAGCAGTAGTACCTGGGGGTGGAAGCCAACTGCAGTCAGAGCTGAGCTCACCTGTAGGATGTCAGAGAACAGTGTTCAGAAAACATGCGGAAATTATTAAATGGCTGTTAAATGGCTATAATAATAATCAAACGTTTCTGCAGTTCTGCCAGTGTCTACTGCATGTTATAAAGCTGTATATACAGATAATATGTATTCAGACAAAGCTGTATATATATAATCCAAAGCATTTGTAATACCTCACTGCTGCCGCTTTCTTTAGCCTGTTAAAACAAAGTCACTGTGGTGAGTGGGAGTAGGAGACAATACTGAGCGCAGTGCTGCACAGAAAAACAATTAGTTTAAATTGTCGGTGTGTTAATCATGAATTATTTCAGACACACAATTAAAACGTGCACTTACAGGAGCTGCCAGAGTGGTACCCAAAAGGCTCAGCAACAAAGCCACCGCCTGCATCTTCACACAGAACATGTTGAGAGGAAGAAAACGTTTGAAAACGTGAATTCAGTCAATACAGGTACGGGGTGAGAAATGAATCGGTCCCACAGTAACCAAGCTGCAAGATCACTGAGTGAAATGAACCATATGGCGAATTTATTCTGTCATGAACCAATCATGTTTGAGGAGGCTTAAATGGAATTTCCTGCCACGTTTCCTTACTCTTCAAAATCCATTCTTTAATTATGCTATTATTTTTAATTACAAAGTGTGAATTTCTGCTTCGTGCATGGCTCTTAAATCCCTTACTTTTTAGTTCTTTGAAAATAAGATGGTGCTGATCTATGCCTTGTGGCCATTTCAGCTGACAAGGGTTGGTTTGGCGGCACGTCAATATGGTTAAACACACGAGCGATGTCGAAGCTCAGTGGAAAACGGGGGTTTTTAATTATAGACCAGTGTTGAGGACACGTCCCCAGCTGATTTGCCAGCAGATAAAATATAGACCTCGAAAGAATCTCTGTCAAGCCCATTGTTGGGAACACAGCAACACCCTCAACACTTTTGCTGTATTCTTTATTTTTCTCCGGGACTTTTTGGATCAATATTTCTGCTGCTCAAAGATAATGCTAATAATCAGAGCGAGCATAGAGAGCTCAGTTGTCAGAATCTGATAAGGGTACAATGCTGTCGAAATAAATTTAAAGCTTTGTAAAGCAAGATAGGAAATCTGGTTCAGTTTTCTCATGGAAGATGAAAAAATAGCATTTTCCTTGGGGTGTCATAGCAATAATATTTACTGCCAAATGCCGTAAATGTAAATGTAATATTTTTGTAAGTAAAATGGTGTGCACGCCTGCCTTATGCTTCTGGTTTACTCCTGTCTGTGTGGACGGTGTATCAGTTTTTTTTCAGCTTTTGTCACGACTACGGACTTACGAGGGAAGGAAGCGCAGAGGTCTGACATGTTGGGAAGGGTTTTATTCATGAACAAACAAATACAAATAAACAATGGCGCGGTGGCCAAAAACGGGAAATAAAAGGGAAAAACTCAAACTAACCCGTAGGCGTGTGGCGATTGCCAGAACTCAAAACACATGACACAAAACCAGGTCAAGTTCGTGCAGAGAGTCCACGAAAATGCCAGAGACCCAGAACGGGCGGAAACTTCCGGCATTTATGGGGCGTCAGGATTGGATTCAGGTGTGGAGCCCAGCTGCAGGCAATCCTGACAGAGCCCCCCCTCCAAGGGCTACGTCCTCGGAGCCCCAACAGTACCATCAGTGGAGGCGGCAGGGCGGACGGCGGCAACCACAGGGCTCCTGCCCTGCTGTATCCTCCCCTTGGAGGACCCGGTCCCTCGGGCTGGCTCCCCGGCGTGGTCAGGCGTGGCGGCCCCGGTCCCTCGGGCTGGCTCCCCGGCGTGGTCAGGCGTGGCGGCCCCGGTCCCTCGGGCTGGCTCCCCGGCGTGGTCAGGCGTGGCGGCCCCGGTCCCTCGGGCTGGCTCCCCGGCGTGGTCCCGCATGGCGGCCCCGGACCCTCGGCCTGGCTCCCCGGCGTGGTCAGGCGTGGCGGCCCCGGACACAATAATCAGGGCCGATCCATCTGGGTATGTGTGGGCCCTGTCTCCACACGTCCCCTCTGACACTTCTTGTGTCACCCCCTGCACCGCGCAGGGAGATTGTCCCAGAGCCTCCGGCGACTGTTCCAGGCACCCCAGGCTGGTGCCTTCTGGGACTATGCAGCCCCTCTCGCTGCACGGCCCTGGTGCCAAGGGTGGGGCATTGCCAGACTCGACATGCCGAAGATCGTGGGGGTCGCATCTTCTGCGCTCGCTGCCCACGTCACTTCCTCGCTGCTGCCGACGCCAACGTCCTCGCTCCGCCCACTCACCCGCCGACGTTGTCGCTTCCGGGTTTCGCGGAGTTTCCCGGGGGTGACGTCATCACGCGGCGCCGCGTACCACGGCTTCTCGGGGAGAAAACGCTCCACCAGAACGGGCGGCGCGTCTCTCCCCTGCCGTCCGCGTTCGCCGCGCCGGGCTGCGTCTTTCGCGGCGTTTCTTCTCCTCTGCTTTCCACCTCTGCGCTTTTGGGTGGGTCTCTGGCATTCTGTCACGACTACGGACTTACGAGGGAAGGAAGCGCAGAGGTCTGACATGTTGGGAAGGGTTTTATTCATGAACAAACAAATACAAATAAACATTTACATTTACATTTACATTTACGGCATTTGGCAGACGCCCTTATCCAGAGCGACTTACAACGTGAGATAAATAAACAATGGCGCGGTGGCCAAAAACGGGAAATAAAAGGGAAAAACTCAAACTAACCCGTAGGCGTGTGGCGATTGCCAGAACTCAAAACACATGACACAAAACCAGGTCAAGTTCGTGCAGAGAGTCCACGAAAATGCCAGAGACCCAGAACGGGCGGAAACTTCCGGCATTTATGGGGCGTCAGGATTGGATTCAGGTGTGGAGCCCAGCTGCAGGCAATCCTGACAGCTTTGCTTGAATAAAGCAGTGAAGTTGCACACTTTGTGCCTTGTTGTCCTCTAATCAGGCTGGAGAAAGTTTTGACAAAGCAGAGACATTTCAAGACTAAATTGTACTGCAACTATCAATCACATTTTACTCTTTGTTAAAAACCATTTGGTCCCTACATAGTAGTGCTGTAGTCAAGACTGCTTAAACCAAGACCAAGACATTGCCAGGACTGGAGGGTATCAAGACCAAGACCGAGACTGAGATCAAGACCAAGGCTGGTTGAGACCAAGACAAAAAACAACAACTAGGGCTGGAATCTACATCACATTAACTGTAGGAAAAAGGCATTTCTGTAAAATTCTAATTCTTGTTATTTTTTATTACATTCTCTATATGTCTCTCATTCAAAACCTCACAGATATGTCATAGCTATGAGGCCTAATGGAAAATTACATTCTCAGCAATTCTCTGGTATAAGGGAGATTATTTAACATTAATACTAACCCCCCTAGCCTGTCTAAGTTCCTGCAGCGGCGATATGTATAAAGAGTGCTTTGGCCATTCTGCTTTCCCATTCAGAAAGTGGCAGCTCAGATGGTCAGATCTGGAATTTGGCCCCTTATGTTGTCATAAGAGGAAAGGGAACCTCCCCTTTCTCATCCTTTGCTCGTGCAGAGAATTTCCCACCCTTCCCCTAAAAAAGGAACTATCAGGACTTGAAAATGTTCGAAGCATTGCAGTTGCTCAGTGATTGGATGTAAAAATGAGCACAAATGCTCATTTGTTTAATGCTCAAGTTATTTCAAATAATTTACTCTTGCACCGGGAAATTTTTGCAATGAGTCACGCATTTTTTCAAAATGCAGGTTTTATACACTACATGTTATATGCTGTGTCCCACTGTACGTGAGGTTTTTTTTGTTTGTTTTCACTAGTGTGTTGTTCAAGGTACTGTGTGACAGTGACCTTAATCACTACCCGCAATCTGTTACTGCTACACATTGCACAATCAATGCACCATTGGGGCAGTGCTGGCCTAGTGGTTAAGGAAGTGGCCCCGTAATCAGAAGGTTGTCGGTTCGAATCCAGAACCGCCAAGGTGCCACTGAGCAAAGCACCGTCCCCACACACTGCTCCCTGGGCACCTGTCATGGCTGCCCACTGCTCACCAAGGGGGATGTGTTAAAAGCAGATGACACATTTTGTTTTGCTGCAGTGTATCACAATCACTTTCACAATGCACTTTAGTAGAATCAATAAACAATACCCAGTGATGTTTGTGTTTTATGTTCTCCTTGAACATGAATATTTTTGCTTCCACTCTAGCTTGCTTACTTTTTTACTAGCATATTTTTATTCTATTTTATTTTCCAGTTTAATCTATTTTAATTAACTAATGCTTCAATTATGCACCATCACAACATGTTGTACTGCTATAACTATAACTAAATCTTGAATCCCCTTGGTGGCTCGTGCATAGTGGCTGCTACAGCTGGTGAGTCTCACTCTCCTTACAGTCTAACATTTTAGTTCAGTTTATCTGGAAACAACGGAGAAGAAAAACGACTCAGCAGAATCAGAGGATAATTTCTCAAACCGCACAAGTAGCTCAGGTAGTGCAGCTGATCCGCATGGAGCTGCTATCAGGAGACAGGCCAGCACATCATGAGACGTGGAGGAGGCCGTAGGATGGCAACAACCCAGCAGCAGGACCGCTACCTCTACCTTTATGCAAAGAGCAACAGGAGGAGCACTGCCAGAGGCCTGCAAAATGACCTCCAGCAGGCCACATATATGCTCGGTCTCCATGAGGGTGGTGTGAGGGCCCAACGTCCACAGCTGGGGCTTGTGCTTACAGCCCAACACCATGCAGCACGTTTGCCATTTGCCCGAGAACACCAAAATTGGCACTTCACAGGTGTGGTCGGCCCTGGGTTCCACCTAATGCAAAACAATGTTAGACCTCATGTGGCTGGAGTGTGTCGGCAGTTCCTGCAAGTCGAAGGCATTGGACTGGCTCGCTTTTTCAGACCTGAATCCAATTGAGCACATCTGGGACATCATGTCCCACTTTATCCACCAATGCCATGTTATTTGTTTTTGAACAGTGTATATATGCTCATGTCAAAACTGACTCACTGGACATTTCCACACATTTCTTTGCCGGTTTTGCTATGATGCAATGTATTATGTGTGTGGACTGTGATACAAAGACAGTGTCCGTTGAGAATGTAACGTTTTTAAAACAAATGTATCTGACAGGTTGCATTTGAATTGAGGATAAAAATAATAAATAATAATAATAAATAATGATACTGTTCTGTGAGGATGTGCTGTTTTCTCTTTTTTTTCTAATCCTTTCGAGACTGCTACTAAATATAGTCGAGACGGAGTCAAGATCAAGACCACAAAAAATAGAGACTTGAGACTATAGTTGCCTTTGTTGCTTTATTAAGTTAATTTCAACATTACAATACACATCTACACTACTTCACTAACATAACACAAAACATGGAACGCTGCAATCACATGGAATGCATGCTTTTTTGCTTTTTGTCATCCGTAAATTATACTGTAATTTAAACAAGCAAGTCATATTTGTGGAAAAAAATTATTTTACCAATGTGGTCAGAACTATCCAAAAACTTCCACTTGCTTTTGTGATGCAGTTCATTGTTTAGGTGCTAATCACATTTCTAATGTGAAAAACTAGATGCTTACAGAACATTTAAAATCAGTGGCTGGTCCAGAACATACAGGAAATATTCCTGCAGGTAAGTGAGTGGCACGCCGGTCCTGAAAAACACAAACTAAAATCACTGCACAAAATCACTGAGGAAGGTAATCACACATTTACATCATGGTTACTTACATAATCTGGCTATTCCTCATTACAGCTGCATCTGCATGAAGGATAGACACAAAACGCTCTCTGTTAGTGGAATATCGCACCAAAAGCAAAAACAAGTTTCTTATGAGGAAAATATCAGTCTGTCCTTTTGGCACACCACAACTCCAATAATTCACCTGTTATATGTACATAGACTGAACTGCTAGTAATTTGCAGGCTTTACCTTCTGACTGGCCTTTACCTGCTGCTCTTGTTGCAAAGGTTCCTGGGCCTGTGGAGCCTGAGCTTGGAATGTAGGTATCTGTTGCTATGGAATGGACAAAAATTGCATTACATACATATAAAGCATTTTTTATATGAAACTGTTATATATTTGTTTATCTTATTGAGATGATTTTACCTGAGGGGGTTGCTGGTGTGGGGGTTGAGGAATGTTCAGTGGCTGGAAACCCAAATGACAATGACAGGAATTCATATAGAATTTATCCAAGCACATTAAATTAGCAAAATATCAACAAAAGGTCATAGTGCAAGCAAAAATTCTCACGTTTGTGTTGGGAGGTAAATGTGGGAAATTTGGCATCATCTGGAGAGAATTATTATATTTTTTTAAAACCAAGATATGCCATTCATTAAACATTGAATGAAATAACTGGAAGGGATGTTTACCTGGTCGATATCAATTGGGATGTACTATAAACAAAAATTAAAAACAAGCAGAAAGTTTGAGACATAAAATGAAGCAGAGCTGGACTGTATCTGGTAGATGTCATAATGTCTTAAAGCAATGTTAATGATTCAATCATTTTTCTGTCTGCACTCAACTGGACTGAATGGGCTTTGTAAATAGAAGTTAAGCTATTCTTTGTTTTGTGAAAATCCTTGTCACTGTTCGTTCTAAATACTGCAGATATACACACCATTTCCACACTGCTCTGTCCTGGAGCCTTGGGGAGAGAATATTTCATAAAACCTTTCTGAAAAAAAAAAATATATAAAAAAGATATTAGAATTTATTGTGGAATGCTATGAAACTACCCTAAAACATTGGAACAATTGAGTTCAACTAGTTGACTAAATTATCTCATAGCTCTACTCACTGATCTGGCTGATTGTGGCCAACTGTGTTAACAGAGGTGATGAGCGAGCAGTGAAACTTTCGTTTAAATTCAGCAGAAACACAGTTACTTTAACAACAAACTGGATGCATTATATTTATGACTTTTATCCAGATTTATTTTATGAAACTCTATTTTCGTAATTCCTTCCTAGAGACCAAGACAATGCACGGAAGTAGCGCAATGTTGTCACCATTTAATAAAACTCTTGAACATCAGTTGATGTGAAAAGCTGTAAACCTTGGAGATATTTGATTGGCTTCCTTTTGAAAAAAACATATTTGTGACTCGAGCGTCATCAGGGAAGTTTCAAAAATCCACAAATAAATGTAAGAGTATTCACAAATATATATGGTGGTTCGTAATTGCAGGTTAATCGGTTTGTGAATAAATGCAACTGCACTGACGTTTGTGAATCACGTAATTTTTTTTCTTTTTTGAGTGAAGAAATGCATTTTTTAGTGGTGTTACATTTATGTGTAAGTCATAAATTATATTTGTAAATCTTGTTACATTTGTTGCTGAATCAAAAAATATATTTGTGAATGGTATATTATCTATTTGTGAATTTTGAATTTAAACTATCTCCATTGTACATGGTTAGTAATTTGCAGATCTCCCAGACTGAATTGCTAGTAATTTTCAGGCTTTGCCTTCTGACTGGCCTGTACCTGCAGCTCTTGTCTCAAAGGATCCTGGGCCGGTGGAGCCTGAGCTTGGAATGTAGGCATCTGTTTCTATGGAAAGGACAAAATTGCATTAAATACATGTAGTGCATTTTTTATATGAAACTGTTTCTAAACTGTTTGCTAAGTATATATATATTTGTTTAGTTTATTGAGATGATTTTACCTGAGGGGGTTGCTGGTGTGGGGGCTGAGGAATGTTCAGTAGCTGGAAATGCAAATGACAGGACAGGAATTCATACAAGCAAATCAAATTATCAAAGTATATACAAAAGGTCATAGTGCTAACAAAAATGCTCACATTTGTGTTGGGAGGCAAATGCGGGAAATTTGGCATCATCTGGAGGGAATTATTATTTTTTTATAAAACCAAGATATGCCATTCATTAAACATTGAATGAAATAACTGGAAGGGACATTTACCTGGTCGATATCAATTGGGATGTACTATAAACAAAAATTAAAAACAAGCAGAAAGTTTGAGACATAAAATGAAGCATAACCAGAGCTGCACTGTACCCGGTAGTTGCCATAATTTCTTGTTAAAAAGCAATGTTAATTATTCAATCATTTTTCTGTCTGCACTCAACTGTACTGAATGGGCTTTGTAAATAGAAGTTAAGCCATCCTATGTTTTTGTGAAAATCCTTGTCACTGTTGGTTCAAAATACTGCAGATATACACACCATTTCCACACTGCTCTGTCCTGGAGCCTTGGGGAGAGAATATTTCATAAAACCTTTCTGAAAAAAAAGCAACAATGAAAAAAATATATAAAAAAGATATTAGTTTTTACTTTGGAATGCTATGAATCTACCCTAAAAGCTTGGAACAACTGAGTTCTAAACATACAAGAAAATCTTACTGCAAACTAGTTGACTAAATTAGCTTATAGCTCTACAAACTGATCTGACTGATTTGCAAGGAAACTTTCATTTAAATTCACCAAAAACACAGTTACTATCACAACAACAAACTGGATGCATTATATTTATGACTTTTGTGCAGATTTATTTTATGAAACGCATTTTGATTGGCTACCTCTTGAAAAAACACATTTGTGACTCGAGCGCCATCAGGGAAGTTTCAAAAATCCACAAATAAATGTAAGAGTATTCACAAATATATATGGCGGTTTGTAAATGCAGGTTAATCGGTTTGTGAATAAGTGCAACTGCACTTACATTTGTAATGTATTATATATATATTTGTAAATCTTGTACATTGTTAATAATTTGCAGATGTCCCATACTGAACTGCTAGTAATTTGCAGGCTTTGCCTTCTGACTGGCCTGTACCTGCAGCTCTTTTTGCTCAGCCTGTGGAGCCTGAGCATGGAATGTGGGCATCTGCTTCTATGGAAAGGACAAAAATTGCATTACACACAAATTTTTTATATAAAAGAATGAATGATTAATGTGTTCGAACTCATATTTCATAAGTAGGTAAAAGCTATCTATACAATTGTTAATAGAATAAATATAAATATAGAAAATTGGACTAAGGAACTGTTTGTAAAGTATATATTTGTTAAGCTTATTGGGATGATCTTATTGGGGGGTGAGGAACCTTATCAGTGTCTGAAACCCAAATGGTAATGGCTGTAATTCATACAGATTACTTATTTTAAATGCAAGGATACTTTAGTTGTGTATAATCAACCACATTTTCCAAGCAAATCAAATTAGTTAAATATCTCAAAAGGTCTTAGAGCAAACAAAATCACTTACATTTATGTTGAATGAAATAACTGGAAGTTTACCTGGTTGGTATCAATTGGGATGTACTAAAAACAAGAATAAAAAACAGACAGAAAGTTTGAGATATAAAATGAAACATAACCAGAGCTGCACTGTACTCAATTTCCCCAATTTCCTGAAGCACTGCTAAAACCAGAAACAATGATTCAGTAATTATTCTGTCTGGACTCAACAGTATACTTGGTGTTAAGAGACTAAATGGTCTCTGTAAATAGACGTTAAGAGATCCTTTGTTTTGTCACTGTTGGTTCAAAATACTGCAGATATACACACCATTTCCACACTGCTCTGTCCTGGAGCTTTGGGGAGAGAATACTTCATAAAACCGTTCTGAAAAAAAGAAAATTTAAAAAAGACAATAGATTGTTGTGGATTTGGTGTGGAATGCAATGAAACTACCTTAAAAGCTTGGAACAACCGAATTCTCAACATATAAGAGAATCTTGCCGCAGACTAGCTGACTAAATTATCTCATAGCTCTACTCACTGATCTGGCCGGTTTGCCACCAACTGTGTTGCCAGATGATCCAGGGGAATAAACCTACGCAAGACAATGAGCTTTATTACTCAGGGACTTGCAAATCATCTATTTCTGCACTTTTGTTTCATGGACCATATGGATTTTGCAAGAAATGGCACATGCAACTTCCATGCTAACAGGAAGGTTGAAGTCTATCTGTGGGTGGGACAGGGTGGATCGATATAAACCCTTGTTCCCCTGTGTGGGTGAACTCATGAATTCAGTAATTAGTCAATCTTCCACATCACTCGCTTACTTACAGACTTGCTGAAGCATATCCCTGAGACCCACCTGTGTGGATGGACCCGACGGCCCCGGGCCATAGTGCGGCAGGTAATTAAAGACAGACAACTGCAAAAAAAAAAAAAATTTAATTTTTCTTTTTTTTTTTAATTGCTGTGACTGTAAAATCCACCCAACACATATATTTAAAGAAACCATATTAAAAGGACTTGCAAGACTTACTGGTGCAGCAGATATTGTGCTGACCAGACAAAGACTGAGCAGTGCGGTCTTCATTTTTTGGTGAAAGTGCAGCCACTTCCTATAAAATTAAAAAATAATTGCAGCAAACTATGCAAACACAATAGTTTTCAGACATCAGCTTGTAAAAGAGTAGTCACCTTGTTCCTTGTGCTGTCATGTGCTGCAGAATTTTAGTGATCTGCTGAAGTGTTCGTGGCGCAGGTCAGTCCATGAGGTTGTGCTAGAAAGGACCTCCTTTTAAACTCGATGTGGGTGTGGAGGTGCCAGACAATTCATTACCCAGGAGCAGAGAGCCCTTATTACGCCGATGACCCCTGGTTAGGTGTGGTTAAGCCAAGTCATGCATTATGACACAGATCACAACAGGATAGATATCAGACACAGTCATGTCATAATAGCAGGGCGCACGCGGTCGCCCTGAAAAAGAATGCAGGCATCAGCAGGTTTTATGCTAAAACTGCATATTAAATTTTTAAACCTAGAAAGCATAATAAATGAGCTGACACACACATTGAGTGAAAAGTAGATTTCTTGTGAAGACTTGTAATCAGGGTAAATGATAGCATGGTGAAGCAGTAGTTTGTGCTTTACACATGAAGAAGAACTGCGTTTCCTTTCCTGTGGACTGTCGATCTCCTCTGGGGCCTCCAATTTTATACGCCATCATGCAAAGTCAAAGTGAAGTGATTGTGATACACAGCAGCACGGCAGACAGTGCATACAGTAAAATGTGTCCTCTTTAATCCATCACGGGTTATGGCCATACCAGCCGAAGAACACAGGTTGAAGTATGCCAGGACAATGGATTTGGAAATTACATAATAAACAGATGCTACAGATACATAGCATGTCTAATTACATGTATCTGTATCATATATCTGTTTATATGTATTTATATAATATTGTCAAGGCCTGACTCCAGAGGGGCGTTCTGGACCAGAGTTTTGTGTTGTGATTGTTGTCGCCCTGATTTCCCTAAGCGTGTATACCTGTTTCTATGTGTGCAGGCCTATTGTGTGTAGTTTGTGCTCACAGAAGGTGGCTAAAAATCAAATGTGAAATGTAGTCTAGAGTCAACTTTTTCGCTCTCTCAATGTGTTTCTTCATTTGTTCCTGTTCACTGGCCATCAGCACTGGAACCTCAATGAGATTCTCAACTTATATAAAACCATATTAAAAATTCTGAGACAAGTTTGCATAGTAGTTTGCCCTTTAATGTGATTTTGTTCTTTCTATTAATTCATTGCTTTGGTTGCAATAAAGACTTTAAAACCTAATGAGACACTTTAGATTTAGCATCTAGTTTCCTCATCCATATTCCAGCTGTGTCATCCAGACAGCAATTTGCTAGTTAATGTTGTGCTCACAAACTATGTAATAAAGTGGGTTGAAATTTAATTAAATATGTCAGAGTGACAATGACAAGAGATATTGACGAATGGACACATGCTTTGGCAGTTTATTTTCAGTGCAAGCATTTTCAAAGCAGCTAATTATGTTCAACATAAGAGGACTGTGGGACTATTGCGTAGCATTAATTTGTATCAGATCACATTGCAAAAGGTTTGCAGATCACATGCTTGAGGCTCTGTTCCTGGAACTCTATCTGAAACAGATGGTAGAATGCATTGTGTTTTTCAGCATAGACTGTTACTCAAAATCTAAAGGCATACATTTTAAGCATGAAACATGACTGTAGTTTCAATTGGTATATAATTTAGCCATTTCTCACCTATTTACTCGTCATGTTCATCATCATCATCGTTGTTGTAGCGAGCCTGTAGTTAGACACATTGACAGAGCATTACTAGCATTAAAACAATTCCTGAACATCATTCATCTTTCATTTTTTTGGCCTGATTTAAATGGTTTTCAAGAGAATAAAACATAAACATCAGCACCACCATGAGGACGCAAATGGAAGTTGGTATAGACTCACAGGTGCTACGGGGACAACGGGAGCCACAATATGTTCACGGACAGCTGGGACGACTGGGACCACTGGGGAAGCTGGATCAGGTGCAGGTCCCAGGTTTATGGGGTAGAGCTGAAAATCATCGAGAGTCAAAAGCGAAACAAATGCATAGTGATGCAATTGTTTAAAATAATGGCCCAAATCTTAAATTCTTACTAATTCAACACTTTCTTGACCTGGTGCCTGGGGAATGTCCTGCTTGATGAAGACCTGGGATGGAACAGTCTACAGTGCAAGAGCAGTGAGAGGGTTTGTAATGACTAGGTCAATGAACCCAAGGGGATAGGATTGGAATACTCACTGATACTTTCCCGGGTTGCTGCAGAGTGGACAAAGCAGCTAGGATCTAGAATCAAAGCAGTTAGAATCAGTCAAAAGTTACAGTCAGAAGTGAGAAGTTGCAAAGGAAGCCAGATGAGATTCTGTTTGTTCTTTATTTGTATGGGTCAATTCACCGCTTGCAGAGTTGCAGCATCAGGAGCTGCTGGTGGTGCACCAGCAACCTGTAAAGACACCATAAATGCAAAACCCATTACAATCCTGTCTTAAAAGTAGGTATTAGATACAAAGCAAAAATGGATTGAATTATTTTTTTCAGAAGACTTAATTGTACTTAATTGTATAGAGTGGTAGTAGCCAAGTGGGTAACACACTCGCCTATGAACCAAAAGACCCAGGTTGAAATCCCACTTACTACTGTGTCCCTGAGCAAGACACTTAACCCTAAGTTGGTCCAGGGGGGGACTGTCCCTGTAACTACTGACTGTAAGTCGCTCTGGATAAGGGCGTCTGATAAATGTCGTAAATGTAAATGTAAATGTAAATGTAAATGTACTTTTGATGATTCCGGAAACAGATTTGTAGGTTTTATCACCTAATGGTGTCATCTATTTGTGTGTTATGAAACCATAATGTTTCCTGGATCAGTTATAGGTTAGCATTCGTAAGTTTTTAAGAATTGGCTTATCTAAAAAAACACAAACTTTAAAGTGGATGCTGACGTCATACTAACCTGAGTACCTGACTTGAACTTCAGCTCAAAGTGGGGTTGAATTCTCTGAAATAAATAAAAAATAATTATATAATACAGGCAAGACACCAAAAGCCATATGTGAACCGTGATATGACACGTAATTAACTCACAGGGGCACAGAGTGCACTTCCCACGATGAACGCCAGCAAAATCAAGGTTTTCATGTTGACTTAGTCTGTATCAGATCATTGATTAATCGGATGACCATACTGTTTTTTTAACTGATATATCTTTAACAAATAATAAAAATAAAGAGAACATTTCTATAGTATTATATGATCTGTGATCAGTGATTCCTTAAGATGTATTTGTGTGTTGTTTGCTATATATAAAAAAAAAAATATATATATATATCACATACCTTCCTACCTCTGTAGAGAATCACCGTAGTGTATGAAGTTATGTTGAAGCAGAGTGAGCTGATGGAGGGAAGATCTCCACCTTTTATTCTCACCAGAAACGTAAGAACTGACAGGTACTGGTCTCTGGCCAAGTCAATGTTCATGCAACAAAAAGGTCTTGGCAGCTATTGTGATCCTTTGTATGTCCTCTTGGCTTTGACTTTGAATGAATTTCAATTTATTTCAAAGGTACTACACAGTGATTTAGAGCAATGATGAAACATTTAGGTAACATTAATTTTCATATATAACATTGAGAACACACTGGTTTGGAGGTTCTACGAGTCACATTAATATGTTTGTGTTATTTTTCAGTCTTCATTACAATACCAAACAATATGCCTTGAACATGTCACTGCAGCGTCACTGCAGCGGCAGGAGCAGGACAGAGCAGGAAGGATGCATTTGCACGACTACTCACAAGACTCCTTTTTACGTCCCGCTCAAAATACTGAACATAACACAACCCTTTACATACAATGACCCCGCACAAACTACATGCAATAGGCCTGCACACATAGGTACACACGCTTAGGGAAATCAGGGTGACAACAATCACAACACAAAACTCTGGTCCATAAATCTGGTCCTCTGGAGTCAGGCCTTGACAATATATATATAAAAACAGATATATGATACAGATACCAATGTACAGATATATGTAATTAGACATTTTATGTTTCTGTAGTATCTGTTTATTATGTAATTTTCATTACAGCAACCTAGTGAACCAAATAAGGTTTTCAATGCATTGAATTTTAATGTACATGCCAATATGCTGCAAATATAAAATAAATAGTTTCAGCAGAAATCAGTACTATGGTACAAAGTGATTATAAGACATAATGTATACAATATTGTATTAGAAATAAAAATGTTGAATACAAAAGACATTCACTCTTCCAAGCTGCAAGAGTTTTACGTGTGGCTCTGACAGTAATTCCAGACAGTTTTCTGTAATTTACATATGTGAATTGACAGGTATTGGTCATCCAGCCAAACTGCTGTCCATGCAACAAAAAAAAAACATACATTGCCAGCAGCATCTCCACAGATCACGTTAACTGAGTTTAGAGTCTGTTCTGACATGCAAATGTTCTCACAATGGCTGATCTAGGAGTTTCAGCACTGTCGTATTGATATGACTTGCCTTCATGCCGTGTCTATGTGCAGAGTTTAGTATAAATTTTTACAGATTCTTAACAGATTCTGCACAAATGACAATGTGATAATGAGACATGAATTCAGTAGTATTTAAGTAATTATCTACATGACATTCAACATGGTAATGAAAATAGCAGTGATGATGTATGAGCTTGAGGTCACTAATGAAACATTACAGGTCAAGCATAAGTTAGCAGATCCATGTTTAGTGTATTGCAATTATTTTTAATGGTCCAGTACTTAATAATTAAATATCAACCCTTAATCATCTCATTTCGGAAGGCTTATTGCTATTCAGTGTCAGGAGGAAGCACAATTTGAATTAGTTTTTTTTATTTTTTATCAAAATCATCAAATCAAATCAATACATTTACGAATAAAAGGCTTGGAATTCATTTGTGATAGACTGAATGTAAATGTATGTAAATTTCCATGCCTCTCTGTTTTCATAAAACTGATGTTTTTGCATTCTATTCTCAAGTAATGATCCAATTAAAATAATTATTTGACAAACATACATGAGCAACCATTTCTCAATATTCTCATGTATTTAATGAATTGTGTAAAAAAAAAAAAATGTAGCAAACAGAAGCTTACTCATGCTGACCACCACCTTAGATTTAATATTTTTCATGATGTTACAGTCAGATGCAATGATTGCATGAAATACAAACTTTGATAGCATAAACACAGTATAAATACAGTAAAGTACAGTATAAGTACAGTAAAATAAAGATATAAAATGGAAACAAAAACAATCTGCTAGTTCATCTTGTTTCTTGTTTCAAACAGCTTGACTGAGCAAAAAGTATAGCATATATTAATTTTGTTCATTACGACAGAACAGATTATACGTTGTCATTTAAGGAAAAATGTGCATGAAAAGCTTTAAGGAAACATGTTGATGCCCTGTCCCTCAGGAGAGTAAGGAATGACCTCTGTGTCTGGGAGGAGAGACAAGGGTTTCTGTGGTTTTCCGGCTGTGGTCTTGACCATGTCCACAGTCTTGGTATTGATCTGTTGATTGGCCATGGTTGGAACACCACTGGGTTCAGGCTTCCCTAAGCCAGCAGGCAGAAGGTTGTAGGACGGCATGGTACCTCCTGGTACATCAGGTGTTGCCTGCCCTGTCTGCTGGATTCTGCCAAATGGAAACCCTAACTGCATGGCCTCATAACCTGGCAGGGCTACCCTGTTGTCTAAGGCCATGACTGGGTTCAGAGGTGCCGCTGGATCGATGACAACTGAGGGGTTGATGGGTTGCACGGGAGCAGGAATTGGATTCTGAATTTGTCTTCCTCCTGCTACAGATGTGGCGTCTCCTAATGTTGGCAGATAAATCCCCATCCTACCTCCAACCTTTAAGGAGCAAAATGTATGGTGGAAAACAAGTGAACAAAAAGCAGAAATATGAGAAAGAACTAAACCGCAGAAAAAGAGTGATATGGTGTGATTTAGACTTGATTTAAGATTATAATTTGTTAATTGTCCCTATGAATGAAGGAACATTTAATGACTGACACACTGCAAGACATTTATCCTGTGTGCCTCCATCTGAAAGCTTCTTGTTTCAAGTGTGAGGAGAGTAGAAATCAGGCCTGACCAGATGAAAATATTTAAATGCACCATGTTACACACAGTTCAGAATTAATCAGAATTAATTCCTGTTTGGATAATGTGTGATTTTGACAGCCCTAATTTACAGTAACAGTTTGTTTGTTTGTACGTACCATCATCTCCTCAGAACTGAAGGCAGAAGATGCGCCCTATAAAGGGGGAAACAGGACACTATAAAACACTGAATAATTTTTGCCGATATTCAAAGTGATGACATGGATTGCAGATCATTTCTTACCATTGGTGGAATCATGTAAAAATACGGGGGAACCTGTGTATTAAAGACATAGTCCAGAATAAGCTTTCATGAAGAAACAGATTTTCACAAGATTTTAAGAGATAAAGAAGCAGATTGGCTACAAACAACCTGCAATGCCCAAGGGCTGCAAGATGAAGAAAGCGCAGAAGGCAGACAGGGATTTTATTAATGATAACAAAAGAAACGGCACGAGGGGAAACCGGGGACAACAGAGGGCGAAAAACCAAAAACAAGCCCTAAGGTGTGTGTCTGAGCAACAGGAACTAACCAAACCAACTGCAGGTGAGAGCCAGTGTCCACTTCAATCAGCAATGTCTGAGTGCTGCTTCTTGGGTTTTTATGGAGTCCTGATCCATTAAGCCTAATTGGTGTCAGCGGAAGCTCGTTGTGTGGGTACGATTAGGCCCTATTAAATACAGAAGAGCGATCGCAGGAAGACACGGCTACATTGACGTGGATCCTGAACCGTTTTCAGTTCCTGGCAATCGTCACATGCCTTTGGGTTATTTTCAATTCCTTTCATGTTTTACTCTGTCCCTTTTGGCTCTTGGGCCGTTTTATGTTCAATAAACCCCATTTTTGTGCCACAATGTTCTTCAGACTTGTTTTTTTATCTTGAACTGTTCCAGTCTCTATTACATGTAATGCTTGACTGGATGTGTGTGTGTTGTTCCGAATTTGAAGAATCAATCTTCTGCACAAGGTGACTGTGTCGATCACATCTGCATTACCTGCTGTGTCAGCGGAGTGTCAGAAAATGGTTGGACAGGTTGCGGGACAGGCAAGGCTGCAGGATTACTCATCTGGACTTGTGGATAGCCGGCAGGATAAAACAGCTGTCCATAGGGAGGGTACTAAGCAGAAAGAGAGAGTATGATGAACAATAAAGTCAGGAATCATGTCTGACTTTATTGTCTGTTATCATGTCTTCAAAGACATATCATCTTCATGTATTTATGGGTCTAAAATGAAGTAAAGGGTTCAGTGAGTTCAGAACAAAAATCCCCTTTGCCTTTCAGGTTGGATCTCAATATGTGTGTATGCATGCTGAACTCAATAACCCATACAGTCTACCAGGATATCTTCAAGCCATTTGAACAGATTTTCCAACAAATCAAACATATGTAAGATGCCAATGGCAGAAAGGCTCTCAGCCTGCTATATATTTTGACAACACAGATAAAGTACAAGGAAAAATGTATAAACCTATCCCAGAATAGAGAGCTGGAGGGCTAAATAGCTGAAGTAATTGAAGTTTCATTACTGAATAGGGATCAGCTGATACAGGTTTTCTCTTGTAAATTGCTTGGTATCGACTACACTGTGGCCTTTTATAAAACTCAGCATTTGCCACACATATGGATGAACATCGACACTGTCTAAATTATTATTCTGAATTTCCCAATAGTACGCTTAGCAGTCACAGACACAGTATTTATTGCATTGAAAATTCCAATACAACCTTAAACCCCTATTTTTGTGGTCTTATTTATTTTCCTGACCAGTACATCTAATTGTGCTTCAATAAACATAAGTGCAGAGAAATAAGTAGATTAATTAACAAATTATGTATTAAGAATAAGCATCTTATTTAATTTATAACCTCTCTTAATTGCATTATGAACTGAACTGCCATTTTGATTGTTTTGAATAAAGTCAACAGATGCTGTACAAAGAACAAAGGAATAAACTTAAAGGCGTCCCATACCAGAGGATAGAACTGTGACTGTTGTGGCGGCTGAATAAGGTAGAATTGGCCAGGTTGTGGGTACTGGTTGGCCGGCTGCGATGGAAACAGCATCTGGGCATCAGGGAGAGGCTGCAGTACGCTTGGTTGAATATGGGGCATGATCTGAGACCCTGGCTTCTGAGCCTCTGTAGGGGATGGTAGGACGTTTCCTGTTTGCTGAAGACTTTTCACTGTTGGGTCTGATGATAACTGCAAGTGAAAAAGTGAAGACAATGAACAATACCCAGGAAATCTCATAGCAAGATTATAGAACTGAGAATAATTGTAATAACTGTGATACTCACTGGAGCACATGAAATTGTAGCTACAAGACAAGTGAATGCCATTGCCCCCCTCATGATTGAGCCTAAGAAAAACATAATGACATTTACTAAAATCTGGAGAGGATTTTGCTTAAATAAATGAAGATTTACTTACAACACGTGGCAGAGTCTAAAAAGACTATGTTGGTTAGAATGATTCCTTGGAAATGTCCTGCTGTGATGAGCATGTCTTGCTGGAGACAATGGCTACTTTAAATGCTGCCCATCTTCAGAAGAGCCAATCAGAGGCAAAAGCTAAATTTCCATTTACCCCCTTACAAAGGTGACCACATACACGCCCAAATTACCCTGCCTTCATTTTCTGCATTTTCCTTAAATGACAAAGTGTCTGGAGAGTCTTAAAAACAAACTCATTAACCAAAATCCCACAGGAGTGAGTGGTGCTGTGGGGTAACAGATCTAGGTAACAGAAGAGGGAAAGTGGTGAGCCACAGAAAAACAAATAACCACCTTTAATTAAAATTCATTTACAATCTGTGATCAACATTTCCATAATATAATGTGGGGCACATGCTTTCGGAATCTGGAATTTAGAACAGCACATAGCATTGGCAGATTTCTGTAAATGCATAGGTATTGGCTAAATATTATGACATCCTTTTCTAATTCCTTAACCACAGAGGCACAGACGGCTGAGATGAGTAAACATACAGTGTATAGCACAGGCCTGTCTGAACACCACAACAGGATGTCTAGGCCTTAAATAAGTAAAAGCAGCTTTAACATGACATAGACCTGTGTGGTCATGTGAAACTGTAAATTAATTTAGATTTTTATGTTAAATGAACAATACATGAAATACTTATTCATAGTATAAAGGTCACATGAGCATATAGTGGTGCATTTGGTCCAATTGCGGATAGTATTAAAACATGACCACAGTCAACATTTACATCAGATTCATCAACATTCCTTAATGTACAATTAATTTGGTCAGTATAAAAATAGAATAAACGTATAGTAAATAGTATAAAGATACTAGTATAAAGCAAATGAAAGGACCGAGGAGACTTTAATGAAATAAAAGAAAAAAACATCTCTAGTACTGCTGTAGTTTTCTTGTACTTTATTGAGATATTGCACAACCTTTCTGTCATATTTGTTCAACAGATGGCAAAAAGAGGATGACTATTTAACTGGGAGGTCAGAGATCTGTCATAAATCAGAGTTGGCTGATGAATGGGAGTCGGTGGTTGCCCCTTTATTGATCCATCCAAGTCTAATGTTCAAACACCAGCAAGAAATGGAATTGCATACTTATTATTAATGTGTTACAAGCAATTGTTTTGGATAAGCAAATGAGGCAACACATGAGTTATTTTTATTATTTTTGGCAATAACATCCTATCAGATAAGTGTTCATTACACTGCTACATTTTCTGAAGCAGCATGCTAGACTGGGCAGTACCGGTAGTAGAGCACTTATCGTGAACCACCCCTGATGCAGTGTGAGATGTGCTCAGGCCTGTTATCCCACAACTCCATTAACTCATCTGTGCCCGCCTGCACATCTCTGGCACATATAATTAACCTACTGTGATTCATGCCACCCAACCACACCACAAAAGCAGATAAATCAGTAAAACGAATAACATGAACAGGGCAATGATACTTGTGTAGTATAATTTTTATTTAAAAGCATGTAAAGCAGAGATAAAGCATATTTATGGCATAAAAAGAGCCAAATGAAAATGTAGACCAATGGTGTCATGTCAAATCATGTAGTAGAAAAATAACGTGTCCATCAAACTGCAAACACACCAGTTCACCTGTCAATATGAAACAAACTATATACAAATTCACAAGAGAAGAAAAGGGAACATGCAGTGACTGATTATGACAGGTTACAGGTGAGCATTACATATAATAATCGGGTTGTAACAACCAGGACAGCAGACTGGGGAAACATGAAGTCCTGACTCAGTATCTCAGAGACCTGGAAGACTGGCTGGAGGATGGGTGGTGTCTTAAAAATGTTGACATACATATGTTGAATTCCTGACATTTAGTAAATGGTACTTAATTTTAACAGTTTAATGAAACAATGTCGCATTTTGTCCCCCTGCATCTTGGTTTCCCCTAGCGTGAGTCCCCCCTGGGTGTGGTGCCAGGTGGGCCAGGAGTCCTGGGCACTGGCGAGGGTGCTGGCACTGGTGCAGGAATGGGAGGCCAAGGCAGGATTGGTACAGGAGGAAGAACTGGCCATACAGGGTACCGATAGATTTTCGGAAACCGGAACATGTAGAATCTCTAATACAAATATGTAATATAACATATATGATAAGCGCAAAAATTACTGTTAAATACAAGTGTGGTAAAGACATGTCTTTAGGATACGCTGTAAAGATATTTCTGTGGGAAAGAAGCATATGAAATCTCACCTCATCACTGTCGGAGTAACTCCAGTATTTGTGTTTACTGTTTGTCTGTTAAAAAAAACAAACAAAAAAAAAACATTATTTACAACACAATCTGTAATTGTGTGCATCAGTCTATTGTAATTAATAATTTGTAATGAAACCATACAATTTTAATACTAAGTTACTGAGCTGCTAGAAACTGGAAAGCAATTAAAACAGTATAAAGATAACTTACAGATAAACTCTATATTTTTGTGTAATCTTTAATATGGAATAATACATTTCAGTTATTTAATGCACTCAGCACAAAACAATGCATTTATTTGTACTTACAGCTCCAGGAAGCATAACCCCAAGTATGAGAAAAAGTGTAATAAAGGTCATTGCTAAAAAGAGAAGAATTTACAAACTCTAAAATTCTCTGACATGAAAGCTAATCAGACAATAAATACTTCTGGCTGTCAGGTTAAAAAAAGAGAAAAAAAACATGCCTACCTCAGTGAACATCAAATTAATTTCTTGTCATATCCCTTATGAAAACAAATGAGAAATCAGTAATAGGTAAACAGGCACTGTTTGCCATTAATTGCTGTATATCAACCTGAATCATACAAAATTGAACATTTTCAAATATTTTGTCTCCACCAAAGTGGACAAAAGTATGACTAACAGAGACATATATACCCAGAAAGAAAATGCATAGTATCCTAGGAAACAGTATTCACTTGTGAAATGCTTGAGAATAAAAAGAAAGTGTTTCTCTTTACGTAGCAGAATAATTATTGAAAATAATAATCATCAGTATTTTGAATCTATCTATAGTGTGTCTTACCTATTACCATTTCGTCTTCGCTGAATGATGAAGCCATGTTAGTAATTCCAGATGTCTTGAGCAAGTGGACAGTTTTTTGAGCTTTCAGTTCCTTACAGTACAACAATACCTTGCGACACCATCATCCAGTAGGTTACTCATACCCGCTTACAACCAGTGACAGGCACGTTGGTGCCAGTCCCGCAGGGTAATGATGTTTGGCCAAAAGTTGCCAAAGGGCTTAATCTTTGAATGTAACATGCCTTGACCTGATTGGTAATTGGTATTGTTCAGGCAACACAATTGTAAATCATCAATTGTCTGCGACGTCCACTTGGTTAATTATGTGAAGCATGGCGCCAAACACATTTCCAAACCTCCGCCCTTTAATCTTTAGGTCAGTGCTGGGTGTGCCTGTTATGTGCAGAAAACAGGCTATTTCTCACTCACAGAGCATCTTTCTTCCCCCAACATGTGCCAAAAGTGTTACTGTCAGGGTTGCATGGTGGGCATGCACACAAAACCAAACATGGGAAATACAGAGGACAGACCACTGAAGGGGACATGGCAAGGATGCATTTATACAAATTCCAACAGATTATAAAAAAAACCTCCAGAGTACCAAGACATACCCAGGATCGTAACAGTTATATGTATAGCCCTATTTAAGCTTACGAAGTGCCTCTCGTTTGTAAAATGATTTTTCACTCACACTCACTACTTACCCATTCCTGAGATATTGGACTGGGAGAGACATCCCACCACAGCTAAAATAATTAGATTTTACTTTTGTGTGAAACTTTTAGTTGTCGTACATTTGTACCATAATCACACTTTTCACACAGTAGTTAACTACCAAAATACTTTTCGGATAATAAGGAAATGTCTTACTACATCAAAGATATATGTTGTGGGCCACATTCAGCACTTTTTATCATTTTGTTTTCATTAAATTATATCAGAGTAAATCTGTATTTTCTGTCTAATAACAACTGTAAAATCTGCACCATAAATCTACACCAACGAAGTATTAAAATATACACATTTAAAAGACAAAAACACCAAATTTCATGAAAAATATCATTTGCTTTTGCATTTATTACATTGTATTTAAACACAGACATTGTGACTCACGACAGATGTGTGGGATGATGGATGCTGAAGGCGTTTGGGGAAAAGGAAACCAGCCACAGCACCTCATGCTGAATCAACAAGTCCCACTCAGGTGCTCTGGTGTGCATTAGTCAGGGCTTCAAGGTCACTGCTGCCCTCTTTTGTCAACCTCCACAAGTCATACACCTTGGACGGGTTGATGAGATCGTCCCAGTTCACTGGCCAACCCTCATAAGTCCAGGAACCTCCTGGGAAGTCACAAGTCCATGACATTCTGCACTTTTGTCTTGCATAGAGGTTCATCACCTCTGCGTTCTCCATATCTTTGTCAAACAGCCTCCCCCTGAGCAAGAGGCGTGAAAGACCAGCCATTTGTTTGGGGTCTCCCGCTTGTGTCTTTGTCAGACTGCGACACCCCCAAGCAGGAGACGCCAAGGGCCGGCAAATGACGATGAGAGCAACAGGGCGTAAACAACAAATTCTGATTGGTCTGTGGCAACTTTCTGTGAGTCAAACGAATAAAAGAATTTTACCTTGGGGACTCTGGGCACTTCTTTCTCCTCTCCATCGGGAACTTCCCCCCAGTTTCTGGGCCTTTGCCTTTCCCTGTTTATCCTGGACTATGCAACCTCTCTGTAGCTTGGCTCCTGGCTGTTCTTTATCTTTTTCTTTTTTTTCTGTAACATTGGTACCTTTTTCACATAAAATATTTAAATGTTCATTCTTTTAACCTCTATTGTGCCACGCCTCTTTCTGCCAGGTAACATCAGATGTTGGAGTGTATTAATACAGTGCTTTGTGCAAAGTTTTTATCTCTTTTTTACAGGCCTGTACACGATCACAACACAAGACACTCAAACCCAGCACACGCCAATCTTTGGAGGCAACAAGGGAAGGCGTCGGGAAACATGATCTCCAGATCATGCAGGTTTAAATAGGGGACCAACTAGACAGGCCAAGCCGCACTGACACTTGTGAGAATATTTAGGGAGGAAACGTGATAAGGAACCCCCAACCCGGAAGTGAGAGTGTGAAAGTGATTCATTGTCACACACCACAATGTGACACACCACAGCACAGCGCCTAGTGTATAAAATGAAATGATATCTCTGCATTTAACGCTTCACTCTTGGTGAGCAGTGGGCAGCCATAAAAGGCAGGGAGCAGCGTGTGGGCATGGTACCTTCCTCAAGGACACCTCAGTAGCACCTTCTGGATTTTAACCAGCAATCTTTTGATTAGGCTAGGCTAGGGTACACTTCACCACAAGGGTTACTGCCGAGTGCACTCTATGGGATTGGGACTTTCATGAAGTTGGCAGCCATGCATGACATGACATGCAGACACAGACACAGCCCCTAATACTCAGGGAAAAAGGGACATGGAAGGCCCACGTGCCATGACAGACATATACATTTTTTATGTTGACGATTGTGGATTAATTGTGTCCGATTGTTGTGTTCTGTCCTGGTTCTGAAGTGACCTGGAATATATTTATATCGGTAATTATGTAATAAAACAATGCTTCATTATGTGGATGGTTCGTCTGGAACATTCTCCTCTCCCCACAGGGCAATGAAGGAGCTCTGTCAGTGAGCATCATGGTTCTTGGACACCTCCCTTCTTCCCCAATCACTCCGATTGGCCAGCTATAGGAGTCCTGGTGGTTCAAAACTTCCTCTGTTTATGGATGATAGATGCCACAGTCTATAATGGGACATTCAATACTGCAGTGACTTTTCTTTTCCCTTTCCCCAGATCCATTCCTTGAAACAATCCTGTCTTGGAATTCTTTGGACTTCATGGCTTGGTTAGTGCTCTGGCATGCACTGTGAACTGTGGGACCTTATATAGAAACATTTTTCCAAATCATGTGCAATTAATTCTGAAGGATGAACAGTGGAAACCGGATGTCAAGTTTTTCCACATTGTCATTATGAGTGTATTTTGTGTAGAAAAAATAACATAAAACCATGAAACTCTTTATCTGGAGCAGATAAAGATAATTGTCAAAGGGGCAGATAAGCCAGACTAAAAAGGGAGAGAATATAATATTTTACCTTGAATAATGCGTACATTAACCAACAATAAATTGAAAATGAAGCTTTCAGTCAATACTGGAGTAATGAGCTCAGACTCATTTTCTGGTGCATCATGAGCCATTTGTTAATAAGCTTGCATGATTCCTGAATACAGTGCATTACGAGAGTCAAGTCTGAATCAAAGTACAAACTTTGATCTTTGTTGAATAGGAACTGTCTCAGTTTGGTTATGGTTCTCAACAGATACAATTGTGCACTAACAACCAACCAAACAGTGGCAAATAGCTACAAATGCACAAAAAGTTAAACTAATAAGGACAAAACAGACTTAAATATTTGATCTTGATTTTATTGGAAGTGTTTCATTTGCCATGGTGCATTTACAAAGATCTTGTTTATAACACAAATATAACACAATTAGCATTGGTCGTCACTGTGGACTTCGCAGCTGTTCCCAGATCTTCTCACTTGCCACCAGCAGGAGCAGGAGCGGCAGCAGGAGCTGGAGTCGGAGCTGGCGTGAGCATCTGTGCCATGAGGAAGGGCAGCAAGCTGAACAGAGCATTGTTCTGAGGTTGTTGGTAGTAAGGCATGTAGGGCTGATATGGGTAATAGCCACCAAATCCTCCGGCTCCCCCAAATCCTCCGGCTCCCCCAAAGCCTCCGTAGCCACCATACCGTCCCATATTCTTAAAAGAAAACCGATAATCAACAGCTTGATTCATAACAGAAAAACTATTTTTAAAGGTCACATAAAATGTTTTAAAGTAAATTCAAATTTTTATAAAATAGGAACTGACCTCTGAAGAGTCACTTGCTGAGCGTTTAGCACGTTCAATCTCGCTACTGGTCTAAAAGTAAAAAAATGCAAATGTAAAGGTCATGATGAAAAATATGATGCATGTTTCCTTTTGGCACTTTAGGCAACATTAATCATATGATAAGTACAATCAACCTCAGCTTAATACTCACTGGAATGGCGGAACAAATCCCTATGACAGCAATCACAGCAAATATTATAATCTTCATCATGTCTGATAAATCCTAGAGATGAAATGAATAAATGATAAATAGAGGTTTGCAATGAATGAGAATTATCCCAAGAAATACATTTTCTGACATCTTTAAAATGTTGTTTTTGATACAATACCTGGTCGCTCTTTACTGATGTTTCAGATGAAGGTGCAGGTGAATAGAATCATCTGTTGGCTGCTCACTTTTAAAGGAATTTCTTGCCATCAGCAACCAATCAGACTGCAGAAAGTTTGAGAAACTGTGTGGGAAATCTGTGCATTTACTAAGGTGTGCAGTGCATTATACCATGTTGTGCAATGTGTTTTTGAGCACACATTACTGAATCATTTTCCTGTTCTGTTTTTCTTTTTGTTGCTTCCTTTGGAATTGCACAAATACTGAAACATGTTTAGCCAAGTGTGTGATTTGATGGGATCTCAGATAAACCTTCACAGTGTTTTCTCTGTGTCCAAAAAAATACAACATGAAGTTCAGGTTAGTAACAAAGAAATGATTATTCTTAGGCATAAGATGTCAAAAGTAAAAACCCCAAGGACTGAAAAAGGGCAGCAAAAAGTTGATTTCAAAATATTTGGAAAAACTAATTCAGGTTATCACAATTGTAAACTTTTCTCTCAAGATTCTATTTTTTTAACACTCTTGCCTGGATGCCAATAGCATCCACAATCAATTCTAGGTTTCGAAGCTGGAATTTTGAACTTCCAGGTTGAGGTTCCCTTCTTACTTACCCTCACTAGGGTCCTTAAACATGAACAGCGGCCCAATAATTCTGATTTGAAGAATTTCTCCTAAATGATTTTAATCTCGATGCTTTTCAGTTGACCTATAAATTTACATCCTTAGCATGCTTTTGTTTGAGCCCGTAATTTGAATTC
Organism: Denticeps clupeoides; assembly: GCF_900700375.1. Lineage (NCBI taxonomy): Eukaryota > Metazoa > Chordata > Actinopteri > Clupeiformes > Denticipitidae > Denticeps > Denticeps clupeoides. The sequence goes on from NC_041710.1 coordinate 19,893,929, forward strand.
TATTTTCATTCTTCCACTAGGATCTATCTTTAATCAATTTTGCAATTCCACTGCTGTAATGAGAATCCAATAATAAAATAACAAAAAGTGTTGGTATTATTAGATGTTCTATTACTTAAAATGGAATTAGGCTCTAGTTGTCTACATCTTTATATCCCTCAGTTGTTAAAACCCTTAATTACAAACCTTGGTATCATAACTGACAGGGGCTTTAGTCTTTCAAACAAGTCTTCACAAAGGTTAAGATTGTTTTGTCATTTAGTAAGAAAATGTGATACATGCTTTCATTACATCTTAATTACATTCAAATATTTAGCACTCTTTATGTGGGTGTGAGAAAGGCTAGCTTTTAATGCCTAGAAATAATGTCACAGCATGCTTTCTTAATGCAAGGAGAAGAGATAAGAAAGTGAAGTGATTGTGATACACAGCATATGGTGCACACGGTGAAATTTTCCTCTGCTTTTAACCAATCACCTTTAGTGAGCGGTGGGCAGCCATGACAGGCGCCCGGGGAGCAGTGTGTGGGGACGGTACTTTGCTCAGTGGCACCTCAGTGGCACATTGTCGGATCGGGATTCGAACCGGCAACCTTCTGATTATGGGACTGCTTCCTTAACCGCTAGGCCACCACTGCCCCCTTGATAATTCCTCCACTGCCCTTCCCTTCAGTGCCTACCTGTCCATTCTGGGTCTCAATATACTTTCCCTTTACTTTGAACCTTTGAATTAATATCTTAAGACATGATTTCAGTGTAATTGCAGTGTGTTGCAGTTTTTTTATGATTACTATACTCAAAACTGTCATTGACAATGTTGGGTTAAATAATAGATACAACTCACTTGCTGAAGCTATGAAATACTTTGTACACGTGCTTTATTTTATAATTAGCATTTTAATTGTGTGAATGCAGCCAAAGAAGACAGAGTAGTTTGTTATGAGAAGTGTTTTTATTTGATTATTCAAAAGATGATCATTGATTGAAAGATGAATTACACTTAAAGCAGCAGACCTGAGCACTTATGATTTCTCCTACACGTACACTATACTGCTGCAGACACTCAGAATAACAGATCTTCTCCAGCTTTTTCATGTAGGCTGTTAGCGTCTACCCGCAGGAGCAGGTGCTGGAGCAGGAGCCGGAGCAGGAGCTGGAGCAGGAGCAGGAGCAGGATTTGGGGCAGGGGTTGGGATGAGCCCCAGAAGTTGATACAGCAGGCTCTGCATGAACTGATTACGCAGGTAGGGTTTGAAGATCTGTTGAGAAGAAAGAGGTTCCAAATAAATTCAGCATTGAAGTGAGCATGCTCCTCATAATGGAATCAATCATTATGAACGTCACTGCAATGCATTTTTATGCACACCTCATTGGAGTTGGAGCTGGACCGGGCAACCCGTTGGTGCTCTTTCTCAACCTATAAACAAATAAACGAATGACTTTAAATCAAGTGCCATCTGTCATACATTGTCACTGCAGGGATGGGAAAACTTACTGAATCAGAATTTGCCAAAACCAGGCCAATGAGGCACATCAGAACTACAATGATTTTCATGATGCTGGAGTCTGCTGAAAAACATTGTAATAAAAAACCACAGAAACTTTGAAAAACAGTGATGACCTCAGTGATTGCACAACTATAGCTAATACCAGAAAACAAAGAAATATGGGATTATTTTACCGTTTCCTCTGCGTTTTTCCAGAACAAGGTTTACAGATGAGTTGACCAGAGCTGATGACTGAGACAGTCTCTGGTTGCCCTTTAAATACAGTTAAATGGTTGATTACAACACATGTGATTACAACAGCAACAGCCTTGCAAGACTAATTATTATAAACATGTTTCCAAATATTAGGCATGCTGAAATAATCTAACAGTGAGGTGTGGCTAATAGGGAGGGAGGAGAGATTTCCAAATGATTAGCCATATTTGAATATATAGAGTGAGAGAACGGTCAAAAGTATATCTTTTTTAAAAGTCAAGTTATATAACAAAAAAAGAGAAGTATAAAAATTATTAACATTCAGAAATACAACACAATCATTTTTAAAATGTACTTGGTGCTAATCAAATTTAATAATAATCATAACAGTTAAAAAGTTTTTAAAATAAAAAAATATTGACCTAATATGTATAACATTTTTTTCTACTATATGTATATTTATATGATATGTATAAATGCTGAAAGGTACTTTGGAAGATTAAACTAATAGGGAAAGCCTTGTCTTTCAATTCACTTGCATATAAGTGCTGACAATATTTTTGTGTAGTGAAAGATATAAAAAATGATGTTTAAAATTAATTTTATGACTTCTTATTCATGTTACGTTACATGAAATATAGATATGTGGCTGTAAATAAATAATGCATGCACTTGAATGTCCATTAAAATAGTATTACTTGTGTATTACTATAGTGAAGTAATAGTATTACTATATTACTTGTGAAATGTTGTTCATAAGGTAAATACAGAGCATTTAATTTTGAGTGTTAAATCAATAATTTTTGTTCTGTTTTTTTATGTTTTTTATGACCATGTAAAAGGCATACAAGGTGGCAAGATTCATATGGATTTCTATGTGCAGTTTCTATTGGACCAGTCATGGGTACCTGAAAAGGTTTGGAAATCTTAACACCCTCTATCTACACCCAACACATTTCAAAACATTGACATGGAATTAGTGTATTATCTGCACTTACAATGACAAATCACCCTGACCCACCCTCAAAAAAATTGTGTATACCCCAGTAAGCTATTGCTTTGTATACTCAACTTTTGACTGATCATAGATTTTCACACATGTGTATAATATATTCGTCAGGTTCAGTAAGATAGCAGCCTATTGTGGATGACAGATACAAGAGTCTAACAAAAATTAGCAAAGACAAACCATGGGTTGTTTATCTCTTCATTATGGGATCAACAAGTGCGGTGTGTGAGGCTGGATGGAGTTGCTCAATTTCTTGCTGCCCAATAAAAGCGTCTGTGAGATCTCACACAATTCACTGCTGTGCAGAGAAGGTAGGTGCTGCTGTCTCTTGTCTGTGTGATGATGCGTCACGAAAATGTTCTATATTATTTTATTTTCAGTATTTATATGCTGACTGTCTGATTAATTATATTTTCCAGGAGAAATGACGTACATCATTTTGTTGCCGTTGCTGTTCTCCACTGTGACTTCTCGTGTAAGTGCAATATAATGCATATAGGTGCTGTGTTATTTTCACCTTTTATATTTTATCTTATTTTAGCCTTATATATTTTATCTTATAAGATATTTTATCTTTTATATGATCTGTATTTAGACATTGCCCATAGTGCATATTATTTTTTTTACCAGCCTGATCCAGGACAGCAGAAGCCAGGGAATGGACTTCAGAATGTTGATAGTGCCCCTACTTGGGTAAGGCTGGTAAAGAATGTCCATTTAATTGTTTCATTTATGGGGGAAAAAAGTTTTACGATGTTTCTGAATATAGAATGGTACTGGAACTCACTTTGGTCACCCACCTGGACACCCTGGATCCCCTCCTCCACACGTAAGGCTGATGAATGCATGACTGAAAAATCCATGGCTTTCAAGATGTTTCAAAAGCACTGCTATTCAGTTTCACGGCTGTGAAACTGTCCTAGTGACATTGAGGGTTTATATTAATGCAAGTCGGCTTGCAGGATGGTTCCAGGCCTCCATTAGAACCACCTAGACGAAATGGGCCCCCTCCACCAAGAGTAAGGCAAAAATTCTGCATCTAATCACAGTATTACTAATGTACAGAGGACTTTTATGATTTCTGTACTGATGCTTATGCCTACAGGATGGTTTCAGACCTTCATTTGGTGGGAAACCCGGCAGCAGATGAGGATGTCCAAGCTAATGAGGGACCTTCTGACATTAGGGGACCTCATAAGTTTCCAGGAAGCCATAACAGAACAAGAGGACCTAGCAATCATAACAGAACTGCACCAAACCCAGGGAAGCATAACGAAACCTCCTCAGAGGTAGTTTCCATATTTTTTTTTTATGTCACACAAGCCTGTTTGCCATGAGACCATATGCACAGGTTTTATGTACAGTTTAAAGTATACGGAATATAATGAAAACCAATAATCAGAGATCATAACTAACATAATGTACTGTTCAATGACTTTTTATGTGCTTCATTTTTCAGGAATTTGAGCATCACCCAGATTCCTCCAATCGCCATGGTCCACAGAGGATCAGTAGATCCAACAATAAAAGACAGAACTCTAAGGTACAACCAATAGAAAGCAATTGCAATGGCAGATTCCTCAACCTACATAAAGAACTGAAACAAATGCTTCAATTAATTCACAGAAGTCCAGTGGTGCAGACGACAAAGGTCCCTTGAAAAGAAAACCAGAGAAGTTTCAAAATGAGGTAAAAATTCTACCGACTCGGTTCACTAAAACAATACAACTGCTAAAGATAATAGCAATAAAAATGAACCTTGTGCAAATGTATAAAAGTACAAAAATCAGTTGTGCAAAATTGGTTTGCAAGTATGTACCTGTGTGTATGTACAACAACAACAGCATCATATAGCCAATAGCAATTGTTACATAAATACATAATTTACTTACCCATTAAAAGATATGTGGAATGGTCATTTACGTGTTTTCTCACACTGTTTAATTTCTCTAATACCACACCAGCTCCATGACAGATCAACAGAGGAACCAGACGAGGATGACCAAGGTAATGAGGGACCTTCTGACATTAGGGGACCTCATAAGTTTCCAGGAAGCCATAACAGGACAAGAGGACCTCATAAGTTTCCAGGAAGCCATAACAGAACTGCATCAAGCCCAGGAAACCATAATGAAACCTCCTCAGAGGTACCATTTTTTTAATTACTCTTTTATCTTTTCATGACAGACAAGCCTGTTTGCCATGTAACATTATTCACATATTCTATGTACAGTTACATAATGTAATAAAAACAAAGCCAATTAACAAAACTCCTAGCCAAAACAATGTATAGTTTGTTCAAGGACTTTTGTTTGTGTCTAATTTAACAGGAATTTGAGCATCACAGAGGATCCTCCCATCACCCTGGGGCCAAGGTCAAGGATGAACGGGGTGAATCAGGACCACAGAGGATCAGTAGATCCATCAATAAAAGCCAGAATTCCAAGGTATAACCAATAGAAAGCAAATGCAAAGCAGATTCCTCTAGATACATAATGAATTGACAAAAATGCGTCAATTACATCACAGAAGTCCAGGGGTGTGGATGGCAAAGGTCCCTTGAAAAGAAAACCAGAGAAGTTTCAGAATATGTCCCAACAAACTTGGTTTACTGAAACAATACAACTGCTAAAAATAATTGCAATAAAAATGCACCTTGTAAGGGTGCAAAAATGCAAGAATCAGTTGTGCAAAATCGGTTTGCAAGTACGTACCTGTTTAACAACAACAACAGCATCATATAGCCAATGGCAATTGTTACATAAATACATAAACTACTTACCCATTAACAGATATGTGGAATGGTTATTTACGTGTTTTCTCATACTGTTTAATTTCTCTAATACCACACCAGCTCCATGACAGATCAACAGAGGAACCAGACGAGGATGACCAAGCTAATGAGGGACCTTCTGACATTAGGGGACCTCATAAGTTTCCAGGAAGCCATAACAGGACAAGAGGACCTCATAAGTTTCCAGGAAGCCATAACAGAACTGCATCAAGCCCAGGAAACCATAATGAAACCTCCTCAGAGGTACCATTTTTTTAATTACTCTTTTATCTTTTCATGACAGACAAGCCTGTTTGCCATGTAACATTATTCACATATTCTATGTACAGTTACATAATGTAATAAAAACAAAGCCAATTAACAAAACTCCTAGCCAAAACAATGTACAGTTTGTTCAAGGACTTTTGTTTGTGTCTAATTTAACAGGAATTTGAGCATCACAGAGGATCCTCCCATCACCATGGGCCCAAGGTCAAGGATGAATGGGCTGAATCAGGGCCACAGAGGATCAGTAGATCCAACAATAAAAGCCAGAATTCCAAGGTATAACCAATAGAAGGCAAATGCAAAGCAGATTCCTCTAGATACATTATGAATTGACAAAAATGTGTCAATTACATCACAGAGGTCTAGGGGTGTAGATGGCAAAGGTCCCTTGAAAAGAAAACCAGAGAAGTTTCAAAATATGTCCCAACAGACTCGGTTTACTGAAACAATACAACTGCTAAAAATAATTGCAATAATAATGCACCTTGTAAGGGTGCAAAAAAAATAGAATCAGTTGTGCAAAATCGGTTTGCAAGTATGTACCTGTTTAACAACAACAACAGCATCATATAGCCAATGGCAATTGTTACATAAATACATAAACTACTTACGCATTAACAGATATGTGGAATGGTCATTTACGTGTTTTCTCACACTGTTTAATTTCTCTAATACCACACCAGCTCCATGACAGATCAACAGAGGAACCAGACGAGGATGACCAAGGTAATGAGGGACCTTCTGACATTAGGGGACCTCATAAGTTTCCAGGAAGCCATAACAGGACAAGAGGACCTCATAAGTTTCCAGGAAGCCATAACAGAACTGCATCAAGCCCAGGAAACCATAATGAAACCTCCTCAGAGGTACCATTTTTTAAATTACTTTTTATCTTTTTTTTATGACAGATAAGCCTGTTTGCCATGCAACATTATTCACATATTATATGTACAGTAACGTAATGTAATTGAATCAAAACCAATAAACAAAAATCCTGATCAACGTAATGCACAATTTGTTCAATGACTTTTCTTTGTGCCTAATTTAACAGGAATTTGAGCATCACCCAGGATCCTCCCATCACCATGGGGCCAAGGTCAAGGATGAATGGGGTGAATCAGGGCCACAGAGGATCAGTAGATCCAACAATAAAAGCCAGAATTCCAAGGTATAACCAATAGAAAGCAAATGCAAAGCAGATTCCTCAAGGTACACAATGAACTGACAAAAATGTGTCAATTACATCACAGAAGTCCAGTGGTTCAGATGACAAACGTCCCTTGAAAAGAAAACAGGAGAAGTTTCAAAATGATGTAAGTTCCTACAGACTCTGTGCATTAAAACAATACAACTGCTAAAAATAATGGCAATAATAAATGCACCTTGTAAGGGTGCAAAACTACAATAATCAGCTGTTCAAAATTGATTTGCAAGTATGTACCTGTTTTACAATGACAACTACAACAGCATCATATAGCCAAAGGCAAATGTTCTTTTATTAGTCCCACTTGTAGGAAATTTGCTTAGTTATGAAAGGAAGTGGACAGTTGAAAATAATAGCAGAAAAATATATAGAATAAAAACTAAACCAAAAGTACAGTATCAACAGTACACTATAAAAACAATCTGAAAAACTCAAAAGATGAATATGTATGAGTGTACTGAAAATATAAATGTATATATGTAAATATGTAAACTTGTATAAATAAAAATTCTGTATGTATCTACACATGGAATATATATATGTACATGTAGTCATAGTTAGTAAATTCAGCTAAACTAAAAATGAAAAAAAAATAAATAAAATAAACAGGTATGATTTTGTAGCATCACCCTAATAAAAATGTTATTTTAGTTTCTCAATTGATTCACTTGGTTCCAGACCACCATTTGGTGAACAACCAAACGATGGGGCAACTAAGGGCAGGGAAGGTACCCAGGTCACAGGGTCAAGAGGGACATCTATGACTTTTTATGGAACTGTCAACTAATTAAAAAAAATCATGAATGACCTATTTTGCAATTAATAAATCACATGAATATGTGCATGCATAAGAAGGATATAAATCGGTATAAAGGCTCCTTTACTATCCGTCTCCTTCTTAAATCAGGGATTATCCATAACTAGTATTAATTTCTACTTTTTAATTATTCATTAACAGATGTTTGATTGTTGTTATTATTATAATAGTAATAATAATAAGAAGAAGAATTATTATTATTATTATTTCACTCTTTAATTGTTCTAATACCACCACAGCTCCATGACAGAACAACAGAAGCACCAGACAAGGATGACCAAGCTAATGAGGGACCGTCGGACATTAGGGGACCTCATAAGTTTCCAGGAAGCCATAACAGAACAAGAGGACCTACTGAGCTTCCAGGAAGCCCTAACAGAACTGCATCAAGCTCAGAGGTACATTTTTCAAAAATCTTTTCATGACAGACAAGCCTGTTTGCCATGCAACATTAGATTTGATGTACAGTTTACACAATTTAATAAATACAATAATCAATAACCAACATAATATAGTGTTTAATATATCGTTTTCCTATGTTATTAATTTAACAGGAATTTGAGCATCACCATGGGCCCAAGGTCAAGGATCAATGGGATGAATTAGGACCACAGAGAATCAGTAGTTCCAATCAAAAGAACCAGATTTTCAAGGTACAGCAAGTAGAATGCAAACTTCAAGCAGATTCCTCAAGATATTTAAAGAATTCACAAAAATGCATTGATTATTTCACAGAAGCCCAATGGTGCAGATGGCAAAGGTCCTTTGGAATTTCTTCCAGAGAAGTTTCAAAATGAGGTATGTTCCTACAGACTCTGTGCATTAAAACAATACAACTGCTAAAGACAATGGCAATAATTATGCACCATGTAAGGCTGCAAAAGTGCAAGAATCAGTTGTGCAGAATCAGTTTGCAAGTATATACCTGTTTTACAACAACAGCATCCTATAGCCAAAGGCAATTGTTTTATAAATGCTGCATATGACTTTATGATGACTATGCTGGTTTTTGGTATGTTTTTGTTGAAACTTGAAATGCTTTTATTTCATTATTTTTTTCAGATTCGGGAGTTCATTCCACTAATTTGGGTATGTTTTATTACATACATAATACTAAAGAACAAAGTTAAATTTAACTCAAATAAAATAATAAAAAAATTCATTCCTTTCTTGTATACTTGACCCTTTTCACAGGGTGATAATGTAACGGTTGAGGTTAGTGGGAAAATATCATTAATAATATGATTGTAACCATTGATAAATTTAATTACAAATAAATATATTTATGTTCTTTTTAGAATATCACCCGCTTGCATCTGAAGGAGGTAAAGCAAAAATGTTGTCACTTTAATTTTTTTAATTTTGCTGAATCATGATCACACAATAATTTTTTTACAATTATGTATTCCACAGGGTGAAAACATTTTTCTGCTTCCATTGGTGGGTACCATTATGAGACAATGATCATTTTAATCTATTATGTGGCCAGTTTCATACAGAGCTTATCTTCTTGCCTTTATTGTTTATCTCATATTTTAGAACAAAATAATATTTTCATGACAGACAATTAATTTATATGTAGAGACTCAATTCATAAAAACGATTTCAAAATATTGTGTTTAATATATTTTAGGATGCAATGCAGCCACCCCCACCAAAGGTACTTTTTTAGCACCATTTTAGTTGACTTTGTGACTTATCAAGAGACTTCAACGCAGTTCACATGTAAGCACTAATGGCCCTGATATATATTGTGTGTATTATAGCGGGGAAACAGAGCTCCTGAGGAGATGGTAAGAAACATTTATTCTAATTTGCTGCACTGATTTTGTTGAGCCAGATCTAAACAGTCCTCTTCATTCGTATCAGTACTGGCTTCCAAACCGAGGCGCTCAGGTAAAAAAAAAAAATTAAAACATATCTTACAATAGACAAAAATGTTATTTAAAAACAAATAATTTAATTGATTTTATTTTCAGCCTTACATGAACTTGATTTTCAACCCAAGCGCCACGGTAAATTGTATAAAATTGTCTGCCACTGTAAAAGTTTGCACATATTTTTCCATTCCACACAAAATGCTGCATTAATGTTTTCTGTTAAATTTCCTTATAGCAAAAGATATCATTTCAATATGGTGTTGCAATGCCTGTGAGTACTTTTATCAGCGAGCATTTGTTATCTGTGAACAATTCATAGTTCTTTTTTTTTGTGTATGATACAAGATCTTTTCTTTTACTCTATTTTTCTAGCTTCCATCATTTCTGATGGTAAGTATAACTTTCCATTCTCCATAAAGCAATATCTAATCCCGTACCATTTGAATACAGTTTTTATATGGGCTTGTGTGTCTTTAATTAACTCTAGGCTGATTCAGATGAAAGTGGTGAGCAGTGATGGGGTGAGTTCTACACCTCACACAGATTTACTCAAACACATATCAGTCATTATTAAATTTCACTTTTCACCTCATATCAGTGTCAGTATCTGAGTAGAGAGTGGTCCACGCCCAAAAATATCCAACCAGTGTTTGTACTGTGGTCAGACAATGATATACATTTTATATCTGCTGGGTAGATGTTTCCAGTAAGATGACCATTGAATATCATATTTGATAATGTCTTTTTTTATCATTGGCAGGTCCTGAAGCATTGATCATCCAAAGACATTAATTACAAATAGAAGTAGATAGATTATAATGTAGATTATAATGTATTCCTGTAGCTTTGCATGCAGTATTTAAACTGTTTACTCAGTGTAGTCTGGTTTGTTTTGGTGGTAGGAATTCTCACATTATTATACTGTTGTATTATTAACTGCTCTATAAATAATAAAGCATGTATTGTGTTACTCGGTGGAAATAAATTCAATGGATATAAAATGCATTCAAAGCCACTGTTTTATTGTCTTTATTTCTTTAAAAAAAAAATGATGATAAGTATGTCTGTATTCATTGTGTATGTAGGCAGCAAGTTATCTTCGGAAGCCCAAAATCTGTGGAATATCCCAGTACCTGTGAAGTCATATAAATGTTTAACAAACAACCAATGAAGAACTGTTTTTTTTTTTAAGTTTAGCATAGACTTACCACTTTGGGCATTGTCTCACACTCTGTCTATGGCATGAAGGAAAAACTAGGATACCCCTGTAATTACAATGGTACTAATTGAGATTATGAACCTTTAACATTAGCACAATACAGCCTCTTCTTCAGATTAATAATTGAGGGGAAATAAGCACACATTTTACACAAAGAATATCATGTTCTGAGTCTGTGGAGGATTATTTATTAATGCCACTGTGATTTATTAATGTCACATGATGCAGTTCTAGAAACCCAGTTTTGTCTGAGATAATTTTGGGGGTCATCCACAAGCCTTAATGCAATAACTAAGATAGCTTACTACCATTGTGTCCCTGAGCAAGACGCTTAACTCTGAGTTGCTACAGGGGGACTGATTGTAAGTCACTCTAGATAAGCAAGTAAATGTAAATGGCTGTAAAACGATCCCTGTTTGCAGCTGCATAACAAAGAGCGATAAACTGTTGGCAGGGGCGATCTTTACCTCTTCAATGGCAGCTCCAGCCGTGTCTCCTCGATTATCAGGAGGTGGGCTCATGGTCCACACATCTCTGGCCTGGTTCTACAAGTGAATTCAGCTGTCAGTGTGAGAAATTGCCCCCTGCTAGTCACACACTGTTGTGACAGAAGTTACAGCAGCAGCAGCAGCATCAAGGCCTCACCTGCATTGGCGTCTGTGACCCCTGGGTGGCCCTCTCCATGTTCTGTTGGGCAGTGTTTTGATTAGGTGGCATCACCATAGGTGGCTTTTGCTGGGGATAGTTCATGAAGTACGGGAAGCCCTGCACAAGGTGTGAAGCGATGAACTGAGGACCTGCATCTCTGCAGCATCTGTGCACTCTGAAGCAGTTTGAATGGCAATATGCACGACAATGACTAATTGTTTTGGTTACTATAATGTTACCTGTGGCCCTTGATTTTGAGGAACTTGCATTGGAAGATTGTACTAAGAAACAGGATACAGTGATAATTATAAAATAGGGCAAATCTATTGAAAATCAACGTGCTGGACTCCAAATTACAGTTGAGTGGCTTGTACCTACCAAGGCTGGGTTTATTGGGGCTATTGGAGCATTTGGATTCATGGGGAAAATCTCCTGTTGGGGGAAAAGGAAAGGGTTCCCAGGCAACTGAGGGTTAAAGTTCACGATCTGTGAAAAATAAGTAGCCGTGTCAAGGTTGGATTCAATAGGTAATGTGTTGAACATAAATATATTTCCTTGTGCGCTAAGTGCTCTCTAGAGCATTGCACTTACTTGTGGCTGACCAAAGGCAACATTGGGAAGGGTCAGAATGTTTGGACGAATGACCTACAGGGATTTGGAAACAGAGATTGTTACAGTGTGCGAACAGAAAGAAAAGAACTGGAAATTAAATAAGTGACAGTAATAATAATATTATTTTCAAGAACAGAACTGAAGTGCAGACCCCTTGCTTGTTACCTCGGTACTGGTACTTGTAAAAACTCCAAGACCAGGTCGAAAAATCTGCAAAACATTATTATATAATCAAGCAACATCCTTTTTTAAAACGTACTAAAAAATACTAATTAATAACACTCACTGGTATGGCATTGCATACACAAAAGAAAGAAGCCAAGGTAGATACAGCTCTGAGACCCATGGTGTTTGCCTGTGAAAGGAATGAGAGGTACTTAAACCCCCTTGCATTTAATAAACTCATAATTAATGCAGCAATAGACATAATAAATAACATCATAAATTATAAAACATGGTCTTACCTTACTGCTGTAGTTCTATGAGGATATTTCTCTTCTGCTTGATCTGTCTCCTCATATAGAGTGTTGCTGACTGAGACTCATCTTGGCCTTTTAAAGCCTTTGGTTTGCCCAGTCATACCTCAATCAGCCTGTGGTCGAAACGACTGTAGAATCCACTTTCGTAAGCCCACCCAAGCATCTGAGCATAGGTCATCACGCACAAACACAGATTACAATGTATTTTGCTCATGTCTGTGTTAGCGTCACCAAATCCTTGGTGTACTTAAAGCTAGCAATTACAGTGCTGTGTGTGGTGTATATGTATCGCTGTGTGTAATATGGAAGGTACAGGTAGAAGGTACAAATAATATTTTATATAATTATATTTTATTTTTATATTATTATATTGCTCTAAACTAGGGGCACTGGTGGCTTAAGGAAGTGGCCCCGTAATCAAAAGGTTGCTGTTTTAAATCCCGATCCGCCAAGGTGCCACTGAATAAAGCACTGTCCCCACACACTGCTCCCCGGGCGCCTGTCATGGCTGCCCACTGCTCACTAAGGGTGATGGTTAAAAGCAGAGGACACATTTCATTGTGTACCATTGTGAAGGGAAAATGTATAGCTGTGCTGCAGTGTTTTAAAAAAGTAAAGTGAAGTGATTGTCACACGTAATACACAGCAGAACAGCACACAGTGCACACAGTGAAATTTGTCCTCTGTATTTAACCCATCACCCTGAGTGAGCAGTGGGCAGCCATGCCCGGGGAGCAGTGTGTGGGGACGGTGCTTTTGCTCAGTGGCACCTCAGTGGTACCTTGGCAGACCGGGATTCGAACCAGCAACCTTCTGATTACGGGGCCGCTTCCTTAACCACTAGGCCACCACTGCCCCACAATGACAATCACTTCACTTTCACTTTCAATCAATCCTGGCAGAGAATACTCATGAGAAAGCAATGAGAAAACCTTTTTGGATGTTGTCCCGCAATTAAAGTGTTTAATAGCTCTGAGGAGGGGCATTTTAAAAGTGAGGATAATGTGCGTGCAGATGATGAAGCATTATGAAGAATCAAACTGAGTGAGAATAAACACTTTTATAAATACAAATATAACTCTATCCTTAGAATCCTTTTTAATTACTTACACAGTGCATTGCTCATATATACACACTAGATGGCAATCTGATTCAAAAATGTGTCAGAAATGTGACTTCGCTGAATATTTATTTAAAGGTACTTAATTCTCTAAACATAATTCTTGATATAACTTATATTTAATTTATTTACGTTTATTTAGGGCCATTTCAAACATGTCATTTTAGACATATTGTTTATTGTACAGTTTATTGGACTGATTATGCAACTTTGATTAAATGAATAAAAGACAACATTTTGAGTTTCAAAGTTTATTGCACTTTTTGACAGTGTTATTTTTAAATCATATTAATGTTTTGTGTTTCATCTACACACTTTTTTTGTAAATATTTCCTTCTTGGTAGATGAGGAAGTGCTATTGGGAGACAAAGAAAACAAAATAAATTACAGAATAATTCTTCTTTATGAAAACACAGATTTTTGTAACAGTGTCATTGACAACACCTCTTCATTGTGATATCTTACTTTAAGCTGAAGTTGACCCCTCAATGGACACTGCAGCTGTGGTTGGAGTTCTCTGGGAGGTGGTCTGTTACAGAAAAAAAAAGAATGGTGAGGTTATGGGTGATTAAAATTTTACATTTACATTTACATTTACAGCATTTATCAGATGCCCTTATCCAGAGCGACTTACAATCAGTAGTTACAGGGACAGTCCCCCTGGAGCAACTTAGGGTTAAGTGTCTTGCTCAGGGACACAATGGTAGTAAGTGGGATTCAAACCCGGGTCTTCTGGTTCATAGGCGAGTGTGTTACCCACTAGGCTACTACCACCTTCACCTAAACTTTAATTTAATTTGAGAGAAGATGCACTGTACCTGAAAGTTAAGACCAGACCTAAGGGGATGGGCTCTTCTTTTGACCATTCGCTAAAGAGAAAGGGATTTGCATTAATCTCAGGCAACGCATGTGTGTTGCACACTGATGTCAGAGAATCTTGACTGTCTCATCTGCTAGATAAAGACTTGTTTTGTCTGCTACTTTCTTCTTCAGATGGTTGCGTCTGTAAAATATACTTTACCTTGAACCTCATTGGTGGAGGTGTCTGTGGCATTTGAGGCTGGGCATTTACAACAGGGTTCAAAACTCCCTGTAAAAAATTATATATATATATAGACACACACACACACACACACAAAGAAATACACACTTATACCAATAGCCCTTTAGAAAACTTATTTCCCTTAAACTTTTTATACTTACCGCTACTTGCTGCTGAGGAGGAAGCATTCCAGGCTGTGGAAAGCCTCCAAAGAATGGCATTCCCTGTTCAATAAAAAAGGGAAAACATGTCCTTTGTTAGCAAATTAAAACACATCTTTAGGTTTGTATGTAAAAATGCACATTCTTTCATTCACACCCATTTTACATAAGGTTTCATCAGATCATTAGGCAACAAAGTAGAGAACCTTCTGGAATAGAGAACCCTCTAAAACTGAACACCCTACATTATGTTAAGAATTGATCATTTACAAAAAAAAACATACCCCATTTGGAGGTAGGACAGGGAACTGTTGTGGCTGCGGGACAAGAGAATTGGGAAACCCAACCGGCGCTCCAGGGAAAACTTGTGGCTGCATCATGAATGGAGAGACACCAGGAACCACCTGTAGGATGAAGGAAGTCATTTACTCTGCTCGCCAAGCTGCAGCAGGGCCCGAGGAGCTGTGAGCAGGCCTGACCTGAGCTATTGGAGGCAGACCGAGGATGCCAGTGCCTCCAGTCAGAATAGCCGGAGCTAGACGTCCTCCTACTACCAGCCCAGGGGTGAGTCCCGGGGTAAGTCCTGGGTTTACTCCGGGCAAGATGCCCCCATTCAGACCCGCAATTAGTGCTAGTTTCTGGCAAGAAAAAATGATGTTTATGTAATTTGCTGACAAGTGGTGCACTGCCATGCAATCATTAAAAACAAAAATATAATACACGAAAAAACCGCCCTGGACTTACCTTTCCTGAGTTGACCTGCAAAAAAAGAATGACACGCTTTATTATAAATTTTCTTAATACAATAAAATGTTCAAAACCTTATCCAATGGATACTTACATTAAATATGGCCAGAGTGAGGGCTACAATGAGCAAGACCTTCATCTTGTACCGCCTCTGCAAAAAATATCATTAAAAGCCAGTAAGACAATGATAATTGTAATTGACACAAAATCAGAGCATGCAGCTTACTTGTGTCTGTCAGTGGAGCAACAGATAGCGAATAAGATTCAAGCTGGCATATATTCTGTTTGCAACATTAGAGGAACCAATGAGAATTCACACACTAATCCATTTGTTTGTCAAAAATTGTCACCAGAGATGGGATTATTACCTCATGACATGCACTTTTGTGGTATTTTCAGCTGTTTTTTACATAAAATTTCACAACTCTATTGTACTTGATGATGTATCATTGGACTCATTGGACTCAGTGACGTATCACAAGAGATCACAAAGGTTTTGGATATGAGGTTTTTCTTTTTAAACCTTTGTGGTGAGAGGTGGTAAAGAGTCTTTGGACATGAGGTCTTTCGTTTTGAACCACATGTGGCAGATATGGCCACAAAAAGGTTTTTATGATAAATGTGGTGGAAATGTGTTCAGTAAACACAATCGTCTCATGAGGAGTCTCAAAATCATGTGGGAAAGTAGATGAGGTAATATTTTAAATTACTACCTTTGGCAGTGTTTCACTGCCATAATTGTGCCTGTTGACTGAAAAAGCCAGACACTGCACTTGCTGGTATTACAAAGGTTTAGTGATTCAGCTTTGAGGTGGGTGGGTGGCAAACTTAGACATTAAGAGGTATGCAGATGTCTAGAATTCATTGTATTTATTAACTACATTGTAAGAGAAAATACAAATACATAAAAATGTACATAACATCAACAAAAAATACAATGTCATAATGCAATGGGGTTTCATAAAAGCAATTGCATGCAAAATTAACAAAAATACATGAAAGTTTACATAATTTTATGTACATACATTTTAAGTAAAGACATGTAATGAAAGACATGTGGGGTCGATCTGAGCATCTGTCTGGGGCAATCAAAAAGGCAGATGTTTATCACGTGTGGTTATTTAGTCTGTGATGGGTGCATTGTCAGCACATATCAGAGACATTGAGTGTATCAGTATCACAGATACAGCTAACCAGACCATGTTCATCAGGTCTGCTGCTTCATCATTGCTTGTGGTCGTGAAAAATGAATGATACATTTCAAATTATATGCTGTTCAGATTGTTTGGTTATGAAACTTCTGCACCTAATATTTTGTTGTATTGTATTTACTCATGCTGGATTATAATGTTTCATCACAAAGAGCATAATAATGGGATCTGTATGATAATGCTTCATCACACACAAGTCATAAAAACCACAAAGAATCAATGGTTATAGTCTATTATGTTTTATTGATTGTTCAATCACTGATCAAAGCAGAACTTAGCAGAACTGTAAGGATAGGCTGTTCCTTCTACATATACTGAAGCTTTATTTGCTATAATGACATATATTGATATCAGAGAATGATGTCAGATGCTGTGATGACAATCTCAGATGGGCTTCTGTACAGTTGTCATCTTCTCCTTTCCTGTGGTTTCCACTAACTCTGGTACAGCTGTGCTCTGTCCCCCACTCTGAGGATAACACAAAAACACAAATCATAAAAATTCACCAGGTTTTAAAAGCCCTTATTCAAACACAATACTGAGCCGTCACATCTCACATTGTCCTCCGTGCAGTCTTCATAGGTTTGCTTGTCTTTTTGTGGAACCACAGACAGCTGTACATTAAACAAACAACAGCATTCATCACTAAGATATGTGTTTATTTCTCCAGCACATAATATTGCATATTCATACCTTCATGATATCAGCCAGTGACATGGGAGACATAGTTGGGTTTCCCTGCATCTGTGATTGTAATATTTATTAGTCTTTCACATTTTATATGAAAACAAGGGTAAAAAAACTGTCCCACTGTTTATGATGTTCTTTCATAGCAACATATTTACCTTTGGGAGCATTGTAGTGGTTGGCATAGCATTCGCACCAAGCATAGCAGGGGCAGAGTGCTGTCAAGTAAGAGCACAAATTGAGAAAAAGTTCATACACATGATGAAGAAGAGTAGCAAGGCTGTTTAAGTTCCCGTACCTTAACTCGGACCCTGGCTGCGGCTCCAGCTGTCTGACCTGTCCCCATCCCAGGCTGAAGGTTATTGGGGCCTGGTATAGACACCAGCTGTAGGAAAGGATAACTCACTTATAAATCCTTGAGGAACTGCCTTAAAATGTTGAAAAGCTTAAACACATCTGAGTTCATACACACGAGACAGCTATTATGAGAGTTTGTGTAAAGGACCTGTAGTTGCTGCATGCCCATCTGGTTGTTCTGAGGAAGCACTGCTAACACAGACATGGTCTGCAAGGAAAAGGGACAGCAGCGACTGAGACTGTGGCTCAAGTTTCCCGTACCCTTTAATTCTGTTGTAAATATATACATTGCACCACCTAGAGATTGGTACACACCCTGTCGACAGTCTGTGGAATCTGTGGCTGGCCCTGTTGCTCCGGTGGAACAGCAAACACCACTGTCATGCCTGGCTGTAGAGCCCCAGCAGGGACTACTGCCATGCCTCCTTGATCAACAGGGTTGCCAGGTTGTTGGACCAGCAGTGTGCCAGCCGGTAACAGCTGTAAATGTAAAAAAAAAGTTTTTATTGTAAGAGCATATTGAGAGTAGGTTAGTATGTGGTCTTCTTGTACACACCCGTGAAAGCTGCCCATCTATCACCAGGCCATTTACCATCCCTGTCTTGGCAGCCATTCCACCCTTCATTACACCGGCCTTCATCATGGCTGCAGTCGCTGGTCCTGCCTAAAAAGACATGTCTCAAAACCACTGGAGAATAATGAACTGCTTTTGGTCTGAGTATGAAAAACCAGCCTGACCCACTCTGAAAAAGAAAATGTCTTTTTTTTTTTGCCATTACCTCCACGCTTCCTGACCCTCCACCATATGCCTGAGGACAAAGAGATAACAAATAATTTAAAAAATAATTTAAAAAGTGGAAATCATCATAAGGCTTCCTCTGAATCTCACCAGGGCCAGACAGATTTGAAACAAGAAGCCTAGGTAGCAGTTCATGTTTGCTCCTCCAACTGCAGAAAGTAAAGTCACATGAGAAGATACTTTAAGTGCAGTTACTTTACGGAGTGTGAAATTCATCATCATTCGTCTATCATACCTCAGAGTGATCCTCTAACTTATCTACAAACTGGTGGAACCCTCTTTTATAAGGAGCAGTGAGTCCATGTTACCCACAATACTAAATTTAGTGCCAACATGCAAAGGCATGCCAGACAAAGTCATCGACAAAGTACCTATAATTTTAAACACATCATGCATGACCTGCAGAGTGTGGTCATCTCCAATAAGACATGATTATAACTGCTCTAATATCGGCCAGATAATAGGAGGGTAATCACCACCTTCGGCACAGTGTAATTGCTGTGAAGGTTTCTGTCCCCTTCCTCTTCTGCACCCATGGCCCACGACCACCAGAACGTGTCATTAGTACCTGCAGCCACAGACCACAGTTCTGGGCACGTGGGGTCATTATGCCATGTGACACACCCAGAAGCTCCACAGATGGAAAAAAACAAATAATAAAAAACACTAAAGCACAAATTCAGTTGAATTCAAATGCATTTATTATATGTGTTAATAAAGCACCAGACATCACAAAATTTAAGGTTCTGAGCAGTTTTAACAAATTTATATTAATTAGGCAGTGATTCCCCTTTTCACATTGACAAAATTTTTTTTTTATTGATATACAAAGTTCTTTTGATGCAAAATTTGTATTCATTTTTTAAAAAATAATGTGTAAACCTTTCCCATTTGGAATATGCGTGATTTAAACAAGTCTAACTCTATTATTGGTTAAATGAACAACAAGATCCCTTGCTCATGTATTACAGCTAATACAAAAACCAAAACAGATTACATTTTTCATTCCATCTAGTACAAGGTACTAGTACAAGCCTGAAGTAACATCAATGAAGCACATAACATAAAGAAGGACCTTAAGCACACTCTTCTGCCATTTAAGCCACCTTACAACAAAAAAAAAAAATATGTATCTTCTCTGCTTAGCCGTCACTGATGATGTATCTTTGTGTTTGTCTGCTCAGCACTTGTCCTAGAAGACGTATTAAAGCTGGGCCTCCAAGGGTGAGGTACTTCAGGTATTCAGAAGAGCAAGTGGGTATCCATATCCTCTGTAAAATGTAGGCAAGGAAAAGTCTTGTTGGCCAAATGTACAACATCTTTATGGTGTTATACAATTTCATGTCACATAAAAATTCACAAAATACTGTATACGTGATACAGAAAATATAGTAGTATGTGTCTGTATGTATATAGTAGTAGTATTGTGTATCTGCCATTTTATATATGTAAATTTCAGCTCATATTTTACTCAATCTTTTCCTGAACAATGTGGTACTGAACAATATTACCTTCCTTTATGCCAAAACAGTGACACCACTCTTTGAAAGACACTTGTTTGTCTTTGTCAGCATCACACTCTTGAAAGAAGTCAGATGTGCAGTGCTCCATGGGAACCAGAGGAACTCTGAGCGGGGCCAGCTCTGAGTGAGAGAGAAAGCTGCGCAGAAATCACAGGGGGGTAATTAATTAGATTTACATTTACATTTACAGCATTTATCAGACGCCCTTATCCAGAGCGACTTTCAATCAGTAGTTACAGGGACAGTCCCCCCCTGGAGCAACTTAGGGTTAAGTGTCTTGCTCAGGGACACAATGGTAGTAAGTGGGATTAGAACCTGGGTGTTCTGGTTCATAGGCGAGTGTGTTACCCACTAGGCTACTACCACCCTAGATGTGTACATGTGGGTCAGTAAATTAATTGTAATTACATTAAAGAACGTTTCAGATCGTTAGTCAATTTTTCATTCGCAAGTTAGCTGACTGTTGCTTTAGGTGAAGCACCGTCATCTGTACATACTGGTCTGGGGGATGCTGGTCCATCTGTGCAAACTGCCAGTGCACTGGATAGATGTACATGGGGTAGTTCTTCTCAAAATCTCGAACCAGTAGTTCGATTGAATGATCTCCTGCATGAAGTCGTCTCTCACTCTCATAGATCTTCTGCACCTGAGGACATGATCATTTCCAGAGTGACAACTCAACTTATAAATATTTACTTCTGCACCAATCTCTTTAAATTGTATACTGGAACAATATCATACCCTGGCTCGCTGTTTGGATGTAAGGAAACCTGAAGCCACAGTGTCCTGTTCATAAAGCTGAAGCAGCACGTTCTTCAGCCAGTCACGCATCCGCAGGGGGAACTGGACCAGCTCTGATCTCTGACATGGAGCAATGACTGATAGAGACACATTAAATAGCATCAAATGTTATGAAACGAACAGCACTGTCCATCTCTTTGGTGCAAACTCGTCCAAAATTACATTTGCAGGCTCCAGTGTATTCCAGATGAAGCTTGTTG
The DNA here is from genome assembly GCF_900700375.1 of Denticeps clupeoides. Taxonomy (NCBI): domain Eukaryota; kingdom Metazoa; phylum Chordata; class Actinopteri; order Clupeiformes; family Denticipitidae; genus Denticeps; species Denticeps clupeoides. The sequence goes on from NC_041710.1 coordinate 19,915,208, forward strand.
CCCCTTTTAGTTCCCTCAAGGATGCACTTTGTGGCAAAAAGCTCGCAGGATGTGTCATAGGTCTTGTTATCTGTTCCACAAACCTGTATTGATGCCATCAAAAAGAAAGATATTTACCATAATAAAGGTAAAAGTATGGTATTGTAATAATTTATAATAGCTATAATAGTATTATTGTAAAATCAATGTCTGGAATGACAGTATAGTCTGTCAGACAGCAGAGCGCTGGGGTTCACTCAGTTCATCTGGTTTACACTCACATGGTCGAGGTCATGTACACTTGCCGGGCAGTCACTGGGTTCCTGGCAAACACAGACAGGCCTCTCTTCCTTGGTGAGCTTGCAAACTTTACCACGTTTGCATCTCACTGCGTCGCACGGATCTAAATGAAATGTAAATAACCAACACGTGTTCATATTTGTTATGACACACATATGAACAATGGCCCATTTCGCTTCCTTTTTTTTAATTTTATTAAATTTTATTGGATTAAATTCAAGATCTGTGGTGGGATGTATCTCCCCTGCCCCCCGAGTTTATAAAGGATCTACATCAGCTCCACAGACTCCTTAAGCCTGGAGTAGGACTAGATTTGGGGGGCTGTTTGGGTTTCCGCCACATTCTGCGTGGGAGCGCTAGACAAAAGACGCCAATCAGCAGATTCCTGATGACAGTGCGGGTGCATGGAGACACAATCGCTGAAACAACACTTACTGGGCACTGCTGGATCCTGTCCAGGCTGGCTCTGGATTCGCTTGAAGCTGGGGAAGAGCTCGACTCTGGCCCTGATTTGAACCGGGTTCACACCTACTGGAGAGGGCTGAAAAGGTAAAAACAAAACAGACGTGCTCGGGAAACGTGAATGCTGCCTGCTCCAATAATGCAGTAATAATCAGTCAGATAATAATCAGTTCACTTATTTTAAAAAATAATTGAAGCGTCTCTTCTTGAGTGCATGATATCTAGAATATGAAAGAACAAATGGTACATTCTAGAGAACGATGTTGGGCCATAGGATGAGTTACCCATTTCCCACTCTTTTTCCTTTTGACCTTTGTCGCCTTGTTGTCAACGGACTCGTCCATCTCAGCGCCCTCTGTCAATGTCACCTCAGAAGACATGGGCTGGTCATTCTGCAATTGATCTTTACTTTTCCGCTGGTTCTTCTTCTGCTTCCTGCGTTTACCCTTGGTGTGGCTAAAACTCTCGTTCATGTCGTTCTCTTCCTTGTCATCCCCTCTTCCTGTTAAAGGTGCCACTCCCACATCTCCACTGGTCTTGGATTCCTGAAGGTTTCCTTGGCTGTTTTCCTCTTGTTCATTATTGTTGTCTGGGGGGTTGTGTTCTGCTGTGGACTGATCCTTGTTTTCTCTGTTCTCCAGGTTCTGGATCCTCTCAGTATCCTCGCTTGCTGACTGGGAGTCATAGTCCTCCATGATCGTGGGAATCTCTCCTTCATCTTCTTCCTCATTCTTCTCTGTTTCATCTCTGTCCTCCTCTTTGTCATTGACAGGAACACGAATTTTGGCAAGATCGGATTTCTCACTTTCTTGTTCCACCTCTCGATCACTGGCCTCTCGGGTTAGAGATTCAGTTTGGCTGTTCTCTTCGGCATCCTCTCCTCCCTCTGTTGCAACTTCTCCATCTTCTGTCTCCTCCTTACGCTCTTCATCTTCCACAATCGCGTCCTCATTTCTTTCTTCTTCCTTTTCATCACTCTCCATCCCTTCCTCCTCCTGGTTTTCCTGCATCCCCTTCTCCTCTTCTGAGCCCTGCAAGAGGTGAACCAACTCCTCCTCACTTAGGAGCACAGCTGTGCTGCTTTCATCTTTCTCCATCTCCCCAAAGTCCTTCCTGACCAGACCTTCATATTTCAAACCCTCACCCTCTTGCTCCTGACTGCTCGCCTCAAAAGGCAAGAAAGTGGGCAGAATGGAGACATCCTTCTGATTTGGCTTCTCCACGAAAGTATCCTAATTGTCCAGGGACACAAAGAAAGACCTTTGTGTCAAGTGGATCCCTCTCCAAAGAGGAGCATGAATCAAGAAAACAAGTCTGACCTTACCTCCTCTAGACGAGTCAGAGAATGTTTAGTTAAGACGTGTTCTTTCTTATGGGGTTTGCTTTTCACCTTGAAATAGAGACAAAACATAGATTACAATGAGTGAAAAGTGCAAAAAAGTATTATTATTATTATAATTAGAATAAAGGAGAAAATGTACTTACAGTATTGGTTAATGTTAAAGTCACCAGGAAAAGTAAGAGTAAATTGGTCTTCATGTTAACCGCTACACCTAAAAACAACACATCACTTGACATCAATTTGAAATGACATGAGCTCATTTTGAGCTAAATTCAGCATATTTTCACTTCATTCATTGCCTCACGGTGTCATAGAGGCCTTTTCCCTGGGCAACACTTTGCAATGCTTTGTCGATAAGGTGTCTCAATCAGTATGCAGGCCCTTGCCTTGGTCATGACACACGGGAACAAAAATCAACTCCATGTTGCCATGGCAATGGGCTCCAAGATGTGGCCCTCTCAAAAGTCACATTCAGAGTCCAGGGGGGAAAAGCAAACATCGGAAGGTACTAGACTGGAAAAAGAGTCGACTAAGTACACAAACTCTTTGTCTCCCGGGCCGTGATAATACCGGCATTATTGGGCCTGTCCAGGGAAACAATGGCACTCACAGTCAAGCACAGTGGACCACAAAGGCATGCCAATATTGTTTGGCAAAAGATGATAAATTTCAGACAAATATTTGATTTTTACACTGTTAATTTTTTTTGAAGGACCAGTGTCAGTGAATTCACTATTGAAATAAATTGATATGAAAGATTTTTTTTTTCATTTGAAGACTATGAACAATGATTAAATAATATATATATATAAAAAAAAGCTTCAGTTTGACCTTTTCTCAGGTACATGCTACCTAGAATTGAATAGTTAAGACATGAACCATATTAAAACCAGACATGCTGACAGAATGCTGACAGAAAGTTATGAACAACACAACTACAACAGACATGATTAGGTTAATTACGATTACGACAAAAAGCACCCATGAGGTGCATGAAGGATTACCTCAAGGTCTCTGTTGTGATGGAGGAGGAGGACGTTCTTGGGGGGGGGTGAATATCTTTACATCCAGGACAACAGGTTCACAGTGACGAGCCACATACGGTCCTCTGAGGCTTTTATGCCTGTGCCTCTGACTGGAACGCATTGGACAGGCTGTCCAGTACCAGCAGAGATAACCAGCAGTAGTGAGGATGTGGGGAGGAGGGCATAAGTGGAGTACATGATAGAATTTGGTAAACTTGAACGGTTTGAACTGGAATTTAACTAGTTTTGCATAATTCAATGTTAAAATGTCAACACAAATGTTTGTGGTTCATGTGTTTCATTAAATATGCTACTGTTTTCTTAAAGTTTTTTTTTAAATCTGTTTGGATTAAAAGTAATATTTCTTTTTAACCCATCTCAATTTTGTTCTCAGCCTTCAAAGTCAAAATAAAGTTTGAGAAAGTCTCCTCTGTTTCCCAATATGTTGCAAGTGATGTTAATGTTGATCATTCTTTAGGTTTCAAATGCAAATCTCTTGGTCATTTAAAAGCTCAAACAACAATAAAAAAAATACACTGCAACACATTTAGATTCTTCTCGCTCTTGAGGAGGTTTTCCTTTGTGAAGTTTTTGAACACACATTATTGCTATTTACACCACAGTAACATTCACTGTCATTCCACAGGAGGGAGCTGTAGGGACACCGTTTATTTTTAACTTCATGTATTTACATACTGAACAGATTTATCTTGGATACATCAGACAGACACTATACTAAGAGAGTATACCTGCTATATCTCACCTATGTCCCTTTTTGTACCTTGTTCATTCTTTTTTTACATCATTTATGTCAACGTTGCATTCTATTCTTTTTTTTAATCCTATATTCTATCCAATGTATTTTGTAAATTAGTATAACTACCCATACAGAATAGTCACATGATGTCACTGTATTAGTAGCTGCTCATGATTTACGTAATTTAATATTTTAAATGACGCACCATTTATATAATATATTTAACTAATGCACATCCAAAAAAAGAATAAGAATAGGGTTTAGTGTGTTCCTCTGGGTCACAATGATGAGAGCAGAATTTATTTTTGCAATGTAGACAAGTTTGTCAACCACTAGTCTACTTCCACTCCATGAATTCACTATTACAGCTGTGGTTTGCATTGAAATACATTCAATTTCAGCATGGTACATGTAGGCACATAATCACCTATTAGCATACAATCCAGTTCAAAAGTTTAGGATCATTTGGAAATTTCTTTACTTATGATAGGAAACAAACTCCATTTCACTCTAAACTTTATATTGTAAATGACTGGTAGCTGGATATGGCTGCTAATATCTGCATAAATGAAGAAAGGAACTTTTTAGGCAACAATTTGTCTTGAGTTCCAATGGATGCTGTGTTTGTTAACCAAAGTATCTTACTTTAAAAGCTTCATTCATTAATAGAAATCTATTTTCAATTATCTTGGTACAGTTGAAATCAGTTGCACTGACTTAATAAAACTGGCCAAATTCACACTAGTAGTGCATGAACAGATGTGGATGTGACTAAAACATTATTTGAAATTTTTACATTTCCCTAATCTTTGGAACGTTAGTGTATGTGTAGATGGATCCCGCTGTTTGTGTCGCTTGGGTCCATAATCCAACATTCATGCCAATAGCAGTATTTTACTGGGACAGTGCCGTGTTCCGGAAACCAGTCCAAATATATCTTGAGTCATACCTTGTATTTAACCAAAACATGTGAGCGGGTCGCTCGAAGGTTAAAAGGATTTTAGTGGCCAAGGCAGTCTGGCAGTCTGGTCAGCTTGGCCAACCCTTCTGTGTAGGATAAATGACATATAGCCACGCACCAAAGCATGCCTTTCCATTTTTAACTCCCCCTTTTCCACAAATGAAGAAGTCATATGTAGATTTCAGTGTGTTATGAAATGTCTCAGGATGTCTGCAGAATACCCCCACACACACACACACACACACACACACACACACACACATACCATGAGACGATTTAATTACCCCTGGTTAAGACTGTAGTGCTGAGAAGATCACAGCTCCATAATGGCTCGGTTCTGTCTGCCTCCTTTTTGGTGGGCAGACGCCTTCCAAGATTGTTTTTATATTATTATTATTATTTCTCATTCTTGTCTGGAAGCGACAGAGCGATAATTGTGTGGTTTAATTACCAAGGTTGTTTACTCAGAAACAATTATCCCCTCGTAATGAAGAATTCTCTGAAGGGGTTCATCTTGACAGAGGACAGATGCGAGCTTTCCAAATATGGCTGTTCAGGAAATGGTATAGACTATGGGATGTCTTTTTTTTCTGCAAAAACCAACAAAGCCATAAGAGTTAAAAAAAGGAACAGACTCCCAATGCCCCCGCTGGTTAACGGGTGTACTGTGGTTTATTCAACATGCGGCATAATGAGGGCTGAATGTGTGTATGAAACTGTGTCTTGTAAGGGGGGGGGGCAGAGTATAGAAAGAGAAAACATCCCACAGGAAGCGGACACACTCCCATTATGGTCTTCCTGTCCCTGTGTGGGTGCAGTTTGTGTTCACAGTCGGTGTTTAAAACCCACACACCCTATAGTTTGCCATACTAATTTAGGGCCCCAAGTGTGTGTGAGCGCTTCGTGGGGCTGCAGAGTGAACAAGCTGAGACTGAGTTGGCGGGAGGAAGTGATGCGTTCACCTCAATGTGCTCTGGTCGATAAATAGTTGTCTTCCTAACCACCAGGTCACCACAGACGTTAATCCAGCCTTTCGCTCTCCAGCTCTACCGGAGTCTCTGTCCTCTCAGGCTTGTTCAGCACACGTTGGATTGTAGAACAGGAAAGGGAAGGTAAGAACTTTCGCTTCATATCATTATTTCTGAAGAGAGATCAAAAAAAGGAAATGCTTACCTATTACAATACAACTGTGCATTTATCCAACATATCAAGATTTTATGTCATTTTTACACAGAATCTTCTCAGAATGAAGGTTGCTATAGTGATTCTTTGCCTGACGGGCGCAGTTCTTGCCAACCCAGTGAGTAGGGCATCTTTTTCTTTCCGGGGGACCTTGTGAGTCATTTTCATAAGCCTATTGATATAACTGAGGATATCCTTTACTTCTCAGATAATGTATGGCATCACTGTGGACAAAGCTGAGCTGCAGTCAAATGTGGTGAGTAAAAATGACAGGGTTTTCCATTTCTAAAAATGGAATTGTTGTGAATTGTCATACGAATGCTTCTTTTGAATGAATTTTCTTTTTTACTAATATACACGTTTAATATAAGACATGTCAGACATGTAAGATTTTTTATTAATCCCACGGACAACAAGTGATTTGGTTTCAATGTCTTTAACATTGACAGAGTTCTTCCATTTCTGACATCGCTGTTCAAGGAGATACCACAGGGTTAATGGTAAGTTTTACCTGTCCTCACAAATTTTGGCAACGGATTCATTTTGAATAAGTTGTCATGAGATTCCAGGTAGTTTTATTTTACAGATTGCATGACAGCAGTAAATAAGAAGGAATATTGTGGCTTTGAGATTAAAATAGAATGCTCACATAGAAGCTTGATGTAACATTTTCTGGCCATATGGCAGTCATGGTGTCATGGATGAGGTGTAGTGTCTAAAATATCATGTTTACTGCATTTTTTGCTGCATCAAAATGTGATGTAGATAACATTACCACATGGTTTTGTCATGAAATCAGTATATCACTAACTGCCATTATACGTCCACCAGCTCCAAGACTCCTCAGAATCATCAGAATCAGAGTCATCCCAGCAAAATGACACTTCTGAAAGCCAGGTATGTGCATATTCACTGAAATTACACCCTACTGCACACAATTTCAGAGTGTAAAGAGGGCTCAGGTGGATAATGTAAATAGTGAGGGTGTTGTTATTCATCTATTTTCTATGACTTTACAGAGCAGCTCGGCGTCGGATTCTTCAAACCAAAGTGACACATCGGAGCAGGAGGTCAGAAAAAAACTTAAATCATTAACCTCCCGCACAGCGCAAATAAGTGGAACTCCTTAAACATCATAAACATCATACAATAACTGGAATGTGTCTTGCCCATCACAGTCCCAGAGTTCCTCTGCATCTGAATCGTCAGACACTTCAGAGGATGAGGTAAGAGGAAATCGAATCCAGTCTATTGTAATTAAATCATTTTGGCATTTCAGAAGCAAGTTATAATAAAAACAATACATGATAAGCATAATGGCTGAATGTAGAAAGGACATAAAGACAGACAGACAGTCAGACAGTTATACACTGTTGCTATATTTCTGCATTAATGTTCTTTTTTCAATAGTCCAAGAGTTCCTCATCATCTCAGTCATCTGACCAATCAGATACTTCAGAACAGAAGGTAAGACAACATATAATTATTAACATTAGCTTCTAAAATGTCAGCAACAAACTTAAAAAAATATGCTTCACCCCCTTCTAGAGCTCAGAAGAAACCCCCTCTGAAAACACAGTGAGTGCATCATTATCTAATCGCAAGTCATGAGATAAAAGAGACAGAGCTTCAGTGCCACTCAAATTGACCTTCCCTTTTCTCCACAGACTTCCGAATCATCAGAATCTGCATCTGAGGACATGGTGAGTGGAGGGACTTTTCTGTTTTTCATACCGATAATGACTCCACCGATGTCCTCAGTAAACTCAGCTGCTCTCTCATGGCTGTTTCTCATTTTCATTCAGACATCTGAAGAAAGCCAGGATATGGTAAAAAAAATCACTTCATACACTCCCACACCCACACACATAACCCTAACCCATGCATAGATAGATAGATAGATAGATAGATAGATAGATAGATAGATAGACAGACAGACAGACAGACAGACAGACAGACAGACAGACAGACAGACAGACAGACAGACAGACAGACAGACAGACAGACAGATAGATAGATAGATAGATAGATAGATAGATAGATAGATAGATAGATAGATAGATAGATAGATAGATAGATAGATAGATAGATAGATAGATAGATAGATAGATAGATAGATAGATAGATAGATAGATAGATAGATAGATAGATAGATAGATAGATAGATAGATAGATAGATAGATAGATAGATAGATAGATAGATAGATAGATGTCCAATCTTTTCACTCCCACCCTCTACAATTCCAGACTGACTCTGCTGAAAATGGAGTCACCAAAGATGACAGTCATGGCAGTAAAGAGAACATGAGGAAGGTAAGATGAAAAGTAACTTCACTGTCATCTCTGCTTCCTGCAAATTGTTCCTAAATCTGTTTTCCCTCATCAAGGTTTTCCGAGTCTACGCAATCAAAGTGGCCAGCAAGGAGGACAACAGCACTGAAGACACCACCAGTGAGTCCCAGCAGTCCAGCTCAGAAACAACTGAAGACCAAAGCATCTCCAGTGAAACCGCCGAGACTGCCAGCAACATGAACCCCACCATCAGCATCAGCAACAGCGTGAGCAGCGAGATAAGCCAGGCCAGCAACAGCACTGAGAGCCAGGAGAGCGAGGAGAGCGAGGAGAGCCAGGAGAGCCAGGAGAGCAGTGAGAGCAGTGAGAGCCTGCAGGACAGCGTCAGCAACGAGAGCAGCCAGAGCCAATCAGAGGAGTGCCCCCCAGGATCTGACACCAACTGCGACAGCGACGAGCATCAGTTCCACGAAATTGCCGATGACGGCGCGCTCGGCCTGAACGACAACTTCCTCATGCATTACGACATGCCAGGAGAGCTCAAGCTCCGCAGATGACCTCTCTATAGGCCGGTGCTCAGTACCCACTGTATTACATATTAATTGCACTTATAATTTTGCGTATCTCTGTGTATTATGTACTGTGTCCATAAACTGTTCAGCTGCCCCTACCCAGATCGCTGAACTTTATTAAATACTCATTAATGTTTTATACCCTTATGTCAACTGAATGTGTTTTATATAACAAGATATTCTATGCCATAGTTCTATATATTTGTTACCTATGTTAATTTATTTTATTTTGCAATTTATGTAGAATTTATATCCAGAAATCCCAGACTGGCCTTTCACTGTAATGTGGCTAATATAAATCAATCAATAAAATTAAAAGGAAGTTACAAATATTTTGAGCAATTGTTTGTTGTCTTTACGTGGTAACTGGTTCATTAGTGATCTAGAGAGAGAAATAGTGTTAAAGTCAGGCTGTCAGCAGTTGGGGTGGGTGTTCCTTGTGTGCTTCTAATTCAACACATAATCTCCGAGAGCCCTCCGTAATTACACGTTGCCAAAACGGCAGCACAAAGTGCTTTCGCGACCCAAAAATAATTAGCGTGCTCTGTGCTCTCAAAAAAGCCCGTAGTCAACAGTCCTGAAAAAGACAAGCACCTGAAGTGGAGCCACCACACGAAGACATGCAAAAATCGACCCTGCACAGTACCAAGCACTCAAAGAGGTCACACTGTGCCCGTAGAAGCCTAAGAAGTCTGAACGAAAACAGATTCACTGGACTGAACATGGACCAAACGAAACAAAGGTGAGTTTTCCAAAATGATAAGCAAAAATGATAATCATGCGGAATTTTATGCTTTATGTAACAGCAGCAGATCTGTCAAAGGGGTTTTCCGTAACATTTATTCATTTTTTTATAGGAGCTAAAGGAAAATGAAGATTGCTTTGATGTTCCTCTATATTTCAGCAGTCACCCCTGTTTTGCTGGTATGTGCATCTGTGCTGGGTTTTTTTTCTTGGTTCATAAGATAAGATAAGATAAGATAAACCTTTATTAGTCCCACAAGTGGGAAATTGCACTTGTCACGGCAGAAAGTGGACAGAAGCAGAAGGTAAAAGCATCACAAAAAAGAACATAAATATGTATCTGTATATATGTACAAATTTACAATTTAAACAGTTAACAATTTAACAGAATGAATCATCTGCTCTGCTGCCAACTCCTTAGCAATTATCTTCTCCACACAGATGCCAATACAGCACTGGTGGAGGATTTTAGACCAGGAAGGGGTGAGTTAACATATGTTGCGATTGGCATTGTTATTTTTAACTAAGAATAGTCTCGAAACGAAATTGTAATATAATTCATTTTAAACACAAGGTGGCGGCAAAGTTTATAAAACTGAAGGTGGGATTTTCCTAAGTGGGGCACATTGGAACCAAAAGACTGTGGTTTTTCCATCTGTATTATGTCTCATCTTGTTGGCAGGGTGTGATGGATTCCTCCGAAAGACAATTTAAGATCACTAATTACAGTAAGATTCAAAGACCAGTTTTATTGCATAATCCTAAAATAACAGGTAGACAGATATTATGATTCTCAGTCTAGACACTGTGTGATATGCAATAATACATCTTATAATGTGGGCCTTACAATGACAATAGCAATATCTTAAAATGCAGAAAAACATTGATTATTAACGTTATTATGTTCAAATTAGTTCTGACAAAAGTCCTACCATGCCATTCAACAAGAAATGTAAACAGCTTTTATTCCTGTTAATGAGAAGGTCATTTAAATTACATTTGTGGAGAACAGTGGCGGAGTCACAAATAACAGTTAAAAACTCATTTATTTCTCAGTAAGAATTAAATCATTCAGTGTTTTGTAATTATGATCATTTTAATAATCGTCAGACTGTTAAAAGACTGTTGTTTAAGCAAGTCGTGTTACAAACGGAACAGCCATACCCATAATAAAACTCAGTACTTTTAATATTTAAGTACATTTGCAACACTTTAACTCAAGTGCAAGTTCAGTAAAGAGGACTTTTACCTCAGTAAAGATTTGTCTTGGGTAAAATGTACAGTGGGGCACCGATTGTGCAAGTTGTCCCAGTTCAATAGATGGGCCAAGTCTGTCATTTTCACTTTAACTGTGAGAGACAGAATGTAAAAAAATCCAGTGTAACATAGAATGATTTTTAAATAATTGTATTGTATGATGGTGCAGAAAATATTAAAGTATTAAAGTATAAAGTAAAGTATTTACCAAACAAGCAAGAATTCTGGCCCTAACAGACCTGTTACTTCTTCTTTAAAAGCTCTTCCATCCTTACTGGTTATCTGTATAAAAGACACCTGTCCACACCTTAGAACAGTCAGACTCTATCCTCCACCATGGCCAAGACCAGAGAGCTATCTAAGGACACCAGGGACAAGACTGTATACTTGCACAAAACTGGGACGAACAGGCAAGCAGCTTGGTGAGAAGAGATTAACCGTTAAAGCAATTATTATAAAATGGAATCACTGACAATCTCCCTCAACCTGAAACTCCATGCAAGATCTCACCATGAGGTGTAGATATGATCTTGAAACCAGTGAGATATCAGCCCAGAACTACACAGGGGTAAACTGGTCAATGACCTGACACTGTATTGTCATGGATTAAAGTCCTGAAGTGCTTGAAAGGTCCCCTTGATGATGTTACTGATGTTAGTGAAGAGAGTGCATATTACAGTATTAAACTGGCACGTGTCCAGGCCAGACATGTCCAAGAGTGCTAAAGACCATCTGGATGAACCAGAGGAGTATTGGAACAATGTCATGTGGTCAGATGAGACCAAAATGGAACTCGTATTTGGAGGGGATACTGAATAATGAATTGTTTCAGAACGCCGCACCCATTGTGAAGCATGGGGGTAAAAACATTATGCTTTGGGGCTGCTTTTCTGTAAAGGAGACAGAACAATTAATCATGTATCATGAGGTTTTGGTCAAAAACCTCCTTCCATCATTGAAAACATTGATTTTGAAACATGGCTGGATCTGCCAGCATGACAATGATCCTAAACACCCTGGCCGGGCAACAGAAGGGTGGCTAGATAAAAACCCACTTAATGGAGGAAGGAGGAGCTGCCAGGGGTGGGGCGGTTACATCTACCCACACACCTCCCCTGCCTTTGTTTCACTCAACAAACCCATTCAAGGCAAAAGTGAGGCGAACTATCCTGGAGGATAAATGTGTGGTCACTATCCAACTTCCCTTAGATTGATAAAGGTCTGTGGATTCAGAATGAAATGTGTCTAACTTAAAGAAAGAAGTACAGATGCCATGGCTCAACTTTTATTCAACTTCACCTGGATGACTGAGAATCTTTACAGACATGTAAAAAGCCTTACAAGGTTTTGGAGTGGCTTAGTCAGTCTCCAGAGCTCAGTCCAATAGAGAATCTGTGCACAGTGACAGTCCCAAAACATCAAAGTTCTGCATGGAAGAATGGGCCAAAATACCAGTGTGTGTGCAAACCTGGTGAATACCTACAGGAAAAGTTTGACCTCTGTCATTGCCAACCAAGGTTATATTGCAAAGTATTAAGGTGAACTTTTGACCAAATACAATATTTTTGCACAATTATACAAATATATTCTTTATAAATAATACAATGTGATTTCCTGAAGTGTACCTATGATAAAATCACAGGCCTCTCTCGTCTTTTTAAATGGGACAACTGCCAAATATTTTTGTGTCTGTGTTGAACAGTTCAAGTTAATATTAGATTACTAACAACCATTGTTCTTGTCATAGATTGACTCAACTAAAGAGTCTGACCAAGAGAATGAGAATGAGGGCAGAAGTCAACCTGGAGGTGAAAAGGAATCAGGTGAAGAAAAAGAAGAAGAAAATAATGATACAGATTACAGGACTGATATCAACAATTATAAATCCGTAAGTGATGAAGATGTTAGTAAAGATGGAGACAAAGGAGTGAAACTTGTTCTAAACAATTGTAAAAAAGTTCATTATGAAGGTAATACGGATAATATGGAGGAAGATATAAGCATTGACGATGACAAAACATTGGACGATGATGACAGTGAAGATGAAGATGCTGATGGTGAGAATGATGACTATGGATTCAGAAGTAATGAAATAGATAATTATAGTTTAGGTGATGGGTATAAAACAATTCATGGACATGATGATAGTATTAGTAAGAATATTAATTATGACAGAGATGACAGAGACAGTGACGTCAGTGAAAACATTGACAAATACAGCATTGAGCCATACTGGAAAAGTGTTCATCATGAAGACAATGAAGATTTTGTTAGTAAGGATATTGGTGTTAGCTATGAAGAAGATGTTACTGAAGTTAGTGATGAGAGTGCATACTACAGTGTTGCAAAAGACTCCAAAACTGCTAATAAAAATACTGTTAGTCAAGATAGAAGCATTAGCTATGCAGAATCTGGTGAAGGCGACAGAGACAGTAGTATCAGTGATGAAAGCAACAATTACAAAAGTGACGAAGACTTTAAAACTGTTCATTATGGAGAGAATGATGCAACTACAGTTAGTATGGATAGTGGCATTAGTCATGGAAGTGAAGGTAAAAGAGACTGTAGCATCAGTGATGAAAGAGATAGTTACAACAGTGATTCTAGCAATGAGAGTGATAATTACAGTACTGAAGATTGCAAAACTGTTCATAACATAAATTATGATTATACTAATAGCATGGATAGTAGCTTCAGCTATGAAGAAGTTGATGGTAAAGATGACAGAGACAGTAGTCTCAGTGATGAAAGTGATAGTTACAACAGTGATTCTAGTGATAATTACAGTACTGAAGAATGCAAAACTGTTATTCACAAAAATTATGATGATACTATTAGCATGGATAGTGATTTTAGCTATGAAGAAGTTGATGGTAAAGGAGACAGAGACATTAGCATCAGTGACAAAAGTGGCAATTATAACAGTGATGAAGACTTTAAAACTGTTCAAGAGACTGTAAATAACAGTGATGCTAGTGACAAAAGTGATTATTACAGTACCGAAGACTGCAAAACTGTCAGTTGTGAAAATGAAGATGAAAATATTAACTATGAAATTGATGGTAAAGGAGACAGAGACATTAGCATCAGTGACAAAAGTGTCAATTATAACAGTGATGAAGACTTTAAAACTGCTCAAGACACAGTAAATAACAGTGATGCTATTGACGAAAGTGATTATTACAGTACCGAAAACTGCAAAACTGTCAGTTGTGAAAATGAAGATGAAAATATTAGCTATGAAATTGATGGCAAGGGAGATGGAGACATTAGCATCAGTGACAAAAGTGTCAATTATAACAGTGATGAAGACTTTAAAACTGTTCAATACACAGTAAATAACAGTGATGCTAGTGACAAAAGTGATTATTACAGTACCGAAGACTGCAAAACTGTCAGTTGTGAAAATGAAGATGAAAATATTAACTATGAAATTGATGGTAAAGGAGACAGAGACATTAGCATCAGTGACAAAAGTGTCAATTATAACAGTGATGAAGACTTTAAAACTGCTCAAGACACAGTAAATAACAGTGATGCTATTGACGAAAGTGATTATTACAGTACCGAAAACTGCAAAACTGTCAGTTGTGAAAATGAAGATGAAAATATTAGCTATGAAATTGATGGCAAGGGAGATGGAGACATTAGCATCAGTGACAAAAGTGTCAATTATAACAGTGATGAAGACTTTAAAACTGTTCAATACACAGTAAATAACAGTGATGCTAGTGATGAGAGTGATAATTACAGTACTGAAGACTGCAAAACTGTTTATAATGATGATGATACTATTAGCATGGATAGTAGCTTTGACTATGAAGAAGTTGATGGTAAAGGAGACAGAGACATTAACATCAGGGACAATTATAACAGTGATGAAGACTTTGAAACTGTCCAAGACACTGTAAATAACAGTGATGCTAGTGATGAGAGTGATAATTACAGTACTGAAGACTGCAAAACTGTCAGTTGTGAAAATGAAGAAGAAAATATTGACTATGCAACTGATGTTAAAGGAGGCCGAGACATTAGCATCAGTGACAAAAATAGCTACAGCAGTAACAAAGACTTTAAAACATTTTATTATGAAGGTCATATTGAAGACACTGACAGTGAGGTCATTAGTGTTAGCTTTGAAAATGCTGATGATGAAAATAGCAAAGACAGTGATGCTAGTGATGGGAGTAATAATCATAAGCTCTCATAAAGACAGTAAAGCCAATGATGACATGAGGGGAGAAAATATGAAGATGCTGACATCGCACATTCTGACTCTTCATATGAAAAGCACACAAATGCAAAACAATATCCTCTCCAGAGCAGCCAGATGAGACAGCAGAATATACATAAATATCAAGCAGCGCACACACAGACATACAACTACAATTCAGATTCAAAGGCAACCAACGATGATACTGAAGCTACACATGAAAATAAACTTAACAGTGGAGAACAAGTCAGAACAGACAGAAACACTGATGAAAGTAGTGGCGTTACAGATACTGCATGCACACAGCATACTGATGTCATACCGTGTATGACTGTGTATGTGACAAATAAAATTAGAATTTGATGATGCAAAGGAGGGAGGTGAATTTGCAAACGCACATGATTGCAGAGAACAGTTCTGATGACTTACGTAAGACTAACAATGACAAAGACTCAAATGATTTTGGCAGGGACTCAAACGAACAGCGCAACAGTGAACAGTGAAGGTCAGGATAACGAAGAAAATGTACGTGATGGTAACAGTAAAGCCGGAGTTCACGAGACAAGAGGTGCAGCTGATTTAGAAAGTACCGAATATGTAACTCAAACTAATTTAGTGTACGGGACCAGGCCCATTATTTCTTGCCAAAATGAAAGGTTGATTTGTTGGAAACCCTCGTTTGAAATCTGAAGCCTTAAATTCTTATGACTGAGGAACCCTACAGTGTAACAATGCAGTGCTGTTGTGATCTGTGACAGTGACAATAATAAAACAAACCTTGCAGACGTTGAAGTGCCTTTATTCCACGTCCTACCAGTAAGGGGAGCAATTTCACTGTTTTTGTCACCTCACACGACAGTTCGATGATCACTCTGTTATTTTAGGCCAATGCCAATATTTATCGCTATAGTGAATGCATCGATAATACTAATAATGTAATATTAGTTGATTTGAGATTATTTCACGTGTACGTGGTTAATTGTGACGTGAGGACGATCGGGCTTTTTTTTTTTTTTAATTCTCAGCACAAGTTTAGCGCAGCCGGACACAGACGCTGTAAAACATGGGGGGAAAAAACCCAATACGAGTTCTGGTAGACGCTGTGACTCGACAACTAACGGAACGGATGATTGTGCAGATGAAGGCGGAAAGGGGCTGTCATTAAAATGCCCTGCCGTGTCGAACAGTGGAGTACAAGAAAAGTCCGGCTGCGCAGCCGGGGAAGTCCCGAGGAAATCCCCGAGTGGCGGCATATTAAGCTACTTCCAAATTTGCGCAGCACCATCCCCCGGACCAGACGACATGCGCCCGAGGCAGGTGCGAGAAGAACCAGGCGTCCGCTGTTAATGGAGTAGCGTCGTCGCCCGTCTGATCGCCACGTTCGAGGAAGCATGGAGGACGCCGCCGCGGCCCAGATGCGCAGCTGTTCCACGCTGAACACGTTCTGCCACGAAACGCAGAGGGAAATCGGCCACCTGAGGCGGCAGCTGCTCGCCCGGGACTCGGCCATCGCGGACCTGAAGGCGCGGCTGGGCAAGTACGAGAGGACCGTCGTCCACGCCGCCGAGGGAGAGGAGCCCGTGGCGGTGGGACCCTCCAGGTCCCTGCTGGAGAGCCTGTGCGGGGAAATCTGCAAACTCAAAAAGAAACTAAAAGAGAGCGAAGTAAAGGCACAGGAACAGCTGGAGGCGAGGAGAAAAGTTCGTAAAACCTCCTTCACTTTTTATTTTTATTGATTGATATACTGTCTATATCTATCTATCTATCTATCTATCTATCTATCTATCTATCTATCTATCTATATATATATATATATATATATATATATATACAAACATACATACATAGACACACACACACACACACAAACACTTTACACATTTATAATGAGTAATTATTACTATTTATTAGATATCATAAACCATATATAGCAAATGGTTCTAGTGTATGTACACTTTAACTATTTATTATATATGGTTTATATATAGTAAATCGATATAATAACTAATTATAAATGTCTAAAGTGTACTTATAAAATTGTTGTGAACAGTGAAGGTCAGTGAAGGTCTAAAGTGTACTTATAAAATTGTTGTGTGTGTGTGTGTGTGTGTGTGTATATATATATATATAAAATCTGTGGATAAATTTTTTTAAATAGTAAGAAAATAGTCTTGATAGCTGTCTGCTGCCCTCCTCCTCTTTCCATTAGGAGACTGAGAGTCTCCAGAGTCAGATGAGGGACAAGGAAGAAGAGCTGGACAGGGTGGTCCGGCAGCCGGACCATGAGAAGGACCTGGAGATTAAGCATCTGCGCTCAGCCCTGGCCGAGAGAGACCGTGTCCAGGCCACACGGGCCGTGCTGTGCAACACGCTGGCGGAGGATGCGGACAAGCTCAGGGTCCAGCTGGGGGCAACGATGAGGGTCTGTCAGGAGCTGCTAGATCGTCTTGAGAAAGAGAAGAAGAAGGGCGGCCGGTCTGAGGAACAGCAAGTCAAAGAGGTGTGTGTTGTGTAGCATAAGTATATAGAGACTGCCTATTTTCGAATGGTAAAATTTTTCTATGATATACAATCTTAAATTAATTTTATATATGCTCAAATCAGACTTTTGACTATATGACGTTAATTGAAGTAGTGTTCTTGTTTTTTCTAAGGCAAGAGACCCATCAGAGACAGTTTGGGTAAATGAGGCAGTCTTGAAACTAGAGGAGGAGAACAAGCAACTAAAAAGTAGAGTGGACTATGTGAGTTACCCCCTCCCTTCACATTTATATAAAAAAAAAAAAAGAATCAAGAACCACCTTTTTGTTTTAATGCAATGCATGTCTTAACTTTGCCTTTCTGACTTTTTTCATTCACTTTAGGTTGAGAAGTTGAATTCAAATTGGCAGAAGTATGATGCAAGTCGCGAGGAGTATGTCAGGCGGTTGTGTCAGAAGCTGAAGGAATCCAGTGGAGTCGGTGGCGTCCAGAGTAAAACAGGGCTGCTCCAGCAGGAGATCGTCCGCCTGAACTGCCTGCTGGAGGACAGAATTCGGGAGTGTGAGAGACTGGCCCGGGAAAGGGAGGATAGGTCCAAGGAGGACCAGGAGCACATCCAGATGCTGAAACAGCAGGTTAGCAACATAGACCAAGTTTGCATGGAGAAGCATGAAGCTCACCGTATTCCCCTTCTGAACCTTTCAGCTGAGAGCAGCTGTGTGCGAGAAAAACTATTTGACACTTAACCCTGAGCACACTGCAGAGGGCTCAGTGCCAAACCTCATGCAAATCAGAGTATGCTACGACCTCCGAGTGTCAACAGTCATGTTTTCCATGAAGCCTCAAACTGCATTAAAAATGCGAATACACAATACACCTAATGAAAAAAAAAACAACCCATATATTGCAAAACATTTTTTTTAAATAGGATTTGAAATATTATTATGCAGTACGACAATGGGGAAAAAAAAGTATGTGGCATGGTATTTCTGGACAGACGTGTTTTTTTTTTTTCATTGTATAGCGTCACTGACTGGAAATTGACATTTGAAAAACGTGGCTTATGCGTTTTCACAACTGTGTCATGCAATCACAGCTTGTGTCACATGCACCCCAAATTTCTGAGTCACCTGTTCACCCGGAACTCTGCATTGGTTCCAGGTACTTGCATATATTGAGGACTTCAAATCGGAGCGGGCGGATCGGGAAAGGGCACAGAGTAAGATTCTAGACCTTCAAGAGGAAGTGGCCCGCCTGCAGCTGCAGATTCGCAAGCAGGTAGGATGTAGTCCATGTTCCTTTTTTCGGTCCTAGCTTCCCGTTTTCCCTTCTCTTCCAAATCAATAATTGTTTATTGTCTCTTCAGAGCCCTAAAGAGGCATCAAAGACTTGCCAACTGCACCCCTTTCGGAAGAAATCTTCAAAACCACGCACGGAGGTGGTCAATGAGGCATTGCTAGCGAGCAGTGCTGACCAGGCCAGCTCAAGGCGGGTTGTGGGCATGTTGTCGGCATCGGGCTCCACACGGACCGAATGCAGAGGCACGGGTGAGATCCAGTGTCCTTCCTGCTTCATCATGTATGACGACGCCCACACCACAGAGTACATGAAGCATCTGGAAGAATGTGGCAGACTCTGAGTCCGGTTCATCCGGACGGGACGGACACCGAGCACTACAAGCTTCTGAGCAACAGAGGCGACCCGCTGACAGGTTCCCTTAAATCTTCCTTTTCTGCTGCTTTGAGTGGCTGCTGTTCTGGAGTCGGAGGACTTATTGTTTTGTCTTGCTCCCCCATCCAAAACATTTCTGTCACTGGGTGGAGAAGAGGCAGTACTGGCATTTGCATTGTGCCGGGTCAGGTCTGATGGCTTATTATATGTCTTGTACCTTCCACAAGGACGCTTGGTGCATGTCAGCATGTGTGGGCCTACATCGGATGCAACGCTGAATATACCTCAGGTGAAATGTCTGTTTCACTGCAGACAAATAGTTTGGGTTTTTTTTTGCACTTTTTCCAATGTTATTAAGTTCCAGAAAATGGTTGAAAGCACAGATATAATATAATAAGCTTCTGTTGTGGTAGGTAACACCATATTATTCATGTTGTACATTAGGATGGTGCTATAGATCTGTGTATGTATACATATATATATATTTATTTCAGTTTTCACAAAAAAGAAACTAATTAGGAGAAAGGCACAGGGTTTTCTTAAGACAAACACCTTATACGAGAGTTCTTCACTGTGAAAGCAACACACTGCATCCCCTGGCAGTTAGTAAAGGGCTGGCATTACTTATGTAATGCATAAACTCCCAAATGCAAGTTTTACATTTACATTTACAGCATTTATCAGACATTAATCAGTAGTTACAGGGACAGTCCCCCCTGGAGCAACTTAGGGTTAAGTGTCTTGCTCAGGGACACAATGGTAGTAAGTGGGATTTGAACCTGGGTCTTCTGGTTCACAGGCGAGTGTGTTACCCACTAACCCTAACACAGCAAATGAAGGACTCTTGTCTCGGATGTTATTAAGGAACTGTGTGCTGCTATATTCATAGTGAATTAGACCCATATTGCACATAGGTCAGTTATGTATGATATGTGTGAATAGAATTTGCAAAATGTTTGTAGGTACATGCAGCAAGATCATAGTCATACATTTCATTCTGTAGTTTGGTAAAACAATTTACATAATTATTATACTCCAGTGTTTCATTACACAGTTATGGCACATTTATGCCATTTAATACACTGTACAGAATAAAGATATATATGTATATATTGGCATAAACAAGACAACATGGGTATTTAAATGCATAAAATGTTTTGGAATAATTTGGGAGTGTGTAGATTGACTGACAAATCATTCATTAAGCACCTAGGAAAGGTAGAAAATGTATTTTTATTCAGAAGTTTATTTTTTTAATTAAAGATTATTATGGATTGAGACCATGCTAAATTGTATTCACATGGTTTGTCTGTACTGGTGGTCTGTGTGTATGTGTGTGTGTTCGTGTTACTCCCGGTCAAGTAGGAAATCTTAAATAGTTTCTGTGACGATGGCACAATCACGAGGTTGTGAAGATGTTTAAAATTTTCCCAGTCATAGATAACGCATTGAGCTCCCACAGGATGTGTGTGTACACTTTGGAAAGCCCCTTCACAAGCCACACTGAATGGACAGGCTATGACTGGCAGATTCCCAGCTGTCCATTGCGCTGGCCAGAGCGTGAAAGAGACCCCCAAGAGGGCAGGGACTGGTTATTTAAAGTGGGAGGCAGTGCACAACCAAACAAGGCTGGTGTACGTGTGTGTGTGTGTGCTCTTTTAAGCGTTTATCACTTACCACTGTGCAGGGTGTCATTCTCTTATCTGAATTACTGGAGCTCTGTTATGACATCCTCTGTGGAGAACAAATGCAAATCCACGGCACTGCAATGCGCTCAAGGTAACACATTTGTGTGACCTGCACTTTGCATTTTGCCTCAGCGCATGGCCTGTGGGGGCTGCAGAGAAAAACTCCACTGAATTTCAAAATGTTTACTTCAGAAGAGTCTCAGTCTCGAAATTACGTAGCTCGAAATGTACATATTCATTTTCATTCCGGGGACTTTGGCAGGTACTCACTGCCGTATCTGGTTCTCACTGTTCTTCTCCATCATCAATCAGAGTTGTCTTTCGCCATCTGCCTGGAGGTGTAGGTCATGTCTGTAGTGAAGTTCTTTGAGGAACGTAAACCAAGAATATCAGAAAATAGACCGAAATTTTCATATTAAACTGGATGCTACGAGAAAGGGATAGGTGGGCAGGCAGGGAATCCCCTCTGCTTCTTCTACAGACATCACATGGTTTAAAATCAAACACGCACACACACAGCACATCCTACATGCGTGAGGAGTGGAAACGATTAGGTCGTGTGTGCCCACGCTGTGTGCTTTTAGGCCTCCTGAAAAAAAAATGGCTGCCACACCTGTCTGAAAATGCTAGATCTTGATCCCCGTTCTGTTTTTTTTTTCCTACTCATCAAGTACGCTGAGAGAACCTGTGGCGCCAGGGAAGCAGCGCTGACCCACCCTTTCCAACGGCACCCGCATATTAAACCATCCCCCTGTCATCCCTCACTCCGAGAGGGAAAACCTTGCCTGTCGCTTGCGCCAGACAGACTGGGAGCGCATAGATGTGGCCTTTAATCTCCAGTGTATCCGAAAATAATGGGAAATTCCCATAAAGTAGGGGATTCCCAACAGGCGGTGCTGTATCTCGCTCCTGAAACTAGAGCAGCTTATTGCTTGTGTGGCACAAAAACTACCATAAAGCCCTCATACCTCAATATTTAAAAATGTTCTATTTCAAAAATCACTTAATCAACTTGAACTTTTTACCAAATGATTCAATCAATTTTAGGATTCTAACCCTATAATAACAACAACAACAACATTTATTTCTTATATAGCCCAAAATCACATACAGTATGTCTCAATGGGCTTTGACAGGCCCTACAGTTGACACCCCCCACACTTGACCCTTCTGCACACAAGGAAAAACTCCACACAAAAAAATCTCTAGGAGAGAGAAAAAAAGAAAGGAAGAAACGGTGTCAGTGCAGGGTTGGGGATGATATAATAATAAGTCCTACAGTTGTAGGGTTGGAGGAGTCCAGCATGTAGTCAGTGTCATGGTCTAGTTTATGTGTCCACAATGATGTTACTGGTCCATTTGAAGATCCCTGAAGCTGTAGTTGTAACGGTGGTGGTGGCTGTGATGACCCTCTGGTTTGTTTCATGGTATGTCCTTGTTTAGCAGTTGTCATACCAGTTCAATTATTTGAATAGCTGATAATTCATAAAAAAGAAAATCCATATAATTGGGAGTAGGGAATTTGGGTCTTGGTCATGTCAAAGATGAACAAAAAGTGGATTTGATTGCATAGTATTTTTGCATTAGTATTTCATCTTTTTACATCCTTTTGTACTCTTCATGCACAAAAATGTACACACACATAATCTCCAATAAAATACTAATAATTTTTTTTTCATATATCACTTAATCAACTTCAGACCTTTACAAAAGGATCAAACATTGAATAATTTTAAGGATTTTATCTAATGGGGCAGTGGTGGCCTATAAATATTTCCATATAATAATTTTCCATATAATAAATAGTTGGGAGATGAGGCAATTGTTAAATTTTGAGTCTTGTCAAAGATCAACTAAATTGCATTAGCATTGTTTTGTGTAGTGTCAAACACTCCCCTTCGTACCATTTGTAGCCCTTCACAAAATGTAATAATCAATTATTTATTAAAAATCCCCACAAAAGGCAATGTTTTGCAATATTTGGCCAATTATATTGTGGACAACCAGGGGCGCTGCAATTTTGTGTTTGTGCGTTAATATATAAACATGCACTGATCATTTCAAACTATCTTCTACTATTTGCACCAGCTGTAATAGGTGCATTTGTAAAAAGCACCAGGCCACATGCTGCTGGACCTGCTGGTCTTCTGCCAAAATGAACTAAAAAAAAAAAAAAAAAAAAAACACACACACCTATACCCACACACAAATCACTCCTAGCCCTGGTGGACACACAACTGGCAAAACTACAAGAATGTCATGCATTGGCCTACAATGGGAAAACCGTTCCATCTGGTGAAACAAAGTAAAAAAATATAACTAGTTCTCTTCAAAATAAAATGCTGCGAAAACAGAATGCAATGGCCGAGAGATTGCATACTACGATGGCAGAGATAAGAAAAAATCAAATTCAAATTCAAATTTTATTTGTCACATACACAGGGGGCTTCAAATGAAGGAAAAATGGCATTTCTGGCCACAAAGGTGTCAAGAGAGATTGAATTATTAAATTGACATTTAAAGGTTTAAAATCCTGAAACTTATCAAATGTTTGATCATTTTAGAAAGGGCTCAAGTTTGGTTAAGTGATTTATGAAAAAATATTAGAAAGAAATATTGATGTATGAGGATTTTATGCCAGATTTGGTACATTTTTGGCCACAAGGATGTTGAGAGGCATTGTTTTTTTTTTTAATAAATAAAACAAAAGTTTAAACTGGCATTACTGGGGTTAAAATCCTGAAAAAAGGGCTCAAGTTGACCAAGTAATTTATGAAATAATTTATGAAATATTCATATATGAGGATTTTATGGCAGATATTGTGCGTGTACATTTTTGACCATGAAGAGTGCAAAATTCATACACAAGGTATGGATGACATCTAAAAGTTTTTGGACTTGGCTAAAAATAAGATTTCCCAGAAGAAGGAGCAAGGGGTGGAGGGTGTGATGCATCAACAGAGGGGTTTTATATTATTATATGGTTTATTTTTTGAGTAAGACACCCATGGGTCGTTTCCCATACAAGTTTTCCTGCACACACACTCGCACAACTTTAGTCAAAATGAAAATCTTGCCTCAGTGAAGCAACGCCGCGGTTGCATCACTGATCGAGGGTTCATTTCTGAAGCAGCATCTTGAGTAATGTCGTCTTTGCCTTTCCGTAGCTGGCCTGTTCTCAGTACTGCCATTACTTCATTCACGAGTAAAAAAAAAAAAACTAAAAAGTTCAGCCTCATCTTGGAAGAGGCGTTCTGATAAAAAACAAAACCGATTAACAACTTAGCAAGCTAGGGGGAAGCAGCTAACATCCTCAGGCCGTAAAAAAAAAAAAAAGCAGAAACTGCTGACTTCCTCTCCGAGGCATGTCAGAGTGTTAAAAGGCAGTTGAAGTTCTTGCACTTTCATTCTGACTGCATCTCTACATACAACCGGAGAAGCCGTGGCCATTGTGACCTACTTCTCAACGCGACACGCCATCACAGGCACTCGACTGGTTCTTCACCCAGTAAAAACCGCCATGATCACAGGGCCAAGCAGGCCAGTCTAGCAGGGAATTCTCTCCGGAGTTTTAAAATAACGTAAACGGACAAATTCCCCTGGTGCCATCTCTTTTATGAGATCAAACTAACATCTCGTATGAAGGTGGTGGGAGTTTTGTCCTCACCACAGAGTTAAGTTTTTTTTTTGGCAGGAAGTAAAACTAAGGAAGTTTAAAGATGAGAGATTACTTTGAAAAAGTTCCCTTCGTGTTGGTGACTCCAGCAACGAAGGTGTGTGGTTTGGCATCTGAACGAATCCTCCAAATGTTACTTTCTAAATAAAAATGTTTGGCAGCACATTGATGCATTAAAACAATAAGCATTTTGCTCACTGCTAATGATGGCAAATGATTGGTGTTGGGTGGACTCCCATTGTGTCCATCTCATCTCCAGTTTTTTGATCTCAAACGGCCCTGCAGCAACGTTGGGAGACTGCTTAAGGGAACGCAACTCCACGAAAGTATCATAGGAATGACCCATTATTATTGTCATTTTTTTTAATGAGTGGCAGAATTCTGTACATCCCAGCCTGACACATTCCCAAATTTTTAACACTTTTCTCAAACAGTCTTCCAACGTTGAGTCGCCAGTTCAAGGAGAAGACTTCAATCTGCACAAAGACCAAAAAGCGAATTTGTCACAAGACTATTATGAAGGGTTTTGTCCAGGAAGTGTGACTCACATTACCGTCCGTGGCTGGCTGGGAGAGGTGTGCACGTGATTTCATAACCATCAACATTCCCTCTGAGCTTCAAATAGGAAATTCTGGCAACCAGTTTATACTTACATGAAGGAAGCAGCCATTTTTTTTTAAACTCCGCAATGACATCATTGTGAACCGTCTGACCATCACCAGAAAACTTCCCAAAAGAGCACTTAATTTAATTCCCCCAAATAAATAGATGTAGAAATTTTTTTTTTTTTTTTTTTTTATTCCCTGGAAGCTTGGCAGTAGCACTGTTCAACTTCTGTGGAAGGGTGCAGGTCATGACAATAAGTAACACTAAGCCAGTGTTTCCGCTCAGTCAAGGTGTTACTCATTGCCCCCCCTCAGATCAGTGCGTTTCGCTGTGTTTAGTCAAATGGCCACGGGCCACTGTTATCTAATACCATCAAGGAGGCAAAACCCCAAAGCACCTCGGCTGCACGCTGATCTGGCTTCTGCAGAATGAGCCCGAAAAGCAAACGAAGACAGAGATTATCCAGCAAGCAGTGAAAAAAAATGTCCACACAAGACACGTCCTGCCATTCTACTGTATTCCATCTTTCAAAAAAGAAAGACAAGATTTTAATATTACTTAACAATATGTTAAAAAGTAGCCAGTTTGGCCTCAGTGTTAATACAATATACACTCTATAACAGATTTGATAGTGTAAGTAGTATTCTTCTTTTCATTTTTGAAAGTTTTCTGATACAAGCTGGCTACAAGTAAAAAAAAAAAAAAAAATGAAAAAAAAAAAAAAAATTGTGTACACTTTGCCACTGTGTCAAGTATTATTAACCTTCCCATGGATTTATATGTCTGGGAGAAGGGGAGAGTGAGGACTGAGAACAAGTCCCATTTCTTTGAACTTCTTTAAGTGCTGTGCAAGTGTGATAAAAGTCACAGTAATAGTGAGCAAAAGGTGAGGTCTTTTTTTTAATTATAGTTTTCTTCTTTATCTGTTTAAGAAGGATTTTATCTGGACATATATGAGGCATCCTGGACAACCTGGTATTGCAAAAAAAAAAATTCATAAAATGGCTCCAAACCAAAGCACACAATGCACATAAATGAAAAAAAGAACTTACAAATAACAAAATAAAATAAAAAAAGGAAACTGGGTGGACATAGCACTTTGTGTTTCTTTTAATCATTTACCCCCCCACCCCCCCTTCCCCAAAGTACGGCAAGAACATCAGCCCATTTGGGTTCGTAATAGGAACCACACAGCAACAAGGACAAGGCAAGGCAGCATGGGAAATGTAGTTCAGAAGAGCGGTCGGTAGGAGCATAGCAGCACTGGGATAGCAAATAAGCCCAGTAAGGGGGTGGGTGGGTGGAGGGTGTGGGGAACTGATTGATTTCTTGCCATAGTCTCTTCAGGTTTAGCCCCGTCAATGTGCAGCAAATGTGGTTTTCTTCAAGCTAAAGTTGGACCAGTTGATGGACAGCCGTTGCCTTGTCTGTCGAGCAGAGTCCAAGCAGAACCTGAAGAAAGAACAAAATGAGAGCTTGTAATAATCTACCATTAGTGTGTGTGTGTGTGTGTGTGTGTGTGTGTGTGTGTGAGTGAGAGAGAATGAATCAAGGTCATAGGGTATATGGATTAAATGCAAACAAACAATCTTACAGTACAAGGCAGTACTATGAGCAAATTATTTACCTTTTGAAATATTCCACCTCCCGTTCAGTTTCATCCATCTCGACACTGTCAAGATCAATATCTTTGGGCAGAAACACGTCATCTGAAGAAAAACAAAACCAAGAACCCAGTAAACAATCTCTGAACCTATGTAATAATAAAAAAAAAAAATTCTGAGTAGTCAGACCATACAAACCTATGGAGTTGCTCATCTTGTCATTTTTCTTTTTCTTGTTCTTCTTGCTCTTGCCCTTAGGTTGAGGTGATTCGGTGGACATGGGCCTGCCATTCTGCACAGGAGGCTCTGGAGGTGGTTCGGACACGGGTGACGATCTTTCTCGGTCCTCTTTTCCAGAGTTCATTTTTTTCCATGCTGAGCCGTTGCTTTTTTCTTCCTTGCGCACCTCACAGCTGGGTTCCTCAGGGTAAAGCTTGCCCTTCGTATCAGCTAGAGGAAGAATGCCATTGCCCATCTTGGCTGAAGTGTCAGGTGCTTTGAGAGCCTCAATGGGCCTCTTGCTGCTCTCCCCATTGGACCTGTTATTGGACTGCAATTTCAGATTAGCCTTGCTGTTGCCATTTGGTAAGTCTGGCTGAGGGGGACCGGTGACTGCGGTCGCTGCAGACATCACTCTTACTGTAGCACCACTGTTAAGAATGCTCGCAAGTGCCTTTGGGCTCTGCTCAGGGGCTGGGCGATCAAAGACTGTGTGCTGGGGGTCCGGTCGCGAGTCCTGACTGAGTTGGATGATGCCACGCAGCAGCTGTGTTTTGCCGTTCTGCATGTTCTTTTCCAGAACGTTCTGAGCTGTTTGTTTGAGAGGCTGTGGGTTGTTCTGTGGGGGCGGGACAGGGTCTGTGGCTTTCTGGGCGTCCTTGGATGCTTTCTTCTTCTTCTTGGCGGAGCGCAGCTGCTGCATTTCCTGCAGGCGGAGGAGTTCAAGTTTTAGTGCCTCCTCTTCCTCGCGCCTTCTCTGCTCCTGTAGTAACTGCTGCTCCTCCCTCTCCCGAGCCTCCGCTTCCAAACGGGCCTTCTCCTCGATCTGAAAGGATTCCATTCATCACAGCATGAAAACCAAAACAACTCCATCCCATAACAAAAAGCATTGATGTCATATCCTCCGAGTTTCCATTAACATTCAGGCAAGTGAAATGGGTCTGGCCTCAGCGACCTATTTTGAGGACAGATCTCAACCACGACAACCGTGTCAAATAACTGAAATCACAAACAAATAAAGATGAGTGGGACTGTGGAGGTGTGGGGGAGGTGACCTTTTTCTGCCTGTGCCGTGCACGCTTTGCTGCTTTGGAGCTGCTGGCAGGTTTGTTGTCGGCGCTGTTGATGAACTGCAGTAGGTCCTCCACCTTACGGTGGTCTTCCACCCCGTCCTTCTCCACCACCACTTCCTCCTTCTTGGGCTGCTGTTCCTCTTTCCTCTTGGTGAGCCGCAGTCGGAGCTTCTCCCGCATCTCCGCATAATTTCTGCTTGTGGGCGCTGCTGGAGGCTACAGACAAAAAGCATGAACATCTTACTTACGAAGGGATTACATTTACAGCATTTATCAGAATTACGATTTAGAAATCTGTATTGAAGTGGAAGATTAAAAGATTCGAATGCATGTAATTCTGCATAGCTTCATTATATTTAAAACAGTTGCACGGAATGATTTGGCACGCCAAGGCCAGAATCTGGTCTGATTTTATGCAGGAATCTGACGACTTCTAAAGTGTATGCTGCAGAGCTCAGAAAGACAATGCCCTTACCCCTCCATGACCAAAAAATTCACAGTAGCAGCAGTCACAGTACTTCCCCTCCTTCTGATTGGTAGACGTGGAGGTGGAGGAGCTGTGCTCAGAGCAGCTGTCCTCGTCCTGGCTCTCCTCTCCATCATACGGCTGGTGGTCGTAGCCACCACTGCCCTCACAGCGATGGCCTTCACAGTCAGGATCACTGCACAGGTGAAGGATTGCTCAGCAATAGGTGGAAGCAGAACTTGGCTCAAACCAGCTCACCCACATAGTACTGAATTGAAAGCCCACTTTAGCATGCAGCTACAACCACTTGGTCCATTAGCAACACAAATCAAATGTTGAGTCTGAAGGTGCAATAAACAAAGGGGGTCTAAGAATCTCCAAATTAGTTTTATTAATTTCATACGGTTCATTAACCGTAGCAAAAGCCCCCAGGGCTGGACGGTTAAAATGGCCTAACATGCTGTACATATTTACATAACATAAAAATACAAGCGCTTTTGTTCTGTTCTATTAATGTAGTGCTGCGATCAGTCATTTAGCAAAAATGTGCATCAGTGTGTAGAGGTCTAGTCCTCAGATTTATAACTTTGGGGCTAAAGGGAAAATTGCTTTTCAGGACAAATCTAAGGCAAGCTGAACAAATGCACAACCAAGATTTTGCAAGACATGTTAAGAGGACGAGAGAGCTACATAATCAACACCTAACAGTGTAGCCCTCTTAATGTTTCAGCACTGCAGAGTCCAGGCAAAGTTATGTAACGCTGCTATAGTCTCTAACGCACAGATTTTTGCTGAGCCAGTGACTGGATTAATAAAGGACATAATGAAGATGTCTGAATCAGAAACTTCATTACTAAGATCACCCTGTACCACCCCCCCAAAAAAAAAAATCAAATAATAATAACTTTTTTTTAACTCGAAATAAAAACAGCACCATATAATTTAAGCCATAACGTACCTGCAGACGCTGGGTGGGGCACTGACCGGCCCGTCGGCTGCAGCAACCAGGGGCTCAGACAGGCATAGGCCTTGGTGAGCCTCCAAGAAGCCTGGGGTTGGAGTGACAGACTTTGGAAAGGACTGCGAGACCATGCTGGGCAGGTGTGTGGAGGGGGCTGGAGGGAGAGGGGTGTTGCTGATTTGGGGCAGAGATGCTAGGGCTGTAGGACTGTTCCTAGGTGCCACTGGAGTAGGATGTCTGTGGTCTTCTTTAGCTATATTATGAAATACTTCATCTAGGAAATCCCAAAAAAAACATATATTAATAAACATAAGCAAATCAAAACATTAAATACCAAATTTCCAGCAAAAAGGACTTTAAGATCTCACAATATTACTGTAAGCAGGTCCATTTATCTCCCAATCTAAATTAGATTTGAGGACAGACCAGCTGTTTCATTTCCATAATCTGAAAGACCTTGCCCTCCAGTAGCCTTTTTTTTACCTATGGAGGTGGGTCTTTTAGATGAAACTTTGAGGAGGTTATTACTTGACTGGACAGTGGTGGCGGTACAGGATACTGGAGAAGTGGCTGAAGAGGTGGCCATCACAACTTGCTTGGCCTCCATAAAGGCATCTTGGAAATTGTAGAGACACTTCTTCTTTGCGCCATTCTTCTTCTCTTTCTGGTCAGGGCTGTGGGTGGTGGACTCGTTTCCAGGCGGCAGAAGAGGAACATCGGGAAGAGGTGGTCCCAGAATTTCACCTGACACAACGGAAAAGAAAACGGTTTCAATATACTTAAAGATCACAGGTAATCACAAGCATCTAATTAAACCCTAACTAATCGAATTATTTGAATGATGCTTATGTGCATCTTAGTTTCAATAATGTTGTGTAGACATAACCTAATGTTAAAAAATAAATTATTACATTACTTCAGACATAAAATGTACTTCAAACCGGTAACAATCATGTATGTGACTGATGCGGCTTTACTTGAACGCTCACCAGACAGTGGTTCATGAAGCAGCTTCATCATGTGGGTGTCCCACAGGTTTTCAAACTTGAGCGAGGAGCAAGCAAGGGAACCGTTCCAGTCACCTGCACCGCTGAAGCAGTTGGTATAGACATGGTCTGGTAGTGTTGGGCTGAAAACCTGTGGCTTTGCACCTGTGTGGTTGGATGCTGGACCAGGAGGCAGAGTCTAGAAAGAAGAGCACAAAGAGGTTGTGTGTTTAATGCACACTATAAAATAAATAATGAATGAATAAAACAGACTTGATGCTAGAGGACCACCTGGCAAGAATAGTCAAGCCAACCACAGTCCCTTCAAATGACCTCATTCACATTAAAACAATTAATCAAAATTAAAGACTGCATTATGGAAATAACATATTATACTGTGGTACTACAGTATACTGTGGGGCAGTGGTGGCCTAGCGGTTAAGGATGTGGCCCTGTAATCAGAAGGTTGCCGGTTCGAATCCCGATCTGCCAAGGTGCCACTGAGGTGCCACTGAGCAAAGCACCGTCCCCACACACTGCTCCCCGGGCGCCTGTCATGGCTGCCCACTGCTCACTCAGGGTGATTGGTTAAATGCAGAGGACAAATTTCACTGTGCTGCTGTTTATCACATGTGACAATCACTTCACTGTACTTTACTACCAAAACAGCACTGAGAAACTCTAGAAGTTGAGTGACCTCTTGTGGTACACAATAAAACTACATCAGATGTATATAATATTGAAAATGTTTTAATTTTATAATGGATCGAGCCAATTTATTGGCTTGAATGAGAATGTAAATACTTTTTTCATGTATCACAGTTAGCATTCTGAGAATGAACAGATTGGACATCCAATGAATGATACATTGTAATTCTGGGCATTCTGGTATGGGTGGCTAGGGACTCACCTTGCTATGTGTGAGAGGGGGGCTGGGGTACAGGGTGGGGTGCAGCAGGGGCCGAGGAAGATGGGCCAGGTTGTGCAGGGGCAGGTGGCCGTGTATGTGGGGGTACAGATGGAGAGCAGGATGGGCTGCCGACTTCTCTGTGAAGAACTGCTGATGCTGACCTGCGTGCAGCCTATTGCCTGGCAACACTGAGGAGCCAAGCCCAGTAGAATCTGTTTTGCCTTGATTACACACGTGACACTCACACGGGTGAGGGACCGGATCCACCTGAGTGCCAGAAGAAAGATATCAATAGACTCTACAAACAGCCATGAGCCACCACTATTCTTAAACTAACTAAACTAAAGCACAATTTATGACTTTTGAAGCCAGCGGCTCCCCCACCCCATCAACGTCTTCACATTCCATTAAATGTTCATCATGTTACATTTTGCTCATACCAGTGCAGACGTAAAAGCATTTAATACCAATGCATTTTATGTAATTTATTGATTACTTGTTTCATTGGCAGTGGATAAAAGAATGAGAAACCACAAAAGGGAAGATGGATTCCAGCTCTAAATGAATAAATAAAAAGTTAATGCTAGTTCTTTAATAAAAAAATATATATAGCACAAAAGAAAATTGTGGCTGATATGTATTTATTTAAAAAAAAAAAAAAAAAAAAAAAAAACATTTGTGGGGAAGAAAAAAAAAACCAGAAGGGTTCTGTTGTGTTGGATATTTATAACCTTTAGAATCACAAGACCATTGCTCAGAGGAAAAGGTCGTGCAATAGATCAGTCAGTGGAAAAAGGAGGATAAAAAGTACCTGTGGGTGGGGGTAGGAAGGTGGGGGACTTTCACTCTTCCTTGGGGAGAGCTCCCTCTGCTGCCCTGGAGGCTCCCCACCACTCTCACCCTCCTCTTCATCGCCCTCAGATGAACTGCTACTGCTGCTGCTCACACGTTGGGACTGCCGCAAAGAGGGTGAGAGACAGAGATGAGAGTCAGTGAGAGAACCACAGGAAATAGGTTCATGGATCTTTAACAAATCATAGGTATAAAAATAGCGCCTTGTTTCCTCCTTCTGAAGAGCGGTCCCTGAAGTGCGAAAATAAAATCACTCATACATAACTACCCACGATTTAGGTCCTAAAATACATTTTAACAGCCTCCTTTTAAGTTAAAACATTTTGTATTAATTATGCAGCTCAAATAATCGCTAAGGATTTGTTAGGACTCATGACTGTTGTGCTTGTGTGTAAGGATTTAAGAAAAGGTTCAAAAAGCAAAAGGAAGAAACAGGGAAAAAAAAAAAAAAAAGGTTGGCTGTTTATCAGCTGATAAATGTCCTGATGGGATGTCCTGATGGTTGGATATCCCAACACAGCACAGTGGAGGAGGATCAATCATAATGTGGAGTGGGGTTTCCTTCAAAGGAACAATGGCGCTGCATGTTATGCAGGCATCACTGCTCCCAAGGCACCTTTCATGGCTACCCATAGCTCCCTCAGGGTGATTGGTCAAATACAGAGGACACATTTCACTGTGTTCACTGCGTGCTGTGTCACATGTGACAACTAATCACTTCCACTGAAAATCTAAAAACTGAGCTGAAATGCAAGATGGTGGGATTGGTCTGTACATCGCCATCTACGAAGTTGTAGTCGACCGCTGAGTCTCATCTCTGCTGGTCTCACTAAAGAAAACACTCGACAGCAGTATGCTGTATCAATACTTTCTAACATCCATAATATAGACCACGGACACCCTTCATTAAGCCATCTTCAACACATGGAAAAATGTTCCATTAAAGCATGCCAAAACAAATGTTTCAAGTGATCAACAAGAATAATGAGGCTACTCACTACCAAGCCCCTTTTTTGACAGAGGTTTGGGTTGGCAATGGTCTTAAACTTTTGATCAGCTGATGAACAGCTTGTTCAATAAATTGCCTACTCTATTTTTTGTCGCTTGCTCCAGTTTCTTCTTGCAAACTCTACTGAAAAACTGGTTACAATCCACAAGCACGAAATAAGAATACTTACATTTAGAATAATTTTCAAAGTGTTAACGTATCATAAATGCATAAAGAACCTTGTTTTAGTTTAGCATTTCTGACAAACAAACATACCTCTGCTTTCAGAGTCATATTGACACCTCCTCCATTGAGATCACTGTGCATGCCATTCATGCTTGCCACCACTGCTGGGTCCTCATAACCACTCATTGGATAAATGTCAGCAAATTTTGCAGAAAGTGGAGGCACTTCATCATCATCACTACCACTGTGGGGAGGACCAAAAGATAAAAAAAAAAACAGTGACTCAACATTTTAGTGTGTGGCTCATCATAGTTATATACAAAACAGAATGTTTGAATGAATGTCACTGAAACTGTTCATGCTCATCAAGCTTAAAGCTGGAACGGTATGCATTGCAATAGCCAATATTTCACGTAACAGTTAGGTAAAAGTGACTCACAATGTGGTTTGTCCATCCTGCGGCAGGATGAGGCGAGGGTGCTGCTGAATGGGGATGGGGGAACTGGAGGCAGATCCCGAGCCAGAACTGCCAGATGACATGCTGGGAGGGTGTACCTCTGAGAGGTAGTCTCTAGGGGGCTCTGAATGCAGGGGTAACTTCAGGTGCTGGTCTTCAGCCATGGGGGCATCCATTATGCCACAAGTGAGAATGTGGGAGAGGCTGCAGTCATCACAGGTGCACCTGCAGCCAAGCAGAAAAAGACAGCAAGGATGGAAGTGAAAAATACTAGTCAAGAAAAAAAGTCGTTTGGGTCTGACAGTGCTAAACAGTATTTTTAAACTGATTTTTGTATTAAAAACCTAATAACACATTATTTGATAACCAACTAAACACAAATTACATTTCATTTGAATTTGTCACACATCAAACAAGGCAACACAACACCAAAAGATGAAAAAAAGCGGACACACCTTCTTCTGTAATTACAGTTGGGGCAGTCTGGTATACTCAGTCTGGAAGAGAGCATCTGCCTCACCGTGTCTGTCAAGTTACAGTCTCCAGCAATGGACTTCTTACTGTTATTTAACTAAAGACGGCAACAGTCCAAACTTTAATAAACGTCATCATGCAAAACATCATCCTGATGTTGTTGCTGAATCAGCATATCCACACATTCAACATGCAGGTTAAGAGAATGAAAAGTAAGCCCTTCTAGTTCAAAACCGGGCAGAATATGTGATAATGCCAAATCCAAATGATGAAACAAACTTACTTGCTCTTCAATAAATCGTCTCTGCTTGAAGAACTCCCAGTCTTCCTTCAGCATGCGCTGCTTTGTTTTTAAAGACATCTGTAAAGAAAAGAGCATCTTAAGACCCCAGTCCCCAGCTGATACAGTGAGAGGAATTAGACACAACAGTACAAGATTACGAGCGCTTGTCTCTCACACAGTCCCTTACGTTTTTACTAATTAAAGACTTGTGGGGTTCTGTTCGCTGATTTGTGAGATTCTGCCCGTCAACCTTGAAGAGTAACTGTCAAATGGAACAAACAGACAAAAATTCATTAATTCAAAGTCAAGCTCTAACAAAGTGTAAATTTGACAGTGAAGATACTAAATGCAAGGTACAGAGCAGACAGGTTGGAGGGAAAGCACTACCTGCTCGTCAACATAATCGTCGATCCTTTTCTCACACTCTAGCCACTCCACAGCCACAACACTCATCTCTTGGTCTAGCTGGTGGTACCTCTCCAGCAGGGTCCGATACATGTCCTCACTATAGGTGTCATGTGATGTCGTGCCCTGCCTGATGTGGGAATACACAGAAGGATCTCATAAGTTAGAAGGGCTGAGTGATCAAATCAATTAAATGCTAATTACACTTTATAAACCTCACCTAAGCTGTGCAACCAGAGCTGGTAAACTGTTGTGCAGGATGGGTTCAGAGAACACCAGGTTCTCAAAAAGGTGCTTGTTGTGCAGCTCCCACGTCACTTGGAACTTCTGCAGATGCTCGTTCTCCTGAGGAGGGAAACAGCAGCTGTGAGCTTCAGACCCCAAAAAAGATTCCACCAGGTTATCACACAATAAATGACAAAGTTTTGTTTTTCTCACAAACAAAATGTGTCTGCCTGTGTTTGAGAACCATTTTAACAATCAAACCTAATTTCATAAAGTCAGCAGAATTAAAGTGCTTGAAGTGAGGAACTGAACCTAAAGACTAAAAATTCACCAGGAAAACCACAGCAATTACGGCTAAAATGTCATGCAAACCACAAAATAACCAGAAAGGCCTTGGAGAGCAAATTTAATTGACACACCATACAAAATACCAGTGATTTAACTTGATTAACAAGCTTGCAATCTGTTTGTCAAATTAAGCTCTAGCAGCCGCACACGCCGCACTATACCAGCAGTACTATAGAAGAGGAAGCACATGGGACGAGTTTTCTAATCTCACCTCAAGCATGTCTCCTAGATTTATACAGGCAAATTGCAAGGGCTCGCTGGCTCCATTACCTCCAATTTCTTTGCTCACTATACCGTATATACATAGGGATATCACAAATGCAATATATGATAGGCACATCAGGACTGATACCTAAACTGATAAAACAAAAAATTACCAGTGCTTAAATTTAACAACGGACATGACATTACCAAACACTCCCCACACGATGTTTTAAATAGCACAGCACAATGCCTATGAAAAAAGTTATTAGTCCAAGTGTTTCATGGCAGCACACCCTTTTATTTCTGTGTTCATATTAGTCATTTACAACTGGTGCTGCACCCAAAAAAAAACACAATTGATTGAATGTAAGTTCATGATTTCGTTCATTTGAGCAAACCACTGCAGACACTGAAGCCAAATCACTGCAACTAAACTCACCAATGTGAGAAGAAAGCTGCTAATAGTGCGTGCGGCCTGACAGAGGCCATTATACTCCTCCAGCAGGAGAGAGATGAACTGGTGAGCCTGCGGTGGTCCCTGAGCGGCTACTGCCCCGGCTGCTTTCGACCCGGCTGTCAGGTGTTTGAGCAGTCGCATCTTCATTTCTAGAACATACTCTCGGGCCTGCTGCTCCAGACGCTGATACAGCTGGTACGGGTCTTTCTCACAAAGCCTGATGAATGACAAGGAGAAAAAGAAAGAAGTGTAAGTATAGCTTGATTCAGCACAGCACACTGCATACACTCATGTTAGACTCAGTTTTGAAGTTAAAAAGTAAAAATAAATTAAGAATATATGTTTGGCTCAACAATCACCTGTCAACCAGCTCCTTCATGCCCTCCTTGTCACGCTCCAAGGGTTGGTCCTGGTCATCGGCAAGAGGAGTTCCGGTCTGGCGGTAGATACACCGGACCAGATACCGCACTTCTGACCAGTGGTTCTGTAGCTGCTGTGACTCTCGCTCGGACTCGGCTGTGATCTCCCTGAGAACAAAAAAAAAAAAAAACGTTTTGAGGAGTGTATGCAGTAAAAAGAACACAACACTGCTCCACAGGTTGGAGAGGGCCTGGACATACCTCCTCTCATTGCAGGCTTCACAGCTGCATATGGTGTCAGTGGTCAGGGGCGTGCTGAGGTCTGGGGCAGGGAGGGTGGGTGCCCCAGTAGTCAGTCTGCCCCCGACCCCTACAGGTTCCTGTGAAAGGCCTCCATTACCCAAGTTCATGTGCAACATAAAATCCTGGTTCTGTGTCATAAAAAAAAAAAAAAAAAAAAAAAGACGTCACAAAGAAGTCAAGACAGTTCATAATTTTGGGTAAAACTAAAATACACGATACATATATAAAATAATATATGATAGTAGCGAATTGAAATTTGGGGTATTTTGTTTACACATATCCTGACTACTGTCCTGAAGTGTGTAGAATGTTGTAGAATTAATAGTATTGTGGTATCATCGTAAAAATGGACAAGATACAAATATTTTATTGAATAAGGGAATTATATGCTATTACATTAGGTTCATGACACTGGGTTTACCAGATTCAGTCTCATAATGTCTCTTTAAAACCGGCAAAGACTACAGAACAACCACAGCATAATGGTACAAAATAAGGGTTGCTTATACGAATTCCCCAAAGTCTTTCATGCAAGTAAAGATTTTTTCAATTCACTGAACAAAATAAAAATCTAAAGATGACAGAACAGCCTCTGTGCAGAATTACAGCCCCTTTTAGCAAGTCCTACAATGAGATTTCCCCAGGACACACCGTTTCAATGTGTAGATTTAAATGATAATGAGGAGGAGAGAGGTGGGAGGAGGAGGAGGAGGAGAGCTGCCTATAAAAGTGAGCGGGCATTCATGGAAATGGCATCATAAACACCATTCACCAACCACAATATTTAGCACAGACATGAAATTGTGTGTGCATTTTTTCAGAAAAAAAAAAATTAACCAATTGTTTTATCTCTAAAAAAATACATTTGTGCCCATTTGACATCACCGAGCAACTGCAATGCTTCACAAATTTGCAAGCCATGACGATTGGTGGAGTTACTTTTTATAGGGGAGGGGTGGTAAATTCTCTGAGAAAGGGGAGGTAACCTTTCCCTTTATGACGACATAAGGGAACAAATTCCAGATCAGACCGTCTGAGCTGCCGCTCACTGAACGGAGAAGCATAATGGCCAATGCACTCTTTATACATTTACAAGCATTTCTAGCCACTGCAGGCTATAAAGGCTATGGGAACTGTTATTAATGTTAAATTATCTCATAGAGTGAAATCTTCATGTCAGGGGACCTTTACATCCAGGATTTCACATCCACAAAATTATCTGTGGTACGAACAACAGACACATATTATCGTATTCTGAACCAATCAGAGAAAGCAGGTGAGAGCCATATCTGATTGGCCATTGGAGAGGTGAGTAGCTAGGACCCATCAGATAGACAGAATGGATGTAGCCACGGATTACAGCTTTAATCAAGTTAGACCAAGCGCAACAAGTACAGCTTTTTTATTAGTATCATTATAGCATTATAGTT
Source organism: Denticeps clupeoides (assembly GCF_900700375.1). Taxonomy (NCBI): domain Eukaryota; kingdom Metazoa; phylum Chordata; class Actinopteri; order Clupeiformes; family Denticipitidae; genus Denticeps; species Denticeps clupeoides. The sequence continues at coordinate 19,953,606 of NC_041710.1, forward strand.
AAAGTAATTTTTTAACATTATTTTTCATGGTGAAAGTTTTTTTCCTACACCCCAGACTTGCTTTCAGGCCAAGATGATTATCAAGTTTAATTTAGCTTTTAACCAACTTTAATTTAGATTTTATTTTATTTGTAGAATTGTGCTTCAAATAAAGAACTTTATGTCATCCAGATTTTTAATTAAGCATTCTTAATCAATATTGCCTATATAGACAACGATTTAAAAAGGAAAAAAAAAAAGGGAAACGATAAAACTGCATTGTTAAATGCGATGTCGTGGAAAACTTGGTGTACCACTGCCACCAGTAAAAAAAAGATAGTCTAGAGCCCCGATTCTGATGTATTTTTAGGCTGCACCTTCGTGTTCTTAGGTCATAGGTTGAAAACACCGGCCTAAGAATCAACCCTATGGTATACTTTCAGCAGCGGGAGGGAAGAGAAGGTACTGCCACGTACCACCAGAGACTGCTCCATAGCAGCGTGTCTCTCCTCCTTCTCCACTGTGCGCCGGCAGTCTGGACACACCCACAGGGGAAGCTGCAAGGTGTTGGAGGTTTTGGGGGACTGAGAGGTGCCATTCAGGCCAGCAACTCCAGCCTCTAGGAGGGCGCTGTCCTTTCTCTCATTTCGGCACAGGAGGCAACGGTCACCAGTGGTGTATGGGGCCCTCTGGTTCAGGCCAAACGTGAAGGGGGTCTGTGGTGAAGAAAGCAGATTGTATGAGGAGGGAGAAACAGACTTGGAAAAGAAGCTACTGTTCAGTGCTTATGATGTAAAAATAGGATGTGTGTGCTTTCTGAAATACTGTAGTACACACTGGACTGGGTATGTGTTTGGTTACTCAACTAGTATTCGAAAAGGGTGGAAATAGATTACTTCCATATACTGAGTCTTGTACAAATCATTTTTGGAGAACTTTTATAAACAAAGGTAAACACATATACAAGTTTTTGGAATTAAGACACTAAAGCAACTATTTCCTTATATGAATTATTTTCAAATTCACAACCCAATGATCAAACTGCAGCTAGTTAGATAGACTGAACGGATAAAGACATCCTGATATGCAGGCCTGATTCCTGAATAAGATGACCACAGGAACACACATGCAAATCAGCTCTATTCTTTACAGAGGCGGTGCTGAGGGAGACATTGTCCTTACCTGTAAAACACCAGAGAAGTCTGCATTCACTGCATTAAGAGAAAACTGAGGAGTACCATTCACAGGAACCTGTGGGTGAGAAGAGTCCAGCTGGTTAGGGTGACAGCATTTATGGTGAATATAGGGTCATATTATCAACTGAATGCAAACTGATTCCAAACAGAGGGAGGGGTGATCATGTCTAGACACCGATAGTCAATCATATGAAGCTTTTCGTGCTGCTGCACTGTAGCAGTGCTGTCAAATGGTGAATGAATGCATTATCGTCCTGACAGCTTATCATTAAACAGAATAACTGCGAGCGTGTATGTGGGGAGATAATGATATTCCTGCGGGGTTGCTATTATAGCATCACCACCAGAGCAACCACTGATTGTAACATACACAACAATAAATGTGGAAACACAGTAGCTAATGCACCAAATTCTGCAACCACACTACAATACTTTAATACCACATCCTAAACAAGGATCTGTGGCATTTCAACAACTTACTGTGAAAATTGTAACGATTGCTGACGGGACGAAAAAAACAAAACAAAAAAAAACATCACATTTGTAGTTCAGAACAACCAAAATATTCTGAAAGGATAATGATTTAGAACTGCCACTACAAACTTCATATTTGAATGGATGACAACTAATCAGCTAAGTTCTCTTGTTCATTTCCTTGGGGTGTTGTCAAGTTCAAAGTTTCAGCCCAGGACACAGGGCAGCCACGGGGCTGATCGCAGTTAAAGTGCATTCCCATAGCAGCTGCATGTACACATAATGTAGGAGATTCGGTTCCGGGTTTGGCTGCATTTAAGACAAACAACCCACCTTCCCAGATAATAGGGATAATACAAGCTGTGTGTGGAAGCTCATTTTTTTTATGTGGCCTGTCCATTTATATGAAATGTCCTCCATTCAAGCAAACTGCATTACCCATCACAGAGATGAAGACTCCTGGGACACAAGCAGAGTCGTACAGTGTCACTTTCAAGAGTTTGAAGAAGAATCTCCTCAGCTATCTTATAAAAAAAATAAAATATGAATACACACCAGTGCCAATGGCAGGTCAGTGGCACGTCCAGCAAGTCCTATAGTACGAGTCGAGCCCAACACCAGGAAGACTACACATAAAACAATGGATGGACCTCTGACCACACAAAAACTTTATGGCCAGCCACCTTTTCCATCACCTCGTTTGTGTACACAAACCCTAAACATAGCTAGCTAATCCGATGACACTTCCTACTAGCTGCTGTCAGATACTTCCTGTTCGCACAAAGCAGCCCTGGCTGCAAACAGGGCAATGGGCCGGGGGGATGCATGCACGCCTTTTTCAACGCACACGACCACGCTAATCCGCACAGCACTGGGTGACAATTATATTGCTAAACTAACCTAGCAAGGTGACTAGTGTGGTTATGGCCTACACGAAACCTAGTTAGCAAACCTGTGTAAACGCAGGGGATGAGGTCAAATAAAAAAAAAAAAAAACACCTGAAAACTCCTTTGGTGGCTTCACGATACGTGTTACGTATTCCAGCACATTCATCGGATGCCTTATAACGTTGTAAACTGTGTAAGAGTTAGGAACAGGTTTTCACCTGTTAGCTGTGTTTATGCGTGATACCATTGTTTGTGTGTGAGTGTGTGAGAAACTGTGTGACAATCTAGACAACGGTGTTTCCTGGTCATAAAGGTGGGTTCAATAAATGATCTGCATTAAAGCAAAATGAACTTGCTCCAAAAGTCCAACCAAAAAGGAGAAATTTGTCATCGTGAGATTGACAGCATAATATTCGACACTACTTGTCCCGATGTAGACACGCGTGGCGACAGATCTGTACTATAAAACGTCTCATTAATATCTGAGGTTAATCAATAACTTGGTACATGAGCTACAGATCGTTTCTGCAGGGTTGCATTAGCAGGTAGCTAGCAGCTCCGGTTGACATGACGCCAATTGCAGCGATCGCTTAAGAATAAATCTTGACTGTTTTTGGAGGGGGGAACAGACGAAATGAACGATTTCGTCGACGTTAAAAGGCAGCTTCTTCGATCGGCGTTCGAAGGCACTGACAGCGCCTGTAGAACCGGAACGGGATCGAAGTAGCCACCCGGGTGATGAAGATTTCCAGCTAGGCCTCGGCTTCTCCGTGTGTGTTTATGTCCACTTCGGTTTCCAAAAACGCCGGGCGATTCCTACCTCTCCGTTGAAGCCTCCGATTCCGCCCACTTCGCCGTTCCCGGTGCCGCCCGGCGCCAGGAAGGAAGGGATAGAGAGGTCTGTGGGTGCTGCCTGTGGACTCCGGGCCGCAGCTTGGGTCCCGGCCTTGGCTTTGCTGCTGCAGACGGCGCTGCTGCAGCTACTGCTGCCACCGCCCCGCTTGTTCTTCCTGCGTTTAGCTCCCCGCTTGGCGTCGGTTGGACTCATTTTACAGCGAACGTCAGACACTCTTTTGCGTAAGGGAAAGGCAGTCTCCCAGGTGGACTACCTGGCCTCAGCGCCAATGGAATAAATAAAGTCGCCCGATATTTAACGACAAAATAAAAGAGCCTCCGAATATCCCCTGGTCGCTAGCAGACTCGAGAATTCAATATGGCTACCTCAACAGGAATTGGCTGCTCGAGCCTGCGTCCTGACGCAACCGCACCCCTGCGTCGACGGGGAATTCTGGGTAATGAAGTAGAAACTGAAGTCTTTAATCCTGATGGAACTGAGTGCGCAAACAAGCTGTGAATAATCTCGATTGGCCAATTGAAAATCAATTGTGCGTACACAGTTGTTTAGTTTATGTATATTTCTCCTCTAATAAGTAAAAATATCTTATTTCATATAACAGATGCAAGATTTTTTTATCACTTACTGTAGGTGCCTGTCAAAATGTGTCCAAGTTAAATCAATGAAATTTGCATTGAGGGAATTTTTTTTTTTTTTACCCAGATCACTTTCATGAAGACAGAGTGGATCTGAAGTTTTGCCTTAACTTGCTTCTCTGATCTCTCAATTATTTGCCATGCAAGATTAGCCCACTGCTCAAGCAAAGGGCACATGCTTTTTGATAACCTTCAAGGCATTTTAATTATGAGCTCTATTCTGTACTAGATTATAAGCACCATCACAGCAAAGAGACAGCTTAGTGGGGCAAGAAGATTAAATTGAATTTCACTCTGGTGAAAATTAATTGCACTATATTAAACAAACAATGGCCATGTGCCCTAAGTCTCTGGGATCGATCATTGCATAATTTTTCACCTCTAGAGCATCATCAAGAAAGGTCATGTGTAACAGCATGTGCAAGTTTGTGTATTTTTCCCTTAAAAGTGTTGTTTTAGTAACCCCATTACGTCTAATAATTATATGCTATCAATTATACTGTGCACAGTGCACAGTATATCTGTGTTCATATTATACTATTATATTCAAATTTTAGTTATTAATGAGATGTCAAGCACATCTCACAGACTCTGTATAAAAGCTAATGGAAGCACCTCTCAATGAATCTTTTATACAGGCTATCACATTCTGATCCCATATACTTTAATACATTTAATGCATACTGTAGGGTTGAGAATTAATTCAATTATTATAATGGGAATTAATTTATAACATATGTTGTTGGCATGTCACATGAATTTTGCCAGTGGACAGCAAGGTTATAGCCAGCAAAATCATGTCTGAATGCATTATTGTAGCAAACATATGTGTTATGCCAGGAAGAGTACTATAGACTCTTTAGGCTCTTGCTGTTGCTCATTCTATTTATTTATTTATTTATTTATTCAATACATGTGCCAGAATTGACTGTGGGAAGGGGAAGATTAGAAAGCCTAAAAAAGAAAAGAAAAGGGGGAAAGGAAGAAAATTAAACAACACAAATAAATAAAAGCAGCAAAAAGTGTTACACTTCATTTTTTTTTCAACAAAATGCAACCTGGTGATTTTGAACTGTCATCCTTTTAGACATTTAGAAGAAAGTAGAATGATTCCACAATGTGCATCAGGATGCTGTAACTATAATAGCCACTAGAGAGAGATGTGGCAACATGCTGGTGCCCATCGGACAACCATCTCAGCAAGGCAGAGAGAAAGAGAGCCCTGATAGGAGGCTCTCACAGACTGTACAAAAATGAACCAACAGTCACCAGCATTAACTGGTCTGTTACTGTAACCTATCAGAAATTTTCATCAATCAGATTTCATTAATTGCCAAAAAAAAGTTGTTCACAGTGATGCAAAAAATGTCAGGATTCTCGCTGTTTACCACTGCTGGGTATGCTGGGTATAGGGCCAATAAATCTGTGAGCTAATGCATTCAGCACATAAATGTGCCCTCATAGCCAAATGCTGGATGATTCATCTTCCAACTCTGAGGTATTGATTTTGAACACTCCAAAAGGAGCAAAAAATAAAAGGGATAGATTAAAAAAAGCTTCATTCAGATTCTTAGCACAGACTGAAAGTTGAAAAAAAAAGAGTTGGAAGAAAATACTAAATTTGTAAAAGGGTTAGTTCATTAGGCTTTTGAAGAAAACATTTCAAGTGAAAATTATAAACTTAGTTTAGGGCATCGTGATTATATAGATTTACTATAGATTTATATAGTATGAAATTATGTAAAAGTATGTTTCTGTAAATTAAAAAAAAAAAAATTATTCAAACACATTTTACAGGGTAAATTAAATCTTGAGTACTCAAATGTGGATGTACATTATTATTCAAACGTTAAGGGCCATCTAGAAATAACTTCATTATTGATGCCAAACAATTGTTTGGGGCATTACAAGACATTAAAGCGGTCAAAACTCATGGAAATTATCAGCAATTATCCCTTGCAGACCTAAGACTGGAGTTCCTTGGCTAGAAGACTCAAAAATAATCTTCTTTTGCCGTCCCACCCTGTACAAACCCTGTACAGAATGTAGGAATTTGCCACCACCAGGTCCAGCATGTTGTAAAATACAGCTACTGAAAAACATCTCAGGACTCTCACCAGAAAATAAAAACTCGGTAAATCTAGTGCTAAAGTACTTCACGCATGGCTGTGGTATGGTTACAGGTACGAACAAGCCGCAAAGATGGCGAGAGATTACACTGCTGTGGAGGCTTTGGCTCTGCTGTGACTCGGATGGTGGCGAAGTATCCATTCCCTTGCAAGAGAGTTCGGACTCTGACATGTCTTCAGGTGAGGAGAGGTGAGGAGATGTGTTCCGGGTTAGAGAGCAGAACTCCTCCTCCGAAGAAAGGTCGGCTGGAGACACAACCCACACAGAAAGACTCCAAGAATGAGACGGCAAAAGATGGCACAGTGTGGGTTGAAGAAGTAGGGAGGTCACTCCCTCACAGCCAACTAGATACATATACATGTGATAGTGAGTCAACAGAAGGAGTCAGAAGAACTGTCAAAAATTGTTTTTGATGAGTTGGGACATCCTTTACACTATGTACAGAAAATGTACAGTTGAGCACGGCCGCAATATGAAATCAGATTGGGACATGTCTGTCTATGAACTGATGGCCTGGAAACTGGTACAATTTCTAGAACAAAGGCAACCATTCACACATGATTAAGGATGTTAGGTAAAAACAACCGGGCCAAATGGCCCCTCTCTGGGAGTTCTAGTGTTAAAATGTAATGCAAACACATCATTACATTTTCAACCTTCTTGATACTACAGTGACATCTTGCTTGGCCTAGCAGCTAAGGAATCGGACTCGTAATGCAGAGGACACATTTTGTTGTATGCACAATCTTCTGGGCTTTGTTGTGTACCACAATGACAATATTAAAAGGACTCCAACGCTTCAGTGGCGCACAAAGACTCTATAGCTTCTGGGTGGAAAGTGCACAGATTTATCACTCATTCATGAAAAGAAGAAGCCTAACTTTCCATCACTGGTGAAAACAGGATGATGGAATTTAATGTGGCTGTAAAATTTTGCAAGCGGGGACTTATTGGAATAAATGATGCTCACATCTATCACTGAAAAGGACAGGCCTGATGATAAGTTACAGAGAAGGTCAAATGTTCAGTGCTGGATGGGATCTGTCAGCATATTGATTTCAAATTAGGCCCTTAAAATATTGCCTAGATAGTTTGGTGCTGTTAATCATAAGAAATGGACATTCTCCCATTATCACACTTAATTGGCTCCGTTTATTTTATTTCAAAAGCTCAATATTTTTGTGCATCCTCCTTTCTCAGTAGAAATGGTTTTGCCATTTGTGAAATAACTGAAACAGACCATATGGAGAACATTACGCCAGCAGATATAATGGTCACTGCATTGTTAATTTATCTTACTAGTTCAAGGTTGAGGTAGGAGGCATTGTGGAATTTGTTCTATAATGAAATAAAGATTCAATCTAATCTAATGCTGTTTTGCAGCAGTGAAACGTAATCCCATTTTACTGTCATTTTAGTGGCAGACAGGTGTTTATCAAAGCATGTGGGCCAATACTTCTACATTAAGTGCCACGTCCCATAGTCCTGCTTGGGATCAGGAATCAGTAGGTACCTGTTGCACATCTGTAACTTTCATTTTCAAAAATCGGATCTGCAATCTCCTGCAGTTGATGAAACTGGATCCTGAAAAGTTCAAATCAAGACCTGAGAGGGAACAAATGTGAGGAATTGAATTTGCAGGTAATTATCGCTTTACCTTGCACAAATCCTTTCTTAAAGCTAGGTTGCTGCAGTTGACTGATTTTCATTCAGGTGCAGGTTGAGTGTCAGGATTTATTTATAGCCGGTTGGATTGGTGCAGAATTTTATTAGTGTTACTTTTGGAAAACAAATGGGATGCTTTTTTTAAGTATGGCTGGGAAAAGGTTGACAAAATCAGACCTGCACAGAACATTCTAAAATGTTGAATGGTGATCAAATCTCAGTCGTCATTGTAGGTTTACATGGTTCTCAGTTAGGCCTATATGTTTATCATAAAAGTTAATGCAAGTGCTTGGGACTGTTTGGAAGTGCTTTGGATAAAAAAAACATAAAACATCTAAACATAAAAAATCTACGGTTCTAAGTCTCCTGTTGTACCACTAGAGAGAGCCAGAGTACCACCAGTACGCCCTGACCACAGTTTGAGAACCAAGTGTATAACACATTTTCTTTGCTAATTAATGTTATTTAGTTAATATTGGTTAATAGTGAACCCAACTACTGGAGATGTGTTTCTTTGTAAGTGACTACGTGAGTGTTTCTTTCCTCTGCCAGTCCCAAGTCTGGGCAAATGAGGATGGTTGCGTCAAGAAGGGATTCTGGTGTAAAACCTGCAGTGCAGTGTCAGTCGTCTGGACAACCCCTCATGGGAGCAGCCAAAGGAAGAGCAAGAAAAAGAGTGAATGGTAGTGCAGTGTTTTGTGGTACGGTTTCCAACTAAATGTATGTGTTCAACATGTGATTGATTGCTTCCCTGTAGATTTCTGGGATAGTTTCCATCATCCCCTCTGACATGGATAAGAGGTTTAGGAAATGGATGAAGCATAAATGGTATACAGTGGCATTTGTGAAAAAGCCTTTGCTTTGTTTTACACTGTGTTTGGAACAATTCAGCAAAGATCTTCCAGTAGTAATTCATCAATCACTCCCTCTCAGATAATGCAAGCTCTACCATAACAAGTTAAAAAAATAATCATCTTAGTTCAGGGAATATTTGGTTAGGCTGGAATTCAGCCAAGAACTTCCAGAGGTTATTGATCAGTGATTCACTCTTGATAAACTTAATTCAAGTCCTGCCACAGCAACCTAAATTATGAGAAACTGAAAACATTTTTGGCTGGTATTATGCAATGTAGTCTTGTCCATGTGGAAAGTATAGTATAATTGTATCAGGCTTTTTTGACCCAGCATTGTGATAAAGTGATGCACAATGATAATAATGTAATACTTTAAAACATATTTAATGTTTTAAATTCTAGTCAAGTCACTGGGGCTGGGTCATAGAATGGCTATGGAGCGGGGACTCTGAAACAAGTAGCACACATAAAATTGGTTCAGACAAGTAACAAATGACTTTGGAACAAGGGAGGGCACAAATGAAATATTATTTTCCCAATACACATAATTGCAAAACACCAGTGGGTAATTAGGACACAACAAGACATTGAGTTGGTGTCACCTGGTGGGCCAAGGGCATAAAACCTGAAAGTAAAAGTGAAGTGATTGTAATTGTGATACACTGCAGCACAGCACATGTGCACACAACAAAATGTGTCCTCCACTTTTAACCATCACCCTTAGTGAGCAGTGGGCAGACATGACAGGCACCCGGGGAGCAGTGTGTGGGGACAGTGCTTTGCTCAGTGGCACCCCAGTGGCACCTTGGCTGATCGGGATACGAACTGGCAACCTTCTGATTATGGGACGGCTTCCTTAACTGCTAGGCCACCACCTCTCCAAGGTCATCCCACCTACTTCCAGGAGCCCCTAACCCTTACTGTGCCCCTCAAAAATATACATTTGTGTTGAGTGCCAGGCTGGACAAGAGTTAAGGTTATGGCCTGGTCAGTGCCAAATCCTGGATTTAGCGGACCTGGATTGGTGTGTCGGGGTCTGTAGCATTCTGGCAGGGGCTTGTGTCACCCACAGCTTTTCTTCTGCTGAGAGACAAAAATGGGAAGCAGATAGAAACACACAGAGCCAGTGAAACACAAAATAAAGGGTCGGCTGGTTCCGCTCCTGACAACCACGGTGACGAAAGCAGGGCCTGGTGCTGGAACGGTATAGCTGGACTGTACTGACTGGGACGTTGCATGAGACTGGCAATACTGGGAGAACCTGAAATTTTTAACATGCTCTCTGACCTATTACAGTTAGGCTTTAGGAACTGAAGTCCTTCGTTTCTTGTCCATGTATATGAATGTTGAATAATTTTTGAAGCAGGATGCGATGCTATTAAAAAAAACTGATTCCATATAACAAGGGCTAACAAAACTCACACATTGCACATATTGTCTTAGCTTAATGAACTAGTAGACGTACACATCATTATTTTGCACTATTTGGCATTAGGCTCACACTGAGCCGACAACCAGAGATATTTTTAGACACAACCATCTGTTATGTGAATTTTTTTTCTTAATGTAATTACATTTTTCAAGTGTATGTTCAGATTGTAAAGTGACTACAGTTTGTGGTTGTTCAGCGTTAAAGGGTGTAGAGTGCAAAAATAGTTATAACCTTGAAAGGCATTGATTTGCTGCATCAAGTAATTGCATGCTTTTCCAGCAGAAACCATGCTGATTGTAAAGATCCCCCATCATCAGCTGAGCACGATTGCCGGTCCCGGGGCACTGAGTGCAGGCCCAGCATTCCCTATTACTCACACCTGTTTTCCCTCCTTTAAAGGAATACCTGCTCCAGTGTTCCATGTCTGGTATTATGGTTCTGTCTGTGTGTGCTGGTATGAGTGTAACTGTCCTCTGTCCCTGGGTCAGTACCTGTAAGTCTACCGCAGGGCGAACCGTGGCACACCCCCTTCTCTGGGATATGTGCCTTTTGGGGGAGGGGAGGGGAGGGGGGGGTGCTGTAATGATCGGACCTCGCCCAGGAGTCTTGTCAGTGTTTGTGTGATTTCTGTGTGTCTGGCCATGGGCTGGCAGGGACATCAGGCAGACACTGAGAGGTCCTTGCCCACTGTTCTTGTGAGCAGTTGGTGTGACTTCAGTGTCCAGTATGTGTTCATTGTGTGTGTGCAAGTGTTCTCTGGTATGAGTGAGTAACTTTCCCTCTCCTCCTTTGTGACACTGATTCCTGTCAATTTTACACGCCTTCTGTGTGTGTTAAGAATCAATTGCAATACCAAGACGCCATGCAGTGCACTTGTTTTTGTGACTGCATTTTAATTGGCTGCTAGAGGAAAAATATTGCACAGAATTCAATGCAAATCCCTCCCACGAGACGTGATTTGAAACCAAAAAACAAGGCAGGGCATCTAATTGGTCACTTGAGAATTGCTCCCAAGTCTCCATTACTGCTGCCTGCTCCTTCTGACTAACTCTGATCTGCTGGATCGATGAATGATCTGTGTCACAGAGCCTGGGATCAATACTAAATGCATAGACGTGTCTTTTGGAATACAACATCTTGTTAAGATTGAGTTGTACAGGGGATAACCCACTGGTCCTGGGACGCTCACAGGCACGTGCTGGAGTTTGCTCGAGTAATGGGTGGTTAGCAGTGCCCTTCGAATATCGGCGTGCGCAGTAACTGAGGGAAAACATAACGGCCCTGGGCTGACATTGCCACCATCTTGTAATGAGATTTGTAAACAGTCCTGACCCTGAGCATAATGAGGAGCCCTTTCATGAGAACAGACTGTCCTTTGAGGAAGACACTGTGGTGTATACCCTCGTTCTGTGTTTCCTTTTCTGTTCTCCTCGGGGCTTGAGAAGAACAAGATTATGATTCTCCAACGAGCATGTATAGAACACTGCAGTTATTCAGACAAGTGTCTAGAGGAAAAATGTTAACGTGTGGGCAGCTGCATACACTTGAAAACTTCACATGCATCATACAAGGTCCAAATTAAGGAAAGTGTACAGACACAACAGAAACCCACTGGTGAAGCAAAAAAAAAAGCATTTTGTATTCCATAATGTGTTATGATTGACACAGGAGAACCAGCTTTGTCACCCCTGGACAAAGCGTGAGAGGCTAGGTTACGTCTTAATTGGCCTGACATTATGTCCCTCTGACACAAATGCGGCCTGAGCGCCATTCCTTATGCAGTCCTCATGAATTTATTAACATCCACTGTGTATCTCTGCTCCCCATAATGTGTGCATGTGTCTAGTTGAATCTGAGTTCAGAAGGTCATGACACACAAGGACAAGCCTCATTCAATATTGAAAACAAGCCTCTAAATTGTTAATTTGCTGTGGTGCTGTGCATCTACATTTGCTGCACATGTCTTCTTGTATGTAAATATATTTCCAGTATACAGAATATCAATTCAGACAACTGAGTTAGTCAATTGCTGCAGTATGTCTTTTTAAAAATGCTTACAAAATGCTTTTATCACCATCGAAAATGTTTGAAATATTATAATGAGTTAATTACAATGATTTGTTTCATGTAATTGATGACATTTTCATTTATAACAACTGTCATTTAATTGAATTGTCTGTAAAGGACAATTCAAGGACAAAAGACAACATAATTTGTCAGACAAAATCTCTCAAGAAGGATATGGCTTCTTCTGCCATTTTTTCCTCTCTAAAACTTGCACTAAATTTAATTAATTAATTATTTGTGTCATCCAGTGACTTTTGAACATCAGATTTCCTGACCAGTGGCACCACTGCGGCAACAAGGAGGTATTTTAAATACATAAATCTTTCAGGCACTTCTGCACTTAGCTTCCTCTGGCACAACAGCAATGACAAATTCCTCGGCAGTTCTCTCTCTAACATAGATTAAATACGGACTTCCACCCCCATCTCCCTTATACTGTAGAAGCACTTATTTTTTTAGATCGCGTTCATATCCAAACATTACGATTTCATGAGAGTGATCATTAAAATGTGTGGGTGTGTTGAGTTCCACATGAAATGTCAATATTATAAAACACGCAATGAATTTTGTGATGAATTAATTTTCTGCTTTCCACTGTGAAGTCATCATGGAACACGTCCTATTGAGATCTCAGCTACATTTATTGTATGACCTTGTTTTAATCTATTATTTTTGCAACAGCTGCTTGTAATACTATTTTTACTGTGATTTTGTAATTCATTATTCACAATATATTGAAATGTATAAAATGTATCTGGAAATGTTCGAGCAAACTCAAGCTTATGAACAGCTGAAAAATCACCAGAAGACTGTGTACATGTGTCCTGCTCTGAAAAGGGCCACAGGGTCCTTGTTAACTTGTTTCATCCAAATCGACACTGTTCATCCACTGTGAAAGCCTCGGAAGATGAGGCTATGAAATCAATGGCCTGTGCTTCACTCAGTGGGCTCTAAATCCCATGCCCTTCCCCCAGCAGACCCCGAAAACCAGAAAACCAGGAGCCTCATCTAGGCTTTATTAACTGGATTGTGTGGTAGGCTGCATCTTGGAGATGAAACAAATGGCTACAATTAACCAGCAGTGCATGAATGAGACCTGGAGAGCTCTGGCTGACATGTGTAATCTAATTGAGCCTCTGAGGAGAAGTGTGGTCCTGTCTCACTGCCTCGCCATGTTAACCACACGGAGAGAAAAGCAAGCGGGCAAAGCTCAGTGGCTTTCAGGGGCCTGATTTGACAAGCATCTCAGAGGATGAGGCTAATGCATGTTTTTAATATGTGCAGGGTTGTCCAGTGGATGCTTGCCTACATTAACGTTTTTGCAAATGTACATCTTTGACAAATCTATTTATCTAAATTGCTTTATTCATTCATTACATGTCATTATGTCATCGAGAAATTATTGTTTTACATATGAAACACAACATATCAGGATCATTTTGCAGATGTAAAAATCTCAGGAAGGGTGAGGAGGTACATTTTATTTAAAACACACACACAACCAGAAAGAGAGAGAAACAATAATTGTTGGACCATTTAAAAAAGTCATGTTAAATGATCTCATTTGTTTTAAGTCAAATGTAATTAGTGGTCTGATTTGGCATCAAATGTAATTTAGAAAGATTATGAGTAATGCAACTAAGTACTTTTGATATGGCAGTGCGAGTAATATGTCAGGAAATGTAATTATTCTTTAAAAACAGGTTAAAGTAATTCCTGTGTAACCTGCCCAACACTGCTCACATAGCATGTGCTGGTGTACACATCTCCTTCAAACCACTGTAGGTGGAGCTGTTGTGCTTATGACGCTTACAGACCAGATAGAATTTTTATCAAGGTTCAAGAAACCCAAACACTCCCCCCCCCCCTCAAGAGTGTATCTACTGTAAAGAACAGCTCACTGATAATGCTGCTCTGGAGGATCTGACTGCATGCTGCAGCTCTGCTCATATTTGTGTTTGTGTATATATGTGTGTGTGTGTGTGTGTGTGTGTGTGCATATGTATATGGAGGTGAATAACTATGTATAAAAATTGAGCATGTTCCTTCTGACTTAATCATCACGCAGCAACACTTCTCAAGGGCCCGCACTGCATCACTGGCAACAAGGCCCAAGCCTCGGGAAACAGCGGTATCTGCATGATCTTTCTTGAGGGATTCACATGAATTGCTTTGTGTTATTGCTCTGGCATTGCTCTGGGGAAAGATGTGTCTCTTCTATGCAAGGGTAGACCAAGGAAGGAAATAAAATACAAGAAAGGCTAAACCGTGATTACTACACATTTCCTGCCTTGGAGAGGAACTAAGGGAATTGTTCTGTTTTTGATTGTAATATTCACATGATATTTTTTGAAAATTAAAGTCTTTTGAGGCAGCTGGCATAATGTACCAAAAAGTTCATATTTCCTGTTTGATAGTTAAAATTCACATGATGATCAACATCATGTACTATGAGGCATTCACCTTCCTTGGATTACAGAAGATTTTCTACAACTACAGCCAAGAAGAACAACTTTCATTTCTGAACTCAAGAAGTAAGGTCCGGGCTGTATTTCTAAATGCCTCAAATTGACGAGGAGCTTACAAAGAAAAAAAAAAAAGCTTAATTCTTTCCAGTCACTATCCAGTGATGATCAGCAGCTTCAATATATGGTGATTCTTTTACTAGAGGTCTCTTTTTCAGACCAGCATTTTCATAAGCAAAAAGCAAGCAATATTTTGTTCCCGTCCAGAAACGTAATGCATGGAAACATTCATCATTGCTGGCACAAGAATTCTTGTTCCATAAGTAATGCTTCAATTGGCAAGACATATTAATAAAAGCAAGGACAAGAATAACAATGAATCGGCCTGGCGCCTGGGCTTGCTCCAGTAATTCAGAGCAATAGAGGAAGACTGGGTTTATTATTCATTTGTCACTGGGATCTGCCACCAGCTCAAATGGTCCTTGTATGCAGGCTACTGTAACTGTTTTCAGACTTTTGTGAGTTGTCCTGTCCTGCCTTGTCCCATTTCTGCCTATGTGACTAACAACCCATTTGAGGTATGGAGCCAATAAGCAATTTGTAAATGAATTTGATGAACAAAACAGGAGAAATTGTGGCATCCGGACAAAAGGGTATAATTGATCTTCCAGTCGCTTCATGGTGAGTGAGAAGGACGGTTAGCCTTGCATTTTACTTCAGATAAGCAAAAGAACATTATATAATGAAATAAGCATTGACCGTTTCTGGTATATTCACTGTGAGACGTTATTGAATATGAAAACACAGGGCCAATTTAATCTGTACTCTCAAATGAGAGCAATGCCTCAGTGCCACTCAATGTCATGCTGTTGTTGTGCTTTTCAGATGAATCAATGCACCATTTAGAGCTTGAACCTGCCTATCAGGGAAAGTGGGGGTGGGGCTACACAGGAACTTTCGTTAGCCCTGCCTGTCTTCACGTAGCTCAGCTAAGATTGTTCAGGTGAGGCTTTTAAAAAGTCCTGCGTTTGAGAGCACACAACGGATTGTTGTGATGGATCCTAGACATGAAAAAAACATCCATTTAGATATGTTGTTTGTTGTGTTTTTTTTTTACATTGTCAATTTTTGCAATATGTGTGGGCCAAAATAAAGACCATTTGTGTTGGGTACGTACTGCAGTGCAGCCAACCTTTGCTCTGATCTCCTGGTCTGAGATCAGATGTTTCAGAGTTCCTGTCAGAGGTCACATCTGGCATGCATTGCAGATTGTTTGACTGCTCTTTCCCTCAATAATACACTTGCATTTTAATATTAATCTACTAACCTTCTGTTTAGTCAGTTTTGCAGTGGCTGGCCAGCTAAGTGGAGTTGTGATAAATCTGAGAGGGAGCATTATGTTCAGCGCAGAAGCCATTAGTCAGCAGGTGGCCTTCGCGTGTGCCTGGAGCTCCGAGTGTTACTGTTGTCAGCTGAATAAGTTAGCACACACCAATTAATTTGACTTTTAGATGCGTAGTCTTGCATTATATTAATTAGCAACTTATGGACCTACTGCTCTTATGTTAAGTGTCGAAACTGGGATGCCCACGCAGCAGACACCTCTATCATTACGCTAAAAGGAGAGAGTGTGTGGGGATAAAAAATTTTTTATTTCCCCCCAAAGCCATTGCTGATAACTTGATATTTGTGGCACAGTGACAGATGCATTCAGCTGCTGAGCATATGTACTCGGGAGGAATATTTGATGGACCACTGACTGTGAGAGAAAGAAACATATTGAAAATTACCTCCTGTTAAAAAACATATTCATTTAATGTACCCATGCAATATACTTAGCACATGTATTACCACTGTGATTTCAAGGTGCCCTGCATAGTAATTCTCCATGTACAGTTGAGGCCGAAATGATCAACCCCCTCCATGAATATAACCATTAACAAGTTACCTATATGTCTATTAAGTTTAATTATGATATTTTATTGATACACAGAGTTGAAACAAAGAGAAAAAATTAGAATTCCAAAAAATTTTGCCCCTTTGCTATTAATAGTCAATAGTGTAGCCTTTCTGAGCCACAACTGACACCAATCTCTTAGAGTAGTTTTTTACTAGGTTGGCACAGGTCACCTGAGGGATTTTGGCCCAATATTCCATTAGAAATTATTCTAGCTGGTCCAAATGGCATGGGTGCTGAACATTGACATTTATTCTGAGCACCCACCACAGATTCTCAATAGGATTGAGGTCTGGGCGGGCCACTCCAGGATCTTGGTTTTGGTTCCTTGAGGGACTGTTGGACAGCAAGGACCTAAGCCTAGACAAGGAGCAGATTTTTGCATATTTACCCTCAAAATGTCAATGTAATTCTCTCAACGTAATGTCAACGCCATGCACCCAAACATGGCTTCCTGGGCCTGAGGCTGCAAAACAGCATGATGTTCCCACCACCGTGTTTAACTGTGGGAACTGTGTTTTTTTTTACGGTGGCCGACAAGTGCAAAACAAATGAACATTTCTTAAGCATATTAACATTTAACAAATCAAATTTACATCACGCAAAACAAATGTAAAAAACAGTTTTACAAACAGAAAGGGGTAGGTACAACAGACCAGGGTGAAGTTAAGCGAGCCTGAGACTGTATGTGAAGTTTTGTGCCAATTGGCACGCTTTTGTGTTTCCTATGTTTAGAGATGAGATTTAGAGATTTCCTATGTTTAAAAAGTGAAGTGATTGTCATTGTGAAACACAGCACAGCACAGCACACGGTGACACAATGAAATGTGTCCTCTGCTTTTAACCATCACCCTTGGTGAGCAGTAGGCAGTCATGACAGGCACCCGGGGAGCAGTGTGTGGGGACGGTGCTTTGCTCAGTGGCACCTCGGCAGTTTGGGAGTCCTTGGGTAGTCCTCACCAAAACTGTTTGACACCACAAAACACCACTTCCGGTCTAAAGTAGGTACGATAGAGCGGGAATGCCAGCTGTTCCTCCGATGTTCACACTCTGATGTACCATTCTTTGTACTAATGCCACTCAAGTTTTTGCTCACCCTCTTCACTGCAGTTGCAAACCCCCCCCACATGCATGGGTTAGACTTTGCGTAGATATGCGCATCAAATCTGTTTCTAATGATTGCAACATATGCATAGAAAGAAGCGATTTATTTGTACACAACAGTTATTAAAGAGGCCCCTGGTCAGCAACTAATCATCTTGGCAGATGTCCGGGGCTCTTTGCTGACATCTCGGATTATTTTTCTCTCCAGAGTTCTTGAAATCTTGCGTTTATGCTACGGCTGTTTCTTACTGCATTTTTCAGCATTTCAAGACACTGTGAATTGCTTGGAAATGGCAGTGTAGCCTTCCCACTTAGCATGAGCCTCTACCATCTCTACTATCTGAGCTCCAGACTGATTTCCTTTGTCTCTGGAGTGGTGAGTAACAGTCTTCGCTCTCATGTGTTCAAATTCACTGTTCCTTGGAGTCTTTTTATGCTGACTAAATGTTGTTAGGAAGCAAATCGACTGCACAAGTGTGGTTTCAAATCTGATTGGTTAATTACTGTAGTTGTGTTTTGAAAGCAAACATACATATGAGGCTAATATTTTTAGGCTTGCTTTTATATTAAATATATCTTATATTTCAAAATGTAACAAAAGCTACTAAAAAGCACTGGTCAATGCTTGATTATAGTTTTATCAATGCTGCATACATTGGGAAGACGTTTAGTAAAATGTTCCATAAGTTCCTGGGTTGCTAATACTTTTGGCCTCTACTGTACAAGTAGACATTGTATAATATAACTAGGGGTGTGTGTGTGTTCCCAAAACTTGGCTGAGTTAAAAAAATGTCCTCTGTAGGGACTCATATGCTGTGAGTGTAAACTGGGCTCCTGTGAAGACTGCATACGAATGATGCCTCCCCGGGGTGCAGCGGCCTCAGAGTTGCAATGTATGAGTCAAATTGTGAATTTCTCTCTTCAGAGGACATAATGGATCAATCGTGTCACTGAAGCGACAAAAAAAGCCCTTTAGCCATCAGCCATAAATGCAGAGTGACTGACAGTATAAAAGATTCTGTGTGGCTTTTAGGCTAGTTACTATAACGTTACTCCTTGTTGCAATAGGTATATTTCTGACCATCCTATGAAACATTTTAAGGCATTGTCTGCCCATGCTTTGCAATTGCCAGTTCCTATCTGGTGCCCTGCAGATAAAATTCAAACAAACTTAATGATTGAAGTGTAAACAGTTGACTTGGACAGTGGACAGCGCTGTTTTACAGTTGTCTTGTTATCGAGGACAAAAATCTACAGGGTAAAGCAAAAGCAGAATATTGGTGAAAAGGGAGTGGAGCGGTGCAGGAAGGGAATTTCTGCTTGCGAGTGTGTATGAGTGCCGGAGGTGATTACATCATCCAAAAGAAAAAGAACAGAGAAACCTGACTAGCTGGAGCATGTGCTGCAAATTTGCCATAAAGAACATACATAGTTTTGCAGTTTGCAGATGACAAGAGGCGAATATTAATCCCAAAGGTAAATAGATGAAGGGAAAAGGTAGGTGGCTAATGACCCTTTGTGGCCTTCGAATGAAATTTCAGTACTGTGTATTTAGCAATGTCCTGCTGCAAAGGCATTCAGCAGATTCTGAGCCTGTCAATTTCTAAAAACAACTAAAAGAACTAAGTGTCACTGCTTTCAAATTGGGCCGCATGACGCAAATGAAACAACTAAAGAGATCACTGAAATTATTCAATTTAGGCTGGGAAATGTCCAACACTTTATTAAATCCCAGACAACGTGAGGTCAAGAAGAATCCTGAATGGTCATGATTGGATCATTTGTGAAGTCAAATGATCGGAGGTGTACAGGTGATCAAACAGTTCTGTTTAATGTTGAAAGTGAAAGCAACAAGAACAAGGTTCATGACAGTTGTCATGAGAAAAGGCTCCTATTAGCAGTGCGATGTGATGAGTGCAACTTTACCCTGTTCAGGTCTGATGAGTGCAGATTTACCCCGTTCCACAGTGATAAGCACGCCAGTCAAAGACATGTATGAAGTGGTGTACTGTAGTTATGATCAAGGATTGAATCACAATTTGGTCAATTGACTACCAGAATTTACTGAATGACTACACTTTTCCATCAATACATTTATTCTTTCACATGGATTTTTCAATAGACAATGCAAGGTTTAATCATGGATTGGCCTGCAGAAGACTTCGCAGGACTTCAAATCATCCATGGAACAAAATATTGTTGAAAAATGAATACAGCTCTGACGTTGCATTGCAAACAAATGTTTTGACATTGCTCAGATTAATATAAACTCAGGCGAAGTGAATATATTATTAGTATATGTCAGACCTTTTGATTTAGGTGGGCAGTGTAATAATATGTTTGTAACAAGTTTTTAATATGATTTTTGAGGACAAGGTATGAGTAACCATAGGTTTGTAACCTGGCACGCAGTATTATTTAACTAGAAACAACTGTTTTGTGAAATTCAGCTGCCAGGAGGGTGGCGAAAGGTTGCAGAATTGATTATAGTTTGCTGCCAACAGCCCATGTCACCTATACGAAAACCCGCCACTGAGAGGTCATTTTAGTTTTTTTAGTTTTAGCCATGTTCATATAAATTTTTTATCCAGGCACGTTTCACTCAAAAAATTTTGAGCATTTTTCTAGTATTTTAGTCTATTTTTAGTACTGCAATTCTATTTAACCCAGTGAATATAGTTGTACCTAGGTACCTAATAGATCAGACAAATCAAAATTTTCTTGTCAAAAACGTTTCACAATAAAAACAAGGTTTTATTTTAACAAGGTTTTATTTTATTATTACCTTGTAGACTCAAGAATACTCTACATCCATTCCAGCATCAGCATTTCTCCATGTTTTTTGACCACATAATCAGTTTTCTTTTTCTTCATGGAAGAAATGCTGGAATGAGTTTCCAAAAGGCACTTTGTCTTTTATCGCCCAGCCTTCTTCTAATGCAACTCCATAAATTTATGGCCCACCACAAGCATTCTGAAATCTAAATAATTTGAGAATGTAACGTGATCTGTGTGACCGAATTGGAGACACATGAAACAGAAATACTGCGTTAAAAATAATAACAAGATTAAACAATCAGCATTTATGTTGCGTCTATTCACATTTTAGTAACGTCCAAAAGATGAAGATATTTTTTATATAAATTTTATTGACTAAAACAACACTACTAATCCTATAGCAATGTTATTGTGCCCAAAAGTAAAGCACACTGTCTGGGGTTCACCTGACAGAGGATGGATGGGTCAGGTAAACAATACGGGAGACAAGACAGGAAGTGAGTGGTTCAGAGTCCATGACGTATAATGCAAGCCTGGTGGTGGGGTGAGTATGTGAACGTGACACCTTATCTCCCTCAAGCACAAAGTGTTGGAGGCCATATAAATGAACAGTAACCCAGAAGCATTCCATCATTAAGGGCTCCCCTAACTCGTACTCTCCCCCAAAAAAGAAAAAAAGTCTCTCCTGGGAGCCAATACACACACAAACACTCACAAAACTGGCAGAACAGAAGGGAAACTAGATTTGGCCCCAAAGCTATTATCTAAACAGCCCTGAAACTCCCACCGGCTTTCATTATTTAACACACTAGGGTTCATGATGCACACAGAGGAGGCAGAGGTGTGGAGTAAACTGTAGTCTGCAGTCTGCACTCGCCTACATAGGCGGATTTAGCAGTCTCCTGTTGCGTGCGGCCTGAGAAACGTGTGTCGTGTATTCGTCTACAGCACAATCACAAATGCATTTCCTCTGAAACGCTGCAGCAAATTAGTTTGATTCCTTTTAGCTGAACCTTACAAATGATTTCATAAAAAAATGACCCAAGAAATGTGGACGTATTTTATGTATGTACTCTGCAAATGAATTATCACGGCTTCTTGTACAACATCAATTCCAGACTGTGCACTTAAGGACACAATGTTAATTAAGCTTCAACAAATTACATTGGCAGTGAAAAGTGTTTTGCTGTTCAGACAAGCTGCAGTAATTTATCACTGAAAGATCATTAAAGGTTACTGTAATTCACTGTAAGTCAAAATTGCTCATTGAATTGATGTTTACAGAGATTTGATATCATACCTATATTAATAAAAATATTTTTTTTAAAAGTACCTGCAGTATTTCTGATAGCCTTGACATGATTTGGCTGATGGCAAACACAAAGCCACAGAGTGCAGTTCTGTCTGCCCCGTCAGATTATTTTATTTTATGAGAGAGATTTCAGGATTTGCATAGTAATAGATAGAAAGCGTCTCATGCACTGCTGCCACATTCCATTGTGCCCATGGACTGTTATTTCACAGCAATTTAAAATGTGTGCACTGCGCCGTGTGCACTGAAAATGCTCATCTGCAAAAACATGCAAGCAAAAGAGAGCAATTTGACAGTGCATTAGGGTTAGAGAGTCTGATGCATTTGCATAGCTTCCAACAACAACAGAAAAGGGGGAAATTAACGCCTTCCGGTGATAGTAATACATTTATCTCAGTTGCGTGAGAGTGGTTTGAAAAGGGAAAAGGAAGTTGAGCGGCAGCCCATTGAAATGACTCACAACTTCTCAAAACATTGCCTCGCATCACAGAATGTATTTTCCTTTGTTGTTGATCTTCTCCCAGCCCTCCCAGTCATCATTATTAAGACCTCATCTGAAGAAGCGTTTGGTGAGCCACGGCGCCGTGATTGCAGAGCAAGTTCATGCTGAGCTGATTATTCAGGCTTTACCTCCCAAATAATGTTAGTCACACCGCAGGCTGGAGACTTTTATGAGGCTGTAAACAAAGCCCCCAAAACATATCACCTGACGGCCATTACAGCACCTCTTCCTGCGGGGTGTGTGGAAATGTTCATTCCCGACGCACAGCGGGCTAAAAGAAAAGTGACTGAATGCAAGGGAGATGGTGTAAAATGGTGGACAGCATCTGAATTAATCCAAATATTTGTTACTGGCAGCCTGATGTTACATCTTCTCCCAGGGATTTCTGACTGGGCTCCTGTTCCATTTACTCAAAACCTCCCAAGCAACAGAGGTCTGTTTAAAATTTGGAATTTCAGATGAGCCAGTATTTTTCTGAAAAAGATATTTTTTAAAACAAAGATGTGTTCTTTCATTCAACTCATTGACTCTGCTGTTTCAATTTAATATAAGCCGATGATCATAAAAAAAAAATCCACTGAAACTCTTGTTTCATGAAATAATCGACTTCAGTTTATAGAGGCGTCAGTATTATCAATTCAATGACACCCCTTCCTTTTTCTGGTGTGTTATCTATAGAACTACACACAAGAGGGTGTAACGGGACATACAAGTCACAGTTTAGTTTTGGGTACACCTGGGTTTTGAAGTCACAGTTCAGATTGTGTCTTCAGTACAGTGGTGGTAAAAGAACCAGAAACCATATTTCTTCTTTTTAGACAGTGGTTTGAAGAGCATGGCTCTTAAATAAAAGGTTTGTGCCAGTGCTGCTGCAATCTACCTTGATAAAAAGTGAAATCCAAATGATTATTCTGCATAAATAATAAAAAATATGTATTAATTTTATGACCACTCCTGTGGAAAATAGCATATTTACTCAGAACTGCTGCTGTGTTTTCTATTATGTTCTAATTAAAAATCTTGAAATTTAGTATTCCTCTAACTTTAAATTGTATTGAATTCCACAGGGCATTGGGATATCACAAATCTGGGATGCAGGGATGGATTTTGCAAGCCCTATTTTTCATTAGCCACTTGCATGCTGTTTTAACTCCAAATGCATATATACCAATTTCAGACAGCAGCATACAGAAGGTTCTGAGAAAGCAAATACTGGAATGATCCAGCCAAAACAGTGGAATGTTGGGCCATTTGTCTCTCAGGCCCCTGAGCACATAATGTTCCCAAATGCAGCAGAGAAGCTGTAACATTATTAACACACAGTAAATTCAGAAGGATCAATAAAGCCCTTCACTGGAGAACAGCAAGTAATTTACAGAGATTGAATGGCAGGGCCTGTAAAATGAAAAATGAGAAGTAAAGTCCCATTCATAAAGAAAAACCGCTCATCAGCAGGTCCTTTCCCCACAATCTGAATGTGGGTCGAGAGATGGTGGCCCATTAACATAACCCATAAAAAAACACGCTATGTGGCATTTTCTATTCCAATGGATGGTTTGTGCACCTTGTGTGCAACATCACTGAGCATCCTACTGTCTTAAGTGGCCTAAACATCCAACACATTGGACAGCTGAAGCCACTTTTTCGCAAGGACAACAGCTCTATTTCAAGCAGAATATGTAACAGTTATGTGATTAACCAAGGCATGATGAAGTGTTTTTTAATCACGAGAAGATGACACACCCACCGGAATGCCCGCAAACAGACGCCACTTTAAGTGAAACAAACTCATTCCAAATTTATTCAGAAGCAAGATATAAGTTTTCATCCCAGACTCACACTGCAGGTCTTCCCTTCCAGGTTTGGTGTCTTTTGAGGGTTTGTTTTTCCTGTGTGTGTATCAGAATGACACACTACAGAATGATACACTGCATTACACTGCTGTCAGAGTCACCGCTTTAACTGAAGACACAAATGTGTCGTACCTTAAATGGCAGGACAAAAAGTGAGCAAAACAAGTGGTGATTGACAGAGTTACAACAGCCAAGTCTTTCCATCCATAAATCCACAAAATGCACAGTGGTAGGAAATAATGTTATGCTTTGGTGACCCAGTATACAAATGGAACTGTGCAAGAGGCAAGAGAAGTGTGGCATAATACACAACATATGGGGCAATACAAATAAACAGGATATGCCAAAAAAATGAACAATGCATGCAATCTGCAAGAATTCTTAGAGATCCATGTTGCTATGGATGTATCTTTCTGAGCAAGTACATTTGCCAGTTTAGAAAATTCCCCAAATTACCCTGCAGCGATATTAGTGTTACAGGGAGTGACGATACGTGCCTGATGCACTACGGTGTCTGTCTCCTCTAGAGAAAGATTAAACATCTGTTGAATCAGCTCCCCTGTCTTCCTGCTAGTCATGCTGTGCCTATCATTTCATTAATTCCTGCTCTTTTAAACTCATTTTCTTCCCGTGACTCTATTAATTTCACAAGGGCTCAGATTCCCAGATTCATCTAAATGAAACTCCAAATTCCTGATCCACAGCTGCCTCCATCAAAAGGCCTTTCAAGGATCCTCACATTAGCTTAAAGTGCTTGCTGTAATCATTCAGGGTCCTAGATTTGTTGCCTTTTTCAGTGTAACTCATTAAATCTGCAGAAAAGCATGCAGCTCTTATGATATTCCTTGAGGTAAAACGCTGGACCACGTCAGCTATGATTGTTTTAGACTGTATTTACAACATTCTATAACTGACTGGCTGACATTTTACCCAATGGAGTCAAGATTACAGTTCACTTTCATTTGACATTCAAAAAGCCATTAGAATGAAGGAAACTTTCATCCTCTCCTTTTGTAACCACGCCTCTGTGTTCCAGTTCCTTTTGGGGAGATGACGTCTCGCTCTTCCACCTCTTTTAGCTGCAAGGCCAATGAGCAACATCTGGGAACACAACAGCCAGGGAGGTAATGTGCTGCTCTCTACTGTCATTATGATGCACTTTACTTCTCCCTCCCTTCATCTCCAAATCTCACCACCAGCCCCTAAAAAATAAATAAAGACATTTTCAAGGCACCCAGAGGTCCTTTGCAAAGAAATAAAATGCCACTGCAGTGGTTCATTTTTAATATATACTCTTTCTTCCACAGTAGGAATGAGGCCAGCAACTGTCAACATCCTTATTAAACTCCACCATCATTCTGAGCAAGTTCTCCAAAGACCAGATGGAGAAGATAAACAGAGGGCAGCTGGAGAATGCCAGGCCCAAACAAAACAACTTTTACTACAAAGTATAAGACGCTGTGAGCATTGCCAGGGGCATAGTGCCACTACTTTCCCTGGACAAGTTAAAGAGAAGAAGGCTAGCGGTTATTAAATGCTGATCAAAGGCAAGCTTAAAGAGACAGTTTATCTCATGAGAGCTCCAAATTTGCTTGCCTATATAATTTTCAGCCTCTCACTGCCTGCTTTCATGCATACAGCACCACCTTTTCAAGCGTCAGAGCAGTAGACTGAGGTTTTATTTGCAAGAACCCTGTGGCAGTGGGCCGGGGGAGATAGTTTAGAGGGATAGTTTAAGGCAAAAGTAATGACTGCCCAATAGCTGATGAAGGGAAAAATCCAACTGGTTCTAGCAGACTTGGAAATATTGATTTGTACCTCCCAAGAATTGTTTTACTTCACAGGAAAGATTCAGAGGTTCTAACAGGTCATTCCCTGTAATCTAGCACAGGTATTCAGGTACTTGGTGGTTACTATGGCCATGTGCCAGTAAGCAGGCTTCACGACTAGGCCCGATATTTTGGATGGCAGTGGACATGGCTGTAACCACCATGGGGGTGGCCTGGCGAATACTTTTCAGAGGGTTGTGATCGGCCTCAACGTGGCAACAGAACCTCTTAAATTAACGGAAAAAAAAAAAAAAAACACTGGGCAGGATACAGAACACACTGAAAAAAGTAAACACTGGTTAAACTTAAACTGGTTAAATTTTTTTAGCATTGACGTAATGTAAATGAACCAGGTAACAGCAGGTTTGATGGTTCATTTATATTACGTCAGTGCTAAAATATTAAGTGTGACAGATTAACCATTTTTTTCCAAGTTTAGCCAGTATTTTCTTTTTTTCAGTGCACCCTGGAACATAAGGACACAGACACAACAAGCAACAGAAACACAAGCAAACTATGGGATGTAACCCAAGGCTGTATCCAACATTCAGATCACGAGTGTACACTCGTGTGGGTCTATGGGCAGTCAAACCTGCAACTTGACAGCGTTTTTGGTATGGTAGAACGAGCGCATACTCCACAATCACAATGGCATGCTCTTCAGGAACACAGGAACCTAACACAGCTCACACAAGGGCGTGGCTTCATTCCAGTCTTGAACCTGGGCACCCCCTGATACATATACCTCACATACCTGGACCAATACATTGCATAATGCCTGGCTCGTTTGTATGGCAATCATAGCACCAAGTCAACCACAAACACACTGCATATTCACAGTAACGGAAGCATTGTTTATGCCCCCATCAATCAACATAAATGATGATAACAACAGGGGAGCAGTGTTATTGTTTACATATATGGAGCTGGCAAAAAGCTGCTCCACAAGTGCATACCTCAGCCACCACTCCATCCTGAGCATCACCAAAGTTACACTTTGCTAAGTGACTCCTGAGGACATGAAGTTAACCATAGGTGGCCTAACCTTTCTAAAGTGCCCGTGGGCTTAAAGCAGCTGTTAAAGAAGCCAGGTGGGCTCCAGTCACCCAGTTGAAAAGAGGTGAACATGCCCATGGGGTTTTGAAATCAACAGTGCTCATCTGAAGAAATTATGGTATTTGCTGCAACAGGACGCGCTTTTCCAGTGCCTCTACAGAGACAGACCCATTTTCCAGAACCATTCACTAATCTGACCCTTGACCCAGCAGCTTCACTCTACAGAAAAGTACACGACTCAGTTCTGAAAGGTAACAAATCTCCAGAAATAAAGTAAAAAACATGGATGTTTTTTTCACATGGAAGTCAAAATGCCTCTGCCATGTTATAATATAAAAAACATCCACAGCTTTTTAGTTCTGTCATGTGAAAATCTGTAGAACCATTTGGTTAATTTTATTTTTTTTGGAAAAACGCTGACACGACCTGGGTGCGCCAAACATTTTGGTTGGTGAATGGTGTTGAGTACATTGTTTCCAAGAATGCCCACTCACTTCTCTAGGCCGTTCTCCTCCTTATCCTGCCTCTCTCCTCCTCATCATTTAAAGCAACACACACCGGAAATGTTATCGTGTGACTCACTAAAAGTGGCTGTAATTCTGCATCATGGAGCATATAAATATATGTGTGTGTGTGTGTGTGTGTGTGTGTGTGTGTGCATGTGTTTCTCTTTTGTATAGGTATTTGCAGTGTGTGTGTGTGTCTGTGTGCAAATACCTATACAAAAGATATTTTTATTTTACATTTTTTTCTATATATATATAAAATAGGGGACCTTTTAAATAAAGTCAGTGCCAAGATGGACATCTGGATGTTTAATCACTGGTAACTAATAGCTAGCTAGAGCTGGCCCTAAAATTTAACTACCCACCACATACAGTCAATTCATCACTGTGACACATTTATTGTTGAGATTGTAGAGCACAGTCGGGCCTTTGTGATATAATAGATGTTTACTGTACTGTTCCTATAACGAACGCCATAGGCTATAGCTGGTCCTTAATACAATGCATGCAGAAAGAGCCAAGAAGTTAATTCTGGTTTTGATTTTTTTTTTTTGTGGTGAATTAGATCTCAGAGAAATGTTTGTTGTTATTTGTTTTCTCATATCAAACTGTCTTCTTAGTGGGTTTAATTTCTGTTCAGACCAGCTGCATGCAAAAAGCATTATTGTGGGGTCTTTTATTTCAGTGGCTGTGCAATTTTGTTAGCTATTAGCTCTGCATTTTTTTTTCAATGCCATTTATTTTCTGTACCAAACTGAAAATGCTCCAGTGACAACTTTATCTACAAAATGCATTCAGTATTTAATTGGTCTGATGAGTATATGTATAATATAATTTGTCACTTTGAATGCATTTGTTGATTTAAAAAAAATCATATTCATTTGATTCTCAGATTAAAAGGTAGTAACCCTGTCTGTTCCCTTTGAATAGTGTTATCTATTTTTTTCCAAGAGATCAAAAGACCACATAAATACATAGGCTTTCAAACGTGTCCTAATGGGATGCAGGATGTACAGAGGTACATTAGTACAGTACATTAGTTTTGAAGCTGGAAAACATGCATTCACTACCACTCCATTCATCCAAAAATCTGTCTGTCTGTGTATCTGTCCACGCAAATACGTGCTTAAATTACTAATGCTTCTCAAATGTCCTGAGAATTTTGGGTCAGATTACTTTTGACTGCAGCCATGTTCATTCAGAGCATGCATTTGGTCAGTCTCCTTACACATAACTGCTCCATGGTGCTCTGGCATGGATAATTTTGGAAAAGGTCATGAATTTGCAATACTACTGTTCCAGCATCAGGAATGACTTTCACTGAACACAGATTTGGTCTATAAACTAGGATTGTCATGTCCGCACCAGCTCCGCCCCACACGACACTCTCCCCCTCCCCTGGGTTTTAGGGACATTGTCTCTGTGTCGTGTCGCCTGTAGCCTGGGGTTCCTGGATAAGTCTCAGTCCTGAAGAGTGAACTTGGCGCACCCTCCCTCGCACTTCCGGGGTGCGGGTCCTGTGCCACGTTTCTCTTTCAGGGCCCTTCGGCACGAACAGGGATCCTCCCAGGGGTAACAAGCGTCAGATGCGGGTTCCTTAGTCTTATCAGCTCCCTATAAAAGCCCTATATGGAGGGTATGTGACCACAGGTTGCGGTATAAGGCAGAATGACTAGACAACCTCACGGATTTAGAAGATGGCCCCTTTTACTGCCTGCTGTGGTGGATTATTTTTCTTTTTTGCATCTCCCTGCAATAAACAGTTTTTCTTTCATTTTTCTTTACATTTTCTTTCAACCCATTGGTGTTCATAATTTCCTCTCTTGCCCCTTTGGCCTTGACAGAAGGATAGCTCTCCCCTACAACGATGGACTCTTCACAAGTCCCCCTGCACGCAGACCCCTTGCAACGTTGGAGGAACTGCTGTCAGCTCACAATCAGCATCTGGCACGGCTGACTGACACCCTGGCCGAGGTTGCAGAACAACGGACTCAGATTGCCCTCCTCACCACCACCACTGCTGGCCCAGCCCCTCGCAGTGGGGACTCCACCATCCTGTTACCAATACTCCCATACCGGAAGTGGCACCGATTCTCTCGGATGCGCAATCACGGCGGGTGCCCAGTCTTCTGAAGCGGTACGCAGGTGAACCTGACAGCTGTAAAAATGTCATACTGGGTTGCGAACTGCAC
The DNA here is from genome assembly GCF_900700375.1 of Denticeps clupeoides. Lineage (NCBI taxonomy): Eukaryota > Metazoa > Chordata > Actinopteri > Clupeiformes > Denticipitidae > Denticeps > Denticeps clupeoides. The sequence goes on from NC_041710.1 coordinate 19,983,336, forward strand.
TTTGCTGATGTTCCAAGACTGAGCGACAGGCAGAAAATCTGCTCTGTTCTTCAGCGACTGACAGGACCTGCATTCTAAAAGGGCAGAGCACTATGGAGGCAGGGTGGTGGAGAGGCCACCGTCTACAGCCAGTTTCTCCAGAGCTTTGCAGCGGTGTTCAACCAGCCAGAGAGAAGCATCAGACACCGTCTTCACTCCATCAGACAGGAAAAGGCCTCGTTGAGCGACTATGCCCTGGGGTTTTGCATCTTGGCAGAGTAGAGCAGATGGGGAAAAGATGTGCTGCTCACCATGTTCTGGGCTGGGTTTGCCATGGAAATCCAGATGGAGTTGGCCTGTCAATGTCCCTGCTGTTTTTCCTCAGAGACATGCGAATTTTGTGGTGGTGTACGTAGATGACATATTGGTTTTATCAAGAACACGAGCAGAACACATACAGCATGTGATGGTGGTCCTCTCCCGCTTGATCACGGACCTATTGTACGTAATGGGACAAAAATTATTTATGAAGGTAGTCTCATTTCTCTGTTATCGCATTAGCGCTGAGGAAATTGCTATGGAGACACCTACGGTACAGGCAGTAACTGAGTGGTCTGAGCCCACTTCCATTTAAAGGGCTCGCCAACTACTATAGTAGGTTTATCAGGAACTACAGTACTGTAGCAGCACTGCTCACGTCCCTCCTTTGTGGCAACCCAAAGCAGCTCTAATGGACCGGTGCTGCCAAAGAGGCGTCACAGCACCGGTTCAAAAAAATTTGAGAATATTTAGATTCACTTGTAACCTTCTTTTTGTCTTACTTATGTGTAGAATCTACAACAGAGTGAATAAAAAGATTGTATTCATAGTTGGGGGTCCTAATGAACCAGAACTGACCACTTCATCGATGGTAACTTGAAAGCACGTTGTAAGTCACTCTAGATTAGGGCGTCTGCCAAATGCCTTAAATGTAAATGCCTGACCTCACCAAACCATTTGTGGGGGAAGTTGATGCCTTGGAGGTGGGCCTGGGGGAGGTGTTGTCACAGTATCATGGCAACCGTTGGAAGCTACACCCTTTTTGGTTCTATTAACGGAAACAGACCGAGGCCAAAATTAATTACGATGTGGGCAACTGGGAATAGTTGGCTGTGAGGACAGCATTGAGGGAGTGGCGCCACCTGCTGGAAAAAGCTTGTAAGTAAAAGTATCCCTTCGAGGTAATCACCAACCATTGGAACCTTGGATATATCCGGCAGGCAAAATGTTTGAATTTGTGTCAGGCACGGTGGACTTTGTTCTTCTCCCAGTTCATTTTTAAAATCAGGTATTATCCCAGGAAGCTGAATGGCAGAGCGGATGGGTTCTCCCGGCAGTATTCATTCAAACCATCTGTGAAGGGAGGCACCTGTCATCCGAAAAGGAGATTGGGTCTGGTTCGTCACAAGACCTGTGCCTTAGATTCTCCTGCACAAATCTCACCCCTTGTTTATCAGCCCATTCCTCGCTGTGTCTCAGATAAACCCAGTCAATACCCCTTAACCTACTTGTCCATCCTATGTTCATGTTTCACTCCTTAGGCCAGTCACTCTGGGTCCCCTGCACACAGACGATGTGGTCATGACACCTCTGAGGCAGTGGAGGTGGACGGTGCCCCCGCATACAGGGTCCTGTCAGTCGCTGAAGATTCTTGGAGATGTGGGGGTGTTTTGCAGTATTTGGTGGACTTGGAGGGCTATGGTCCCAAAGAGCGAAGTTGGGTTTTGGAAGGTTCTACACCCGGGGATGGTGGAGATCCCCGTGTCTTTGGGGGCAACCTCCAACTTCCTCTCAACCCCTGCATCCTCGCCCCTGTAAAAACAATGAAGACCATGTGGTGTTGGAGAAGAGAATAGAGTGTGTAGAAAAAACTCTTTCTCCCTCCACACAAAGCACTGTATTCAACCACTCCAATTTGATGTTACCTGGCAGAAAGAGGCATGGCACAATAGAGGTTAAAAATGAACAGTTTCTAATTTATTAACACCGGTAAATAACTATTGTAGTTACATGTGAATATTGAATGTAAAAAGGTACCAAGGTTACAGAGAAAATAAAAATGAGAAGAAAGAGTAAAGAGGGAGAAGAGAAAGAGAGGGGGAGAGAAAGGCTCAGAAGCCTCCCGGCTTCCGATGGAAAACCCCCTGAGCAAGAAGCTCAGAGGTCCCTTTTCCACATGTGAGCAGACTTTTATACCCCTGGCCTACAGGAAGTTGTCACTGGCCTACAGGAAGTTGTCACTGCAAGTCCCCATGAGTTGTCACTGCAAGTCCCCATGATCTACCTGATGGGAGAACACTGCAGCTCCTGATCCCTGAAATGGCCTACAGGAAGTTGTCACTGACCAATCAGAACCTGTTGTTTCTGATGTCACGCCCCCGGTGCCTCCCATTTGGGGAAGACAAAGAGGGTGGGCGGTCCTGACGGCTGATACTTCACACGTAACCGTCAGACAAAAGGCATGTAAAACAGAGGTGTCGAATCTTCACACACAACCATCGACACAGGAATGTCACACTTCCCCCTGCAGACATCTGTTATGCAAGGCAAAAGCAGGCTCCCGTGATGTCCATTCTTACACCCCATTCCCAGGTATTAATTTACATTTAGATTTATGGCATGTGGCAGACGACTGTGTGTTCTGACCTTGAGGGGAAGTTCATTTTACCATTTAGGGGCCAAGACGGGAAAGATTCTAGATGAAGGTCTTCCTCATACCTTCAGTGTTGGAAGGACCAGGCGAGCAGTACTGAAGTGTCGGAGAAAGGATGGTGCTACTCAATGTTTGGCTTGGTAGGCCAGCGTCAGTATTTTGAATCTGATGCGTGCAGCTACTGGGAGCCAGTGGAGGGAGCGTAGCAGTGGGGTGGTGTGAGAATTTGGTATGGTTGAAGATCAGTAGTGCTGCTGCATTTTGTATTAGTTGTAAAGGCCAGATGGCATTCAGAGGAAGACCTGCTAGATGAGAGTTACAGTAATGCAGTCATGTGATCATTAGGGACTGAACAAGTATCTGGGTGGCCTGTGTTTATAGTTAAGGGTGGAAACGTCTGATATTTTACAGAAGAAATGTACATGAGCAGAAAAGATGGGTGATGTGATTGCTGCTCTGCATGCATGGCTGAGAAAGACCCTGCACCCATTCTGCCCATAATAGTTGCTTCAGTCATGTGGGACCTCGACAAGGAGATCGCTCGGGAGAGCCAGTTTCCCTGGGATACCCTCCTGGTCCAACCCATGTGACTGAGTGCTTTCGTGAGAGGGTGACACATTATGCTAGATACCGAACGCTTGGGGGAATTCGCTGAATGGGGAAAGTGGTGGTCAAGAATACTGGTTGCCTTCTTAATGGAAGTATGTGCAGACCAGCATCTCCTCCTGTACTGTCTACGCCACCACAAAAATCCCCATGATCTACCTGATGGGAGAACACTGCAGCTCCTGATCCCGGAAAGGCTGTGGTCACACATTGCGGTGGACTTTGTCACCAACCTGCCGATGGTTCTGGTGGTGGTTGATCAGTTCTTTGAGGGGTTTCGGTCCCTCCCTTCTGCCCTCCAGGTTGCTGAGACCCTGTACCGAAATGTGTTCCAGATGTACGGCATCTTGGAGGACATCCTCTCCCCAATTTACACCTCGAGTGTGGAAATCATTCTTTAAGCGACTGGCCCACCAGGGAGAACCCATTCACGGTCTTTGTCTACCCTAAATACTGCCATGTTTTGATTTAAGTAATTGCTGTTCCATTTATATATGCTTTGCCTTCCCTCATTTCTTTGTCACTCGTCTGTCACTATAGAAGGCCGTGCTTAGTTTTTTCTTTGTTTATGTTTTTACTCCTTGGTGTGACACTTACCTTGGCAATAAATTAATGTTAATTTCAAATTTACAGTAAAATCCACTATAACAACTTTGTAGTGTTAACTTTGTAGTGTTAAGGTTTCTTGCAAATCTCCAACTTGTTCATAACAATGTCAGCGACTCTGAGGCTGAAATGACAAAAATGTCATCGCTGAGCTGTAATTACATTTCTAATCCCTGTGCTGGGAAGATAAACACTGGTGCAGCCTAAACTGGTATAGCTGAGGGGAAGACTTATCCATAAGAGAGCTGCACAAACATGCAAATAAAAGGTAATTTGTAACCCTAACAGATGCACTGATGAGACTGGGAGAGGGTCCTCTCTGCCTTGCTGCTCCTTCAACCCATCTGGAAAATATATATATGCTGAATGCCTTTCTGAGGATTTCTGAAAGAAAATGCGCAATTTTTGTTTTTTATGTTGGTCAAATTGTTGCCCAATTTACACTCAGATGTGGGCAATCTCTGGCCTGAAAAACTGTTCATTTTCTACAGACTGTGAATGGCTCATAGAGCAGATATCATTTTGGATTGACTTGTAAAAAAACACCAGATTGGGTAGTGGGCTACACTTGGAAATAAGAAGTTTGGCATTCGCACAGCAACTTTTTTGTGTAATTAATGCCTGGCACTGAAAGATGTGTTTGGCTCACTTTGTACAGTTTTAAATATCATCTTTATGATAACATTTATTTTGATGGCACTGAAAATGCAAACCTTGAAAAGTAGACTGGGAATTTAAGTCCCAGTGGCACTTTAAATTTAACTTAATCTTGAGATTGTACTTGCAGATTGTGCAGAATGTTCTGTCCCCTCTCCACAGATGCTATTTTAAATAAATTGTCTGAGTTTTCATCTCACCTACAAAACAATCACTCTTGTAATGTTTAACAAGAAAACCTCATCTCTCCTGCCATGGGTGGGTTTCAAAATAGTGTCTGAGCACCACATCCATCATACGGGTGAGGCAAAGTTAAACTTGGCAGATTCAGCCACAGTTTCCCCCATTAATCTTAATAGTGAACTGTAATTAGGAGCGTCTGTATGAACGGCCGCACGGCCATAAATAACGCTGAAGCCGAGGGGCAGCAGGCTGAGGAGAGAGCAGCTCGTCCCTTAATGACCCACAGAATCAAGAGGCACGTGTCAACAAGGACCCTGATACATGCCTCTTGCTTCTTTTTAATTATCAGTAACAAGGATGCTTTCAAGGAGGCTTGCAGATGCTCTTTTTATGAATAAAATATAATTCTGTCATAGGTGTGCCACAGTTGTGTAAGTTGTGTGTCGCATCAGGGAGATAAACTGTTTCTTCCTAGAATGTTCTGAAAAGCAGAGCTTCAAATGGTTTCTTGCCTCCCATCTGTAAATGAAACAATCCAGCATTGTACAATGACCTGTCATTAGCAACCCAGTTCTATACTTTTGTTATTTATCAGACTGTCTTCTTAATTGCTTGTCAACATATCTTCCTTATGCCGCACTAGTGAAGGAGAAGCCAAACAAGCAACGTATTTTACCTCTATCTTGTAGAGCAAACTTGAAATTCCATTCATCAGTCCATACCGTGGATAAGTGAAAGTGAAGTGATTGTCATTGTGATACCCAGCACAGTACACGGTGACACAACAAAATGCATCCTCTGCTTTTAACCATCACCCTTGGTGCGGGCAGCAGGTGTGGGGACGGTGCTTTGTTCAGTGGCACCTCAGAGGCACCTTGGCTGATCAAAATTCGAACCAACAACCATCTGATTATGGGGTCACTTCCTTAACCGCTAGGCCACCACCGCCCCTTAGTCACATTTCCATTACACATTTAAACAAACTCCATGGATAATTTTGAAAATGTTCATGTTTTTAAAAATCTTTTCTCGTCTCACAATAACCCATTCCAAGAATCGTAGTCAGGGATGGTCAGGTTTATTTCTATTGCAGCAATCAGAACCAAACCATTTCTAACAGAGTGCAACACAAGTGCTTTATTATGGAAAGGAAGTGGGCACGTATAAGGGATTTTTAATGGATAATAGTCCAATAGTTGACATCTAAAAGCAAAATAATAGCAGCTTTGCCTTATTCAAATCACATTAAATACAACCTAAAGTTAGATGTTTTTGTTACATGGACTGTTTTTCTATCTGTAATTTCAATTTGTGCAATTTGAAGGTTAATGGAAATGGTGGTTCTCCTTAGCGAATAAGGAAAGTGCTAGAGATAGAACCAGCACAGAAACTTTTCAGGATGCCTGAGAGAGGGTGCTCGCCATCTTGTAAATAAAGCATACTTCTCTATAGGAGCTGCAGTACTCACACTTGCCTTCTATCTGCAAATCTGAATTTTTGATTTCAGGAGGAAAACATTCATCCAGAAGCAGCAGTGCCATCACACCAACTGCTGTACTGAATGCCCACGTTTTTCTACTGAACCACCAAACTGTCGCACGTCAGCCACTAGCAAAAAGCTCAGGCCTGTAAACATCAAACAGCATGGCAGAGATCAAAGCGTGTGTTTTCAGCCCAGAATTTCAGCAGGAATCCAGGAAGCCTCAAAGCTTACCTAAATGCAAACAAGCAAGATATTAAAAGGCAGTTTAACTACACTGTGATTTTTATTTATTTATTGCTCTACTCTTTCACACCAAACCATAACCAATCATACGTAAACCACAATAAATATTATTTTTTATACTATGAAATGATTTGGCCACCTGCAAAACATACATCATGTGTTTCTTTGTTGTGAACATGAATAACATAATTACACACATGCACACAAGCAGACACAGCTCTCTAAGAGATGTCATCAGCAGAGGCATGTCTGTGGCAGTCTGTGTGCTTTGCATCCCTCTCTCTCATTATCACATGCTCAACCCGCCATCAAGATTAATTGGATCCCTGGGCATCGAAGCTCTGTGCTTTACAGAATGATATCTGTCTCAGTTGTGCCTACAGTTGGTGAATCACGCTCAAGCTGTTCTCTCATCACTTCCATCACCATCACCATCAGCATACAGCATCATCCTTCCCTTCTGTTTCTGACAGCACAAAAAAAAAGTAAGAAAAACTGCATGCATGACGAAATCAAGACTAAATACATGACTCAAGGAACAGTTAAAATTCGCAATATACACATTTTAGTTTAACTAGCAAAAACTAATACAAAATATCAAAATTTGTGGGTCTCATTATTATTTTAAATAATGTCTGCCTGTTGTATTCAAGTTCAACAGAAATTGACTTTGTTTAGAGCTGCTGTGCAGTGTGTGCGCTCATTTCATACAGACAGATGTTCCTTTAAGTTTAATTCAAATGCACTTGAACAATACTGCTGTGAGCAACAGTTAAACTCCTAAATACCGTCTGTGCTGTGCACTTTATTCTGGCTAATGTTTACAGCATCAGTGCTATAAACTGGAATGTGCAGCACTGAAAAGATGCATGAAATGAATTCTGTAATAACAGGTACCTGGTGCCTGGGAGAGCTGAGAGGGAAAAACACAATTAAGGTCTGAATTATACTTTTAATACAGCTATGACTTCCATATAAATAAGTCTTGGTTATTTGTTTTAAAAATTGTTCTTTTGTGATCTAGCTGTTTTTTAAATGATGTTGAAATGTATTATCCATATATTATGCTGGCAGAACCAGAGTGTGAAGTGCGGAGATGGCTTTGTTAATGTGGCTCCGCATTTCTTTTCAATTTATTTCCATTATAGATGTAGTGATTTTGTATAATGAATTTAACTTTCATAAAACACAAATATATCCATTACGTTTGTAATGTGACAGACAGAAATAAAGTTCTTTGACCCTGACTTTCTCCAGAACCCTGTCAGGAGCCGCTGTCTAATCTAAGAGACTGTGTATGTTTCGGTGTCTGCACAAGATTTAAATGTTATAAATCTGCAGAGGAGCCATAAAACCCAAGATATTTACTCTCTTTCAATAACATATAGCCAAGTGGAGGAATCAGTCACAGCTGGCAAGAAAAAGAAAGTCTTTTTCTCCACTCTACACATTTAGTGATTCTAGTGATTCTTTAGTGTAATCTAGACTTTCTGTGACCAGTGGTTTCTGACATCAAGTACATGCACAATTTCTTCTTTAACCTACTTCTGACATTCAGCACTGACTAAAGCTCAAATATGAGGCGTGTTGACAGGCTACTATAAGCCTGGAAAGTGTTGTGTACCTTTATATCAGTGGAATTTTATAATTTAATGTAATATATTCAAGTTTGCAATGCTGTCATTGGTAGGTGTCTTCATTGGTAGGTTCTCTCTCCCACAGTCAGTTCTCAGAATGTGGAGATTGTGCTACATTCTAATGACTCAAAACAACCACACATTAGATTACAAGAGCGATCAATATTCTTACCCTGATGCTCCAAACATTGTGCGGTTTCATTTAGCACCTGGAGACTCGTGCACAGTCCTGACTCTGCATGCTTTTTTTACACATAAAGGTATATCGCCCATAAAAATTTGCAGGCTTTATGAGGGGCGCGGTTATCATATTTTAGCCTTTGGAACTCAATAGGATTTTTAATGAAGGCACCATCTGCTCAAAAACAGCCCAGCAGCTCATATGTATCTCATCAAGCACCCGCACATCTAAAAATACTTTAGCAAAATGATTTAGTCCTCATAGCCCCCCCACACAACGTAATTAGTACAGCCCTGCATATCCATCAAGTCTCTGACGAGACCATATTTGATGTGACAGGGAACAGTAAGCCCATCTAAAGGCAATTTAACTGAGTGGAAAAATATTGGAAATATCTCGGATGGAAAAAAATTGGGTAATTCATTATACTTCCAAGGTGAAAAGTGTATAATATCTGCTTGATTGCACTATGGAGCCACACTGATTGGGAAAGAGAAAGCAATTACCATTTGATTTGGAGATAAATTATCTGTAGAGATAAGTGTTTGTTCTATGCAAGCTATGCAAGTTGTATGCATGCCAACAGCAGATATAATTAACAGGAAGCAGTTGCTATTACAATGCATATCACGAAAGGTCTTTAAGCTTGAATTGAATCAACTTATGAAGATATATATAAGTGCAGTATTTCACCACACACATTGTAATTTTACATAAGGTTTCAAGTTATGAAAGCTTATATAGTATAGTACCGTATTGTTATAAAATAGGAATAGTTTCAGCTTATGAAAATGTATCTATCCTACCTACACTGAGTTTACATAAGGTATTGTAAATAAATATTTGGTGTAATATATGTACAGTCAACCAATGCTGGCATTTTCAAACATTTTCACAATATCTCCTGATTTCAATATCCCCTGATATACAACTAAATGATGTTTGCTGTTGTACAACAGATTTTGACTCCCATAACATTGAGTCCTTGGCTACAGCCTTGCAGCAAACACCCAGAGGACAATTCAAGGGACGTTTCAGATGGCTCATCATCTTATCAAGCATACAGGGTATGATTCCAGTCCATCAAAACACTATAATTTAGGATCTGAGGATGCCAGACTTTTATATAATTTATTCATTTGTTGTATTTGCCAGTGAGACTACTGTAAAGTCCTATCTTTGTTTCTGTGTTTATTCACACACAGTGAGCAGTATTGCCGGAGGTAATGAGCCATAGCTTGTGCTTTCTCATCACCCTTTCTTAAGCTTCCCTGCATTATTTTTTCATGAAGGAGTCACACTTAGGGGTTCAACTGACTTGGGATATTTAAGCTAATTGCCCGTCTAAAGTCAGTAAATGGTTTTAACAATGCCCCGCAGCTTAAAATCTAAAAAGATAGTAAACATACTCAATAAAAGAAAGTGAACATATTCAGCTGAGGAAGAGCACAACATTAATTCATTTCCATTCCTCAAGTTTTGATCTACATCCAGTATGTTCTCCAGATCTATGAGTGAAATGTGAAAGTGAAGTGATTGTCATTGTGAAACACTGCAGCACAACACAAGGTGACACAATGAAACGTGTCCTCTGCTTTTATCCATCACCCAGTGGGCACCTGGGGAGCAGTGTGTGGGGACGCCGCTTTGCTCAGTGGCACCTAAGTGGCACCTTGGTGGTTTGGGGTTTGACCCTGCAACCTTCCAATTTTTAATCGCTTCCTTACCCTCTAGGTCAACCACTGACTCTATAATAAACCAGAGATAACATTATTTCTGCTAATTTCTGCTAATTTAAAATGTGTGTTCGTTGGCAGCAGTGTTGGAAGCCTACCAAATGTGTAAATGCAACGTACCAGATTTAGTTTGAACATTAAATTATGCAGCTACAAATATGTTTTAACATTTAGCTTGTGTGAAACGAATGGTGTTATACAGGAGACCATTTAAGATGTTGTGTTATGGAGGTGATGAAGAATTGAAAGTTCAAAAAAAGAGAGTTCATGAGCCTAAAAGTCATCTAATGAACAAATTGGACAATTTCTGTGAAATTCTGGTCACCATTGTGATCTGTATTTTGTGCCGTTGTGCCCTATGTTGCAAATATGGCCCTGGAGAATGATACTTACTTACTCAATGGGGCAGTTTCCCAGAGAGATTGAAGCTAGTCCTAGATTTAAAAAGCCATTTAAGACAGACTAACATATACATTTAATAAACTGTATATTTATCTTCATATTAATGTCGTTTGCTGAAGAAGACACGTGGATTACTTAGAGTATGTCAGTTATGTTCAACAAATACTACCTGCTAGACAAATTCTTCTAGACAGAAGTGACCCAGTAAATGCTATGGAGATCATTTCTCTTTTGGAAGCAAGTCTTTCATCTGTTGCCCAAAGAGGGCGGCCTGTAGTCTGCCTGTGCTCATAACCTATTGTTTTTGGCATGTGGCACCTTTCTCAGGGAAACTGGGGATTTAGGTAGGATCAGTGAACCAACAATGTGTAAAGTCGTTCACAGAGTATACAAGGCCATTTGAGTATTGAGTAGACAGTACATAAACTTCCCAGATGCTGCAACCATATTTAATAACAAAGTACATTTCAATGAATATGGGAACTTTCCAGGTGTCATAGGCTGCATTGATGGAACACATATTCCTATTAAATGTCCCTCTACCCCAGAGGCTGAGGAATACGGGAATCGCATTTCCATTAATGTCCAATGTGTATGTTAGGGCTGCAACTATCGAATATTTTTGGAATCGAGTATTCGGTCCAATTTTTCAGCGATTAATCGAGTAATCAGATAACTCATACTTTTGCGTTTTTAAACAACTCTAGTGTGTTATGCAACATGAAAATCCTCTTAAAATGAGCAAGCAATTGGCTGTTATTCCTCACAAAAAAAGTTTATTCAAACTTTTATTAGATCAAAACTTAAAACCTTTTGGTCACTGGCTCAAGAACATAGCCCATTTAATCAACCTTCCTGTGCAACATTCATGATGTACATGAAAAAACTATGACACGTAGGTAAGCCTATTTGTCCTTAGTTCTATTTTTATTTAAAAAAGGAAAAACGGGTGCACCCCCTGCTATAGCCATCTGAGAATAAAGAGGGATAAAAAGTATGAAGGTACAAAATAGTAAAAAGAAAATATAAATAAACAATTCAAGTATTACTAATAATCCAATACAGTTCAGTTTCCAGTGTATCCAGATGAGGTAGGTAGGTACAATGTTTGTCTTTGTGCAATGTTATGTGCAAAATAGTGATAGAGAGGATGTGTCTTAGTGCATGTGTGTGCAATGCATGTGCAAGCCTGAGCCGCTGTGATGTACTCTGGGGAAGAAAAAAAATCATTGATTTATGCAACAAATGCTATAAACTCGACCAAAAGTAAATATATATGTAGATTCGTCCATGTGTTGTATTTATTATTACTACCTTATGGATGGGGAAGGTGTGTTTTGAGATGTAACCTATCAGTGTGTGTGTGTGCGTGTGTATGTGGCGTGCGGGAGGGAGAGGTGAGGAGGGATGAATTACATGAGTGAGATCTCATGCCTCATCACTATCGACTCATAACACAAATAATTACAAATAATGTATGTTCTAAGAAGCACTGTGTAGCTCCGCGGCAGCGATACGATAATAGATGGACTTTGAGGAAAATTATTTGCCTTGAGGTTTTGTGTAATTCATCACCAAATATTTTTTGTAATATTTTTCAGCCCTAGTGTATGTACTCCCCAGGTACAGTTCAAACATTGTTGCAGATTGGAAAAGTCGCACTCATGGATTTTACTGAACTTATCTCTCTTATGCTTAGTTTTAAAGAAGAGATCACAATGGAATATTGCTTTGTGACAGTGGGTATGCTTGCAGCCAATTCCACCTGAGCAAAGGTGCTACAACCAAGCTCATGTGCACACTAGGAGTCTAGTATAACTTGACGCCCAGGGGATGGATGCACACAGCATGCCTTCCTGTGCCTGATGAATGGGTCCTAATTGCTCCTACCTGAGACTACTTGATACAGGTTAGGACCTGTTCAAATAGACAGAGCAGCCACAGAACATGCATTAATGTGGGCAGTTGCCTTACCTTTGTGTTTCTTCTATTCCTGTCAGTTTGACACACACCTGTGGGTTTGTTTCAGTTTATTCCTGTTTTTTGTGCCTTCGGAAAACACTTTGATGCAGCATTGTCATTATTGCAAAAATAGCTTCATACCTGAAACAACAAGAATGCCAGGACACTCCAATACTAAAATGACAATCCAGATCTACTTTTAATTACAATAAACCATAGAGAAAGTCTTGCAAAAAGAGATGCTTTTCGAATTGTACGGATTTATGTAGGCATTTTTGACATTTCATTGTTCTGTTAGAATATACATTTTCACATGTCATGGTCAAATTAATGTATTAATGTAGACAGTTGCATATCTCTTGCATTCATCTTCATTTCTATTTCTACTTGGAGTATCTTCATTTTCATTTCATGCTCTTCCTTTAGACATTGCATGGCATTCGGTAGCCAGCCTTTCATGGCTTGTGACTCGTCTGTTCCTGTCAGCAGTGCTGGTAGACATCATGGCTTCTGAGACTGTGGGGGGTAAACTGCCCTGCAACTCTGCAGTTCTGTCCATTTGACTTTCACCTACAATAAGGGACATTTCATTTGATCAAATGAATGGACAAAATGAGAAACAGTTGTAAGATGACACAAACAATAGTCTGAAAGAATAGAAAGATAGGATAAATCAATGCATTTACATTTACATTTTACAGCATTTATCAGACGCCCTTATCCAGAGCGACTTACAATCAATAGTTACAGGGACAGTTTCCCTGGAGCATCTTAGGGTTAAGTGTCTTGCTCAGGGACACAATGGTAGTAAGTGGGATTTGAACCCGGGTCTTCTGGTTCATAGGCGAGTGTGTTACCCACTAGGCTACTACCACCCTGCACTAATACTCAGTTTCATGTGTGCATGATCACACATCTGAACCATCTAGGTGGTCATCATCTGGTATGTTCTCCAAAGGATGTTGGTTCTCCATTATTATATTCCTCTACAAAACCTGTATGTAATAAAAATGTAATTATATTCTCCAGAAGTAGGGCTGCTAACAAGGTTACATAAAGTTCACAATTCTTTCCTGAAGTTGTTGTATCGTCCTTGTAGATGTTTGTTCCTTTCAATTTAACTCATTACAGTCATTGCCTGGAGCAACTTAGGGTTAAGTGTCTTGCTCAGGGTCTTCTGGTTCAATGGTAGTAAGTAGGATTTGAACCTGGGTCTTCTGGTTCATAGGCGAGTGTGTTTCCCACTAAGTTACTACCACCCGTTATATGAATGCTCCTTCCAAATTTTTGTTGCCTGTGTCAATGTCAAACAGTCTCATATTACCTGTAATGCTGCAAACCACACATGGGTGACTGCAATATTTTTGGTTTATTATACGTGAGTCATTTCTGCCGTTTTTTTTTTATATGGGTGACATGGGCCTTTGTCTATGGTGGCTTCGTGAATGGAGGCAGAATCATGGTCATTTCAGATTTTTCAGGGATGATAATAAGAAAAAATCCAGAGCCTGAACTTTTCTGCATGTTTTGCAGTAACTGACTTTTAACACATAACTTGTTGACCCCTGGGTCCAGATATTTAAACAGCCGGATATATAATAATAACGATCATCATTATTGTCAAGCAGGTTCCAGCGGTATGCTTCCCTGTGAGAATTTGTTTTTAAAGTAGACCCTTAAATGATAAATTCTGGTGATTGTCGTGGAGATAAATGAACAACATTCAACACAGCCTGGTAGGCGTGTTCAATAATCCATCCCTGCTTTTAACTGCTAGTCACTTTGTCTGCCCACCTATTGCTTGTATATCATACTGAGACTAAGATACTACAGCCATACCAAGAAAGGTCAGTAGGTAGCAATTATAGTGCTCCAAAGTAAAAAAGAATTGATTAGTAGCCATTGATTAAAGGACACTAAAACACTAAAGTTTATTCAAAACAATTTGCTGTTAAATAAATAAATGATAGAATGTATAGAATGCTAAATAAATGATAGAATGTAAATACAAAAGAGAAAAATAAAAAGTAGCTTACAATCTTCTCAGACAAATGTTTTTTTAAACTCTGCTGAGTTATAACAGGATAACTCAGATGCTGCCTCGAGGCTGACAAATGTGCGAGGGTGGTCTTAACTTTGCCATGCGATCGGTCATTGAGGACGGAATATCTGCTGTGGCTGTTGCACTCGGCAAACGTGAGGTAGATCTTTTTTGGCCTGACCTGTCCTGAGACCAACTCGACAAGTACAGCCTGGCTTTCTTCATGAGCACTAGGAGACTAAGAGTCTTATGTGTGAGTAAATGAGCAGGTTTAAAACACAAATTGACAGAGGCTAACCTCAGTTTCACCTCATCAGCATCCATTTTCTCATTTCTCTCGTGATAATTGAAAACACAAATTTTGGCAGAGATTTGCTAGTCAAATGAATATTTAATAAAACTAATTTACAACATGCAAAACTTTTACCAATCACTGAAAAAGCAGAGAATGTATTGGTGGTGTTATACTCTTTGTGTTTTCTGCATCATCAGGAGGTCACCACTAGGGTGGTAGTAGCCTAGTGGGTAACACACTCGCCTACGAACCAGAAGACCCGGGTTCGAATCCCCCTTACTACCATTGTGTCCCTGAGCAAGACACTTAACCCTAAGTTGCTCCAGGGAAACTGTCCCTGTAACTACTGATTGTAAGTCGCTCTGGATAAGGGCGTCTGATAAATGCTGTAAATGTAAATGTTCTGACCGGCAGAACATTCCAAAAAATCCCACAATGTATGATAGTTGTAACCCTTCATTTAGGGCTAATTTCCTTAGCACGACGAGGTGCAGATCTCTGTTTCATGCCCAGTCATCTCACGTGTCTTTACAGCAACAAAGAAAATGATGATGAGTGGTTTAAACACGAATTTGCCTGGTGTAGGCGCAGTTACAGAAGACGCAAAGAGTTGCACCTTTTTAGGTTTGGGGATTCGAGCCGACAACCTTCTGATTAGGGATCCGCTTCCTTACCCTCCGGGCCACCACTGCCCCAACTGCCCCTTCCATCACTGCCCCAAAACACCCCAAGAGCCCAGTTAGATCTAGGTTGCACCAAGGGGTGAAAGTCTGTACTAATGCTTGTCTGGCAGTATTTTGTTAGAAAAAAAATTGAACATTCATTTTTGGAACAGGAGGTCACTGCCACCTGCCCCTGGTACCTTCAAAGTGTCAATGACACTTGATGATGCAGACGGTGATTTTTAACAAATGTGTAGAGGCTGTGAAATTCTATGCAGAGCCCCATTGTGGTGAACTTGTAATGAGAAAATGTAAAAGAAGAACTTCATTAGCAACTTTTACATACTATATATGATTACAGGATCATGTTTTATCCTTATATCCCTTCAGATATAGAATTAATGAATATCATCAGACAGTCGTGCAGTGACCCCTCCTTCATTTTAGATACAAACTGACCCAAAATGCCAGTTAATTATGATCAAAGATCAGTGTGCATACAGTGTGATTATGGTAATCCTGAATGTGACATTGTTAAAGGTGATGTGAATAATATTTTAATTTAATTAGTAGTCATAGCAGGGAGATCTTAATGATGTCCCTTCTTGGCATCTGTATTCAGGTGTGGATGCTCAGGTGTATCGAGAGAAAGTGAACTGAAATGCAGGCCACATGTACAGTGAAGCCTGTCAATCATAGTGATGCTTTTTTAAAACTGATCATCCTTTATCCTCATTTTGTGTGTATTGATTTGTACGACATTGCAGCAGTTTCTTCTTATGGCCATAGCTCAAACCTCCTTAAGCATGTCTGTGAAAAGTACCAAACATGTAGAAATGAGGTTATATTTTGGCAGCTGGTGAGGGTATGATACCACATACATTGGGATGTTGGGGAAGAGTGCCTTTGACCTGCTCTTGAGGCTACTGCCCTGAGGTGTACGAAATTGTCCTTTTTCTCAGTCATGATTATAATTCTTACTGATGCAACAGAATTGATTTAAAAGATACATCAAAGAAGGCCTTAAGGGATAAGAATCATGACTCAAACGTTTCCTCCCAGAATGAGTCATAAGCTAAACTGGAGAGAGGTTGAAGGGAGCGATTAAAAATTTAGAATAGATCTAAATAAGTAAATAAGTGACTACAGCAAATAAAGGAAAAGTTTTCTAAAGGTGAAGGAGTCATTTCATATTTTAAGCTTATTTTGTGCTGGCCTAAAACAAAGGACGCAAAAAGCTCTATGATTATCAATATTTTTATTGTATTGCATACAACTGCCTTGTTGTATGCAATACAATAAAGGAAGGTAAGGTGCCAATCAGATGACCTCCTTTCTCCTGTGTATGCCAAGTTTTGACTAAATGGAATCAATGCAGTGGAGGCTTAGCGGATAAAGAAGCGGCCTTGTAACCAAAGGGTTCTGGTTCAAATGCCAAACCGGCAAGATGCCACTGAGGTGCCCTTGAGCCAGTTACCGTCCTCACATACTGCTCCACAGGCACCTATAGTGGATCACATTGAGTGATGGGTTAAATGCAGAGGACACATTTTGTTGTGTGCATCCTGTGCATCAAAATGACAATCACTTCATTTTCATCTTGTGTGTTGTGGTGATCACGTGAACATTGTTACATACAAGTGTAAATGACCACCAAGACATGCTGTGATCCACTCACTGGGACACTTTTTTTACTAGTCTCGTGTGATCACACCTCCAAGGTTGTGACTTTGAATCCCAGTTCTGGCCTTGTGTGTTTGGATGCTCCTCCCAATGTTGGTGCAGGTGTCCTCTGGGTTCTGTCCTCCTGTCTTCTGAAGGCATGATGTACTCTGGCAGCTGTGATCCTTCTTAGGAATAAATGTTAATGGAAGGTGAGTGAGTGAGTGAACAACAAGCTCTAATGTTTCCCATATTGAAGTATGTCATCATTGCTGGACATGTTCCAATGACTTCTACAGACTCTTATTAGATGACGTTACAAATCATCCTGTGCGATGCGGTACAGTAGTTAGATGTTTGATGGCATGTATGAAGGTATGAAGACTGTAGGATGACACCTATTTAATGGTAGGTTATGGCACAAAATGTTAGCAGCTTGTGTCTTGTGTAAACAGCAAGATGAATTGGCAAGTGCACTGTTCAGGTGTGTGGAAGAAAAATCTTGAAGGAGGAGAATATGAACCCTGTCTGTGCAGACTGTGCATGCTCTCCATGTGTTGGTGCAGGTTTCCTCCCATAGGTGTAAATGTATTGTGTGTGTGTGTGTTTGTGTACCCTGTGGTGGGTAGGTCAATCTGCAACCTTGAGTATAAGCAGTTATAGAGAACGAGTGAGTTGATTGATAAATTATTTCATGCTGCTTTTTTTTGGCTAGTAGCCAGATTATAAGAAACACACATTGTAGCAGGTACACACATAGCACACATTATAAGAACGTCATCCACAACTTCTGTGTCACAGACTAATGTTTTGGGGTAATCCGGATCCACATCTAGACCGGAGTTTACTGTGGATTGAGTTCCCTTGATTCCTGTGTGTGTGCACCTGTTGTTATCGGTAAAAAACCCTTTCCTGTCTTTGTGGGGTCATTGTACTTTACTTTACTTTACTTTTACTTTACTTTATTTTGCCGACGCTTTTATCCAAAGTGGCTTACAGGAGGAGTGCCGTATCTTGTATGTGCCATATCTTGCCTGATGTTCCTATGTGAAAGTGAAAGTGATTAGTTGTCACATGTGACACACCACAGCACAGCACCCAGTGTGCACAGTGAAATGTGGTCTCTGCATTGAACATATCCCCAGAGGGAGCAGCCATGAAAGGCACCCGGGGAGCAGTGTGCAGTGTCCGTTTCCTTACCTGCTAGGCCACCACTGCCCCTGTGTTGTTTTGTTCATTGTTTTGTAAATAAAATCCCCCTTTTGTGGAAAGTTGTATAAATGCATCCTCACCATGCATCCTCACTCACTAACATGAATAGTAAAAAAAAAAAAAATTAAATTAAAAATAGTCTCTAATAATAATAAAAATTAGTCTAAAAAATAGACAGTTATGTGTCTTGCTTTAAGCTGCTTTAAAACTTGCTTTAAAGCAAATTTTGGTGTATCGGGTGTAATTTTGTAATTTAAGAATGTTGTAGACTTTAAAGAGCGAAAATCTCTTTCCAATATTTATATGAAAAACAAATGAATTTATAATAAATTCTCATCTTCATATATAACTTTCACTTTTGTGAACAGAATTTTTTGTTTTCTCTATGCTATTTCTTAATATATAACACTGATTGTTCTTGCAAACAGTTATTGATGCAACCTAGATTCTTTAGACACTGTCACATATTTTCTTGACAACACTTAGAAAAACAAATCAAGCTTATCGAGTCTAAAAAGTAAAAGTGCAGCATTCAACATTTTTCATAAATAAATGCGATAAAAGTGCCAAAAAATAACGTGACTTGACTTTACCCTCAATCACATGCATGCATCATTCCGAGTGCTCTGATGATCTGCTTTGAAACCCAGCCTCTGTTCTCACGCCATGCTTGCTGAGGAAGTGCACAGAACAAGCACAGTGAGCTGTTTTAATTATGACACGGCAAGCAAAATGCCATTCCTCAGACTAATTATTCCATGTGGCAGGTGGGCGTTCAGCTATAAAGACGTGAGAAAACTGTTTGGATTAGGATGTGTAGAGCAGGCAAAAAAAGACAAATCACACCGAAAAGTCAAGAACTGATCCTTTTCAAGCTGTTCATGAACTAAGAGTGTTCTATGTTTATTTCCATATATATATATGTGTGTGTGTGTGTGTGTGTGTGTGTGTGTGTGTGTGTGTGTGTGTGTGTTTCAATGCGTTTAGAAGTGGTAGTATCCCCTATGAACCAGAAGACCACAAAGTCACAGGTTCAAACCCCACTTACTATCATTGTGTCCTTGAGCATGATTCTTTATGCTGAGTTTCTCCAGGGGGATTGTCCATTTAACTACTGATTTTAAGTTGCTCTGGATAAAGGGTGTCTGCCAAATGCCATAAATGTAAAATGTATTTATATATACGATTGGCTTTTGCTCCAGAAATCGATCCATGCTTTTGTTATATTGCTCCGCATTAAAACCAAGATCAGAATTTCTCCAGAGCATGTTTGGACCAGCGAAAGATGAAAGCAGTTGATAAGGCCCAACAGCTGCCATTCAAATCGATGCTGCAGCTGCCTGCATGAACCATGATAAGGGAGCGAGGACAGCACATGGCCCTCTGGAGCCTGGTCAAAATAACTCAGGGGTTCTGACTGCAATCAAAAATACATCTCCTGCTGGAGTTTTTCACAGCCAGCCAATCAATGTGCTGAAACTTCAAAGTCTGTCACTGTTACGTTGAAACCATATAATCAAATATCGACAGGAGAATTTTTCAAGGTGACAGGGCCAGATGTGAAAATATAAGTGTCGCTCCTGAGCCTAGTATGAGTTATAATCACATTACAGAAATAATGTTAAATCCATGAAGTGAAATATAAGTCAGCGTTTAAAAATTATTTGACTCCCATGCTTTTATTGCTTTCGGGCATGACAAAGGACAAGTGTTTGCTGAGACAAGGTCACAGCTTTGAGCTGGCCAGGAGCTGACTTGATATTAAATGATAATGAAATCATTATAAATATTCAAGTCTCTGATATGTGAGACATAAAGGAAAAAGCAACAGTGCAGAAAGAAGCCTATATGGGGGTGTTGCATACAATGATGCGTTTCATAAATATGCAAACTGGAATCTGCCGCAGTGCTTTGCATCCACCCTTATGCTTGACGGTTTGTTAGGCAATTTGAAGGGAAGGGAATGCCTATTAATTAGTTGATGTGGTACCTGCTCATTTCATTTCATGCTGTTGTCACTAGATCCTGTTAGAGCAGTTTGCTTGTGTTATCTTTCTTTGATCATATTGGTCGCAAAATTGCCATTGTGGGCTCATGTTGTGAAGCTCTGAATATCTTTAACTTGCATGTGAGGGTCATACAAAGTACACTCAATGCTGCAGGCAATTTACAAAAGTGATTTAAGAAAAAGTATATGTGTATTTATACAAATTCAGTGCTGCAAATGCCCACCCTTTCCAACTATAAAGGGAAATCCAGCAGTTTGATGGGGAATGAAACTACTGTATTAATATGTTCCATAATCATGGTTCAAAGTAACAACCTCTCTGGTAAAGACATGGGCTGGCATTAACAAAGTCATTTTTGGGACAGTCTGCAGGGATGACAGAAACATTAAAATGATGAATGATACTGCCAAGAGTTGATTATAAGCTACTAACTGAAATGGGATGTGAGCATTTCCTTATTGGGACCAGAAAAAAACATTGCACCATGTCATAATGTACAGCAGTGTTAAATTATAGAGAGCCTATAAAAGAACAGACATTTGGGGAATGAAAACCACTCTGGTGCAAAGGGATAAATGCAGTGAAATATTTGGCCTGGATTAGTACAGATTTTATTGAAATGGCAGGCATGTCTAGTGTTATGATCTATATCAGTCTCTAAAGTCTGAGACTAGATGTGTAGAGAACTTATTGTTTATTGACGTTCCTCATTTTGGGAGTACTTTAAGTGTATTTTTAAAGTAATCGTATTGACCTCACTCCACTGGGGGCTATAGTGTCTGCCCACCTCAAATTCACTAATGGGAATTTTCGTTAAAACAAACACCCTAGAAAATGTGATCAGTTGCATAAAAGATTGCAGTTTATAATAGAAACAAAAAATGTTTCTTTGCTCTAAATTAATATCCTCGGTGTGTTGAAGTGGGATGAGTGGGAATGACACTGATCCTACAGTCTTTTCTGGGATGAGCTGATACCAATACAGTGGCTCTTTAAACTATGGTGAATATTTATACATTTAGACCATTATCCCATTTAGAGAGGTCATTATCGAGGAAGCCCCTTGCACAATTAATTTCTCCTTATTACTGAAAACGCTGTTATTCTATTCAAGTGGAATGGCAAATTTAATGAAATGTTGTGTCAACTCTCCTGGAATTGTCCGCCAGACAGAGAAATTTGTCTGCAGACCTTTTTTGCTTAAAAGCAGAGGACACATTTCGCTGTGTGCATGGACAGCTATTCTGTCACAATGACAATCACTTCACTAAATCTGTGCTACCTTGCTGAACATTCTTAGGAAAGATGGTGATCTATCCATTGTAAGTCGCTTACATTGTAAGTTGATCTGGATAAGAGTGTCTGCCAATTGCCTTAAATGTATGTGTAATGCTTTGAAAAGACAGTAGAATTGACATTTAGTCCTTCACATTAATTATAGAAAAGATTGAATGTTGGCTATTGCTCACATCTCCTCAATAAATTCATTAAATACAATATTTAATGTTTACATTTACATTTACAGCATTAATCAGACGCTCTTATCTAGAGCAACTTACAATCAGTAGTTACAGGGACAGTCCCCCCTGGAGCAACTTAGGGTTAAGTGTCTGGCTCAGGGACACAGTGGTAGTAAGTGGGATTTGAACCTGGGTCTTCTGGTTCATAGGAGAGTGTGTTACCCACTAGGCCACTACCACCCCATGTTGCAATCATGACTTCTTGATCAATTTTAAGGTTTTATTGAACAGGCCTGTTCAAGCCATCTAGCAGTCTAAAGGTCCTGATGTCCACTTTAGTGTTGCTTGCCTTCCTGTAACATTATGTAGCAGAGTCTGAATGTTTACCACACTCTCTGTACAGTAATATCCAGTGGAGAAAGGAACCACATAGGGCTTCATTGTAAGCAGCAACTTATATATATATATCTATGTTTGTTATGCATTTCTAGCACCTACAATAAATTGATTCAGTAATGAGTGCTCTCAGGGAATATTATTCAGGTAGAGGTCCCCAGTAGATGTTTCCTCCCAGTGAGGACATAGGCCAGTTGAGGGTAAATGTCTGCTCTCATTACTCTTCATTAGAAATGACTGCAGCCCTCAGTGGAGAGCGGAGACCTGGGGAGAGAACAGGACAGCACTGGACCTCATCAACCCCAGAGCTCCCCTCCTCCCTGAGCCTGATAATGATTCAAACACAGACCCTGTGCAATTGCAGGACAGGGGTCACAGGCATCAACCGAGCTTCAGAAGAAAAAGTAAGCTCTCTCTATAGCTCTCTCTATATCCCCTTCTCTATCCAACTCTGTGTCAAGACAGGACATGGCTTTGGGCCTGTGCCTTTGCTTCAACCCTCCAACAGTCATTTGACATTCTTAAGTGTCAGTCTTCCCACATTCACGTGGCTCATTGCACTAAAGCCATTTGTCTCAGTCAAGCCAGCAAGACCTAATCATTCACCTGCTGCGCAAGAGCCTGGCACCTTGACTTTAAATCAGCTCCGGGGGGGGGGGTATCCTCTCACAAATTCAGAGCACAGCAACTTTAAATAATTGCTCCAATGTATACTGGGATTTCAAACACATTTGAATCTAATTTGGTTCGAGGTAGTAAACCACCAAGGCAAACAAGGTAAGGCTGTCAGAATTTTCAGATTTTAAAAAACATTGCAGAGATTTGCTTTGTCTCACTCTGTGCTTGGCACATTGGTATAGGTTCTATGTAACAGAGCTAATGTCTGTTCCTATAATAATAATCACTCTAAACAGCGTTTAGCTGATTTATTTATCTATTTATTTGTGTGTGTGTGTAAATATTATATATTTTTTGCGATTGGATTCTATCCAATAAATGAGGCCACCTCTGTGTTGCCCTCCCTGCCCACATCACCTCTCGTGTTCTTCTGGAAGGTTGAGTTATCACCCTGTTACAGCCTTTAAGAGCAGGGCTTGATGTCATCTTCTAGCAACCCTGCATGAGTAATTAAGAAAGCTCCCATGCCTCCCCTATGTTACCCTATGAAATAACAGAGTGACAGAGAGATTAAAATTAAATAAATTAAATGTTTTTTTTCCCAATGAAAGGATTCATGATTTATATTAATAAATAGCAAGCCTGGCCAAATGATGATATTTTTAATAACTGCTGGTGAAAGAGTTTAATTCCTCTATTGAGTAAGTTGTATCACTTATTAAAATTTCACTCACATGCCTGTATGTCACATCAATGGAGTAAACATTTCAAAGCGAGGAGTCTCTTGAAAGAGAATGCCCATCATGTATGCTTCGACCTGAGCAATGGACCACAGAACCAGCCCATATTGTGTCCTCTCCTTCATCTTTTTTTGGCTTTCAGGGTCAGAGAGGAGGCAGACAGAGGGCAGGGGGAAGGGAGAGCATGTGAATTGCGAAGGGACTTTCCTGTCACTGATAAAATCAGCCACCTGCCAGCACTGTGATGTATGGCCCTGAACTTCCATTACTGAACACAAAAACATTCTAACTAGAAATTTGTCATATTGCAGAATAAGAAGTACTTGGCTCACAAGTAAAATGGGGAAAACTGCATGATGAAGTTTTGAGTAGGTTTAGACAATACTTTTAAAATATTTTTTTTTGATGAAGATTTGATGAATCCCAATACATATCATTGATCATGGTTGAACAAAGGATCTACAAGCAAATAATATACAGGATCGTTTTCACAGAGAGTTGGACAGTAATGATGTTAATTTAGTTTTTGAAAAGCTTTTTGACTTTCACTTTACTGCAATTGAGAGACAAATATCATACTTTTTACTACATTTCAATGAAGGGTCTCATTACTTGTTACTTTTAATTCTGAAATGTCATGTGTTTTGTGATAGGCTGTCACTCTGGAATAAACCAATCAGTAAGGTCACGTCATGTCAGTCTGTAACTGGAAATTTGAGTTCAGCACCGGTTCTGCATTTCAGCAATGCATTGACCGAGACAGATTCTTTGGTGCCATTTCGCACCAAATTTGAACATTTGATATAGCGCTAGTGGCCGGGCTTTAAAAAAGATGCACATTGCAAGAACTCCCAGGGTCATGGTTGTATGGAAATGGTGCAGCAAGAAGACTTACTGTGTGACTCATTTATTTAAACGCACCAGTATAACAGTCGAGTTCGGTCTAACTTTTTAGGGATGATTACAGCTCTAATGTAGACTCTATATGCCCTGCAGGGTAAAACAAGGAGAATGTGTAGAAGAACCTAGACTACCTTTCACACAGTTACAAGGTGAACTCCATGTAAACTTGCAATGAGCTCACCCAGCACACAGTTACAAGCTGTATGCATCAGACACTGGTAACTCTGTAAAGGCCCACTGAGACCTTGGAGGTGTGGAAAGAACCAAGATAAGCCAGCAAGGCCTAATACATGGGAAGTAAATAATGGCGAGGCTGAGAATGTCCAACCGTCACAGCTGTGTGAATATTACCTTATTATGGACTGTTCAAAGTAGCTCATAACCATTGCCAACTACATATATAATAAGCACTATATATACTTTACTATATATTCATGCTGTATTTTTTAAATTAAATAATTTTACACTGTAGTTATTCAAATATATAATGAATTGATTGTTGTATGCCTAAGCACACACACGCACACAGATACGATTGGAGTGGTACCACTCTTTCATCACTTGGCCTTACACGGATTCTGGACATATATCTTAAGACAAGCCTTATATGCAGAAAAACATAGATAAAACACGCACAGTTATTTGTCATGGACCAGATGGCCAAAAGATAAAAACAATGTACTAAAAGGAAGCCCCAATGTGGTTCAGCGTGGATCAGTTGACTGCTTGGCTGTTGTCGTATTACAATAAACTTCTGCATACTATAAGTTTTTTACTGAACGAATCTTCAACATTCCTCCACCACACCACAACCCACTCTTCTTTTCTCCACTAAATATAAGCAACATCCATGTGCCCATACAGTTCCAATTTAGTCTCATCAGACCAAAGCACAGACTTCCAAAACTCATCTTTCTGTGGTCCTGGCCGGGGTGAGGCTCTGGTGGCTTTTGGAGGTTCTGTGAGTGCTCTCCCTCTGGGCTGGCTCTGGGGCCTTGGGTCCTGATTGGTGCGTCGCTGGGGTTGTCAGTTAGTCTATACATTGCTCCAGGCATTGGGGCCTTCTGCCTGCTGGTGGGACTGGGGGCTCTTTAGCGGTAGGGAGATTATACGTCTCGAAATGCCTTCCCTCCCACTCCATCTTACAGACACACACGTAGGGCCTTGAGACGCAGATGCATCTCTGGCGTGCAGGGGAGGTATTCCTCCTGTCCCCTCGTGGCCACTTGCACTTCATCACTTAGACATTCTTAGACATTCTCATTTCTGACTATCACTATACATACATATAGGACCTTGGGAGGGGTCCACCATATAGAGGGCGGTCTGTTCATTAAGACTTTCCTCTGGTCAATTTTATTTGTACTTAGACATTGAGGGTTCTTGGGAGGGGCCGAGCTGACTCAAACTAACTGCGGATTGGCAGAGGGTTGTCCGCTCCATACCCCTTCACCTTTTTAATGCATTTTAGAACAACATGCATTGGGTCTTCTCACACCCTCGCTCTCTGTTCGCCGTCTTTAGAGTAAGTGTGGGGAATGTGAATGTGTATCCAGCGTATTTTTGTGTGTGTTCATTTTGAGTGAATCTGATATGTCTGTACGAGGGTGGGAACATCTTGGAACTCTCTGATTAATTTTTCCTCTCCAGAGTTTTTGAAATCTTGCATTTATGGCCACGGCTAGGTTGATTTCTTACAGAATTGAGCCTCTACTATCTTCTTTCTGAGCTCCAGACTAATTTTCTGTCTCTGGCGTGGTGAGTAACAATCGTCCCACTCGTGTGTTCAATTTCCCTGTTCCTTGGAGTCTTTTTATGCTGACTGAATGTTGTTAGGAAGCCAATTGACAGATGACAACCAACAGATGACAGATGACAATCAAATCTGATTGGATAATTACTGTAGGTGTGTTTTCGAAAGCAAACCTACACATGAGGCTAATATTTTTGATCACCCCATGTTTTACTATATTTGATATAAAGCAAGCTTAAATTTTTATTATATATTACAAAATGTAACAAAAGCTAAAAAGCTCTGATGAATGTTTGATTATATCAAGTTCCATCAATGGTCACTTCATAAAATGATTTGTTTATAATGTAAAAAATGCTAGACCCAAAAATGAGTAGGTGTGTCCAAACGTTTGTCTGGTAGTGTACTGGTAGTACAATGTAATGTTATTGCAAAGTAACCTTCAATGTAATGTAATGCAACCTTAAAATGTGGCCTTCGATGCTCTCATCTGGATTTAGAAGAATTTGGATCCAGAAAGGCAATATCCTATCCTAGTCTCCATCCGTCCTATAAAGTAAAACAGATTGAATAATCTGTGACACTGAAGATGTCTCTGGAGCCTCATGATCACACAATGACACAGATGGCCCATGCGATTGTTCAATTGAACAGTTTTTACAAGTTGCAGTCCGGGAGGCTGTGAAATCACAAATTAAATGGGCAGTAACCTCCAAAGGTCAGAGCATGCCTACTGAAATTACAGCTAATTAAGCAAATAAGACTTCTCATTAGAGAATCAACACTTCTCATTAAAGTTAAGGAGACCTGGAACACAAAACCTATGTACCTCAACAATTATATGTCACAACAGACATTTCTGTTCAGAAATAAACAATTATTTTGCACGCAAAGAACCAGACAAGTTGGACAAATAGTTGTAACTAAATGTTCCCTTGGATTGGTTATTACAGTTTTGTCACATTAGCACGCTTCCCTGAAAACTGTCTACATCAGTACACTAGACATGCGTGGCACTATGATTGACCTCCTGTCCTCTAACGCTCCATTCACTTTCAATAATCTCCTGAGAAGGCAAATCCTTTGTATGATCAGGCCTTCAGGAATGTTAAGCCTCTGGAATTACAGAATCTACACATTCTTTGTGTTTCATTTTTATTCCTGCATGTGATATAACTTGCTCTTTTATCACTTCGAATCTTGACAACTGCAATCAAAGCTCAGCTCGGTTGTCATCTGTTAATTTGCTATTCCACCAGGCTGTTTCACAAACTCCCAAACTGCCGCTGTCTGTCTCTATCCTTTAATTGTTCTTTCTATTTTTCATAAAAATAACTGATTCCTTGCCATCAAAATGAGTCATGCAGTGCTTTATATGCAATGCTTGCTTCTGCAAAGTGTGTGGCTCAGATTTATTTTTTTTTTATCTTCTATTTTTAGTAGAGCGCACAGGTCAGTGCTTTACTGCTAATTACTGGTTGTTGTACTGCGGACTGTTACCTCCAGCCCTTTTTCACACGCTTTATGCCCTACCATCTTTTCTCTGTTCTTTGCATGTTTCCCCTTTTTTAAAATGTACTTGTTACATTGAACAGTGAAAAAACATTAAATGTCATGCCATGACATTAAAACTTTTAATGTCATGAGAATAACAGTACTTATCCACTTCCTAATTACATGCAACAACAGAAACCTGTGGGCAACCAGGAAAAATAGCAAAGTGTGTTGATGCCACTGGGTGGTCCAGGGGCACTGTGGCATCACTCTCAAAAACGTGTAATTTAAACCATTTTCCCAGAGTTACAGGAACAGTCTCAGGCATAAGTGTCTATCTTTTAGGGAACCAATGATAGTAAGTGGGGTTTGACCTTGTGACATTGTGGTCTTCTGGTTCAGAGGCAAGTGTCTTACCCACTAGTTTACTACCATCCCTTCATTGTTCCGGATGGATTTATACTGTGAGAGCTCCATAGTAGCATTTCAATTACACAAACTAAAACTGCAAATACGCTTGGTAGCATAACTGAAAACTGAATGGAAATGCAATAAATGTGCAGTCAAATGAGCTTTAGCAACATTTTGAAAATGCTTTAATTTTTCAAGCTGCAGTTTTTTATAGACATAGCTACACAAAATGAAGTGATGTGTTTCACAAACGCAACTACATTGCTACATTGCTAATGTATGCTTGGGGCTAATTTCCTGATCATTAGCATCAATTTCAGTTCTAGAGCTAAATTCAGCTTTTCCAGACTATCACATGATTATCACATTTCACAGTCTTAGCAACTAAATTTCTATGTTACTTTAGGTGTTAATCACATCTTCTAAAAAAAATGAAAATAGTACTAACATAAAGAGCATAAAGATTTTTTAAATGATTTATTTATTTATTGCAAACTTTACAGACAGCCCTCTGATATTAGGAAAGTCAAACATTTTAATTTGGAACATTATGGAAATAAATTGTTCCTGTGTTCTCAACTTTCTATAATAAGCCATTCTGCTTAGCTCTGCATCACCAAATACATGCATACACATTTTCACACACACTCAGACTCTCAATGGTAGTACGCAGCCTGTGGGACCATGAGATGATGTGCTGCAGTAACATTGACCCAGACAGAGAACTTGTTCTCTCATGCCGATCATGGCCTTTCACACATGTCTCATTCTCTAAGCTCACACTCACCCTGAGCTCGGCAACCCCAGTTCCACACTCCAGCTTTCAGCTCTTCCCATCTGAGCTGCTCCCTCTTCGCACCATCTATTCTCTCCTTTCTTCCTCTCTTTGCATGCTGTCTTGGCAGATGCTGTGCAGGATCTAGGTTATGTTGCTCAGGGCAATGTTTCTCTTATGGGGCTTGGCTGCCTGAGGTGCAGGGGCTGTAAGAGGAAGTGTGTCCCTCCTGACACGCTGTCTGCCTGCCTTTCTCAGAAAGGCTTACCTCACACGACGTGATTGAAAGACAGAGAAAAAAGACAGAAAGATCAAGTTAGTTTTGATAAAAACCAACAAAAAGAATGTGCATGCTTGTGAAGCAGCTGTCTCTATTTGAATATTCTGAAAGGGTATGAGTGTGTTTGTATATGCATGGGAGGGTGTGTGTTTTTCTCTCAGATGGTGTGAGCAAGTGAAGGTTTATATGATGAGCAACGGAGGCATCTGGTGTGCTCTGAAAATACTCAGCTCACTGTAGAACTTCCCATCAACTTACGCATCAATAAAATGACAAAACAATCCTCTCTCTCTCTCTCTCTCTGGTGTATGTGTGTGTGTGTGTGTGTGTGTGTGTGTGTGTGTGTGTGTGTGTGTGTGTGTGTGTGTGTGTGTGTGTGTGTGTGTGTGTGTGTGTGTGTGTGTGTGTGTGTGTGTGTGTATATATATATATATATAGTAGCCTAGTGGGTAACACACTCGCCTATGAACCAGAAGACCTGGGTTCAAATCCCACTTACTACCATTGTGTCCCTGAGGAAGACACTTAACCCTAAGTTGCTCCAGGGGGACTGTCCCTGTAACTACTGATTGTAAGTCGCTCTGGATAAGGGCATCTGATAAATGCTGTAAATGTAAATGTAAATGTAAATGTTTAAATCTGCCATTTTGTTTGGATGAGAGTATCAAAATCTCACAATAATGACACTCTAAACATCATTCCTTCTTATTACATTGTTTAAGATTGCTATGTCATGAGACAAGCTGTTGACAAGCATTTATTGGGATCTTATCTCCAAGATTTTTGTGTTTTATTGTCTGAGTAGCCATTGTAAGATGGGACGTCGCAGGCACATGACGTTTCTGCACCATTCTTTTGCGCAGAGGTTCAAGACCTCCATTTTCCATATCTTTGTCAAATGGCAAGAGGTGTGAAATGCCAGCCACAGGTTTTTGCGATACCCCGCCCTGCCTTTGTCTGCCCCAGACGGGAGACACTGGGGGCGGGACAAGACAGAAACAACCAATTCTGAATGGTCCGTGACAACTTCCTGTGGGTCAAATGTAAAAAGGATGTTTACTTGTGGTCTTTTTTTCTCAGCTTCTTTTCTCAGTATTCTCTCTACCCGTTTTTCTACTGGATCTGAAGCTTGGTTCAGGTTTTTATGTCTTTTTTCTATCTTTTCCTCCTGTCTTTCATTTTGGTTGTCTCTGTAACATTGGTACTTTTTTTTACATACAATGTTTACATGTAACTGCAATAATTATCAACTGGTGTTACTACATTAGAAACTGTTCATGCTTTTAACCTCTATTGTGCCATGCCTCTTTCTGCCAGGTAACATCAAGTTGAAGTGGTCTGAATACAGTGCTTTTGTGTGTAGAGAGAGTTTTATACTATTCTCCACAGTTTTACACCATACTTAAATATTAAATATATATTGTGTATATTTGGTCTCAACCAATTATAACAGCGAACATAATGATGGGAGAGGGTTTGGCCTGTTATCTGTATCTGATAAATCAGGTATAATGGCATGAAGAAGCCATATTCCTTTATGCTTATAAACCAGTCATGTGACTGATACCGGTTCGTCTCACTCTTCAGCAGTGAGTAATTCCAATGCATGTTGTTGTATAGGTAGGGTGAGGTGGGGCTAATGGACACAGATCCAGCATCTGATCCCTTTCTCCTGCTCGTGTGCACCATGGACTAATGCAGTTTTCTTGTTCTGAGCCATGAATACAAGCAACCCTCTCCAGATGAGCCCATTCTGAATGACAATAAAGCCATTCTGTGTGTAGGACAGAATGAACTATGACTCAGGGGGTCACGTCTTCCCATGTGTTGCTCTTAACTCTTGGTACAATTAATTTTAATCTAGGTAATCATTAAGAATGTAATCAGCTTTTTTTTCATATTTAATATTAAAGTGCAACACATTGGCCTCATTCTGCCGCTTCCCCTCATCCATTTCAGTTGATCTGTTGATCCATTAAACCCTCCAGAGGCAGAAAGCCACTCTTTGGTTTATACACTGCAAACCTGAGGCTGTTTATTCCCACGAACCATACAATATGTGAATCCTAAGAGAGGTTTGTTTAACTGAACTTTGGTGCATACAAACACACAAATGCACACACATCCACACAAACAGAAGAGAAAGTGTCCCATCTAGAATGCTGCAGATGCCTATGGACGTGCAATTTCTGTGATTATTCTCATCTCCATTGCATTGTTGAATAAAGGAAAGCATTTTCCTCTACTGGGTCTTCAGCAGAAGGACTATCATCACCTGCTGTCACATAATCGTAGCGCTCACAGCTTTGACTGCTCTGAATCAAGAACATTTTTGCCTCTTTATGTCAACCTGTACTGGCACAGCAGTCCTCCAAGTGCGTGTGAATTGGTTTACATGCATCACTGCTGGATGAAGTATAAGTGTGTCCTGAGTTTTTTCCACCTTTTGAGAGCTGAGAGAAACTGAATTGTGTCATTTGGAGTACGCAGAGCGATCATCACCACAACGGTGGAATAAGTGGCTCATTCTCAACTACCACTGTTGTACTGACGGTAATGTAATCGAAGTAAAGACATCTTGGCTAAGCTGCGATACGGCTTGTGGTGTGCCTCTGGGAAACCGCCTCAGGCACCAGCAGCTTTGTTACACCCTCGCAGTGTTTATGAAACACGAAATACACTGTGGAAATCTAGAGAGGTCTGATAATTATAAACACAAAGGGGTCCATCAAGTACTCCAGACATTCCACACCAGGGGTGTTGCTCAATAACACACATCCAGGACACTTGGCATTAGGATTTACAAGCAATAACAGATTGATTTTTGCAACTGCTTTGTGTAGAATTGTAAATGTGTTAAACTAGGTGTTTAAATGTGGCAAACTGCTTTTTTGTCCTGTGGTCTTAGATACGAAAAATACCTAATACACAAATGGATATACTGGGTCAGAAAAAAATAATCGGGCACAAAGCTGAGACCAGAAGGCTCAAGTGACATTTATGGGTGTGTCCAAATCAGCTTTTTCAGTTTTTATTCTGGCTCTTAGCCAGTGGAAATGTGCAAGCACCACTGTTCCTCTACCTAATTATAGCAGTGATCCATATCTGTATGTATTTCATGTCAATTAGGGGACAAAATCATTGTTAAATCAGTCAAGCATGTTTTAATAGCTCAATTTGAATTAAACAATTTAACTACATAAATGAATAATTGCATGTTAAACTGATATTTAAAATAAAATGTCTAAACAGCGAGCCACACCCCCCTCAAGGTATGAGAATCTCAGTTTTTATGTGTGCACGCTTGAAAACAAGGGTGGCTGATGTGAAAATGAGCAATGAACTGGCAGACAACACAAAGTGAGGGGGAAAATGTGCATTAGATCAGTGAAATAGGACCCTAAGTTGTTGTTCACACCAGCTAAACCAGATACGTGCTACTAAATCTGGCTACCAGCACTGTTTGTGTTCAGCAGAATGGCAATGGGAGCCACAATATTTTCTGAGAAATTTCAGAGTTTTTGAGCTCAGCATCAGTCGATGGCTTTTGATTTATTGCAAGTGTCTTTGCGATTTGAATGGATTGTTTTTTTAAAGTATTTTCAGCCCTGCCCCCTTCATTTGGGATCCTAAACACGGGCATGCAATATTTTGCCTGTCCTTCCTTGTATTCATTTGTCTTGCCAGTTCAGCAATGAGAGCCATAAGTTATGAAAGGCGTAGTATTACCCAACCAATGATTAATCCTCCCGAGAGCTGCTGGACAAGAACAAATGACCAGCTTTTGCTTAAAGTAACAAACAAAATCACAGGCAAATTGCTATTCTGAAAAGGGGAGCAACCCCAAAAGAATGGTTGTTCAGAGGACAGCAACCCTCTCTTGCATGAAATTAAACAGTGACCAGTTAAAAGCAACCTTATTGTGAACTTATGATCTGACAGGCTTTTTTTTTGCTTTCTGGAATTTCTGCAAACTCATATTTTAAGACCAAAAAAAAAAAAAGTTTACACTTTTGCTGTGGAATGCACAATTACATCAATTTATCACGAGAGTAGCTATACTAGACTAAATGCCCACTCCAGTTCACTCCTATTTCACGCTAACTTTGCCATCTCAAATATCCAAATTTGCCCCTGAGGAATACTGTCTGTACGTACGATATTAGACCAAAATGTATTATGGCCCAGTAGACAAGGTGAATGTGCTGCTACAAAGCAGAGATTGTGTTTGTGTGTGTGTGTGTGTGTGTGTGTGTGTGTGTGTGTGTGTGAACACCAAAACCCCACAGCAGCACTCAAATGCACCGAACAAGCAGAACAAGAGAAGAGGGAGAGCAGCTCCACCCCAGCTTCTCCTCAACAGCTTACTAACCTTTGTTTCAAAGATGATTAGCATGTTGCCATTCGCTGACTTGATTTCACAGATAATAACTCAAAGCCCTGTGTAATATTTATTAGCATTATAATAATCTGCAATTATGATAGAAACACAAGAGTAGCAATATGTGTGCCATAATAGCTGCATCCAGATTTCCTCTGTGATGAATAATGCCTAATCTTCTGGAAGAGGACGAATATAATACGTTCCTCAAAAAGCTTGCTAATTAATTCACTGTAATAATGGAGACACTTGGGTCTGTGGCTCAGAGCAGTTGGTGCTGGAATATTTAAATAAGTTATTATAAGTAAAAGTTGATTTCATTATACCCTGGCAAATCATGGCAAAGCTTTCATTATCGCTCTTAATAAATAACCATAAATAGATCAGTCATTTAGGAGAGCAATTAGTTACAGAGAATGAAACGTGGTGCTCCATAGGGTACATACACAAGAAAAAAATTCTGTTATTACTTGTAAACAATCAGTGATTATTAATACTGCATGAATATTTGGTCAGATCCTTAATTTATCACAACTGTGATATGTTTTTAATTAATTGTCATGAGCTGGTTGAACCATGTGCTATATTTCAGTCTAAAGAATAATGTATGCTGCAAAATTAAGAATCGTTTTTGCACATAATCTGTATTTTGCAAAATCTGGTTTGGTGATGGGGTTACTGATATGGCTTTACACCTCCAATCCAGGCTCAGCCCTTGTGTGTCCACAGAGTTTGCATGCTCACCCTTTGTTGGTGCAGGGTTCCTCCAGGTTCTCCGTAGGAGTGAGTGTGTGTGTCAGAGAGCTATTGGTGGACTGACACCCTGTCCTGGATGAATCCACGCTCTGCACCCAGTGTCCTCGAATGGGCTCCAGCAGCTGTGACCCTGAGTAACAGGACTAAGAGATCAAGGATAGCGAGTTAATGAGTTAGTGTGATTTGGTGATATCAGCATCTATATGACATTCAAATATGGCAATCTGTATGGCCATTGTTTTCATTTTCCACACCACATCTGCACATACAGAAATTGTACAATCTCCCATGGAAAAATGCACATGAAAGTGTTTGATAAATCATGGCTGAATACATTTAGTCAGTGTCATGCAGCAGAGGTAAATCATAAATCACAGTTGTAATAATGCATGGTTCAGTTTAGTGTGCAGATCCTATGAGAATTGATTAATTAATTACTTGATTTTACAGTAATAGTGTAAATACCTGAGTGTACAGTATATGTAACAATTTTATTTTGGTGTGATGGAGCTATTATGTTTGAGTGGCATAAATCGCTGGCCAATCAATTGTACTTTACAATATTAAACTCTAACAGGCACAACAAACTTGTACAGATTCAAATTATGCTAGTTAATAGTGCAATACAGATTTATTACTTTTCTGAAAATGAACTGCTTTGACCATACTATGAAAAAGATTGTATTGAAACTGCAATGCTCTAATAATGAATTCATGTAAGAGGTAAAATGGGACTCAGATGTAATTCAAAAAATATAACTGGTCACAATTGCTGAATTATTATAGTTTGAACCCATGAAAATGACAAAATTTGTTTCGTAGAGACTCGGTAAGGGGAACCGATAATTTGTGCTTTACTTTTACAAAGGCTACTTTGTTCAAACATACAATGAATGTTGTAAGAATAAGAGTTTCTGATTATAGGTGCTTCACTTTGAAATGCTTCACGCTGATTATTCATCCTGCTGCAAAAGATGAAGACACAGTCTCCAATCATGTCACTGTGCCCGCTGGACAAATGACACATAGCTACCATTTGCAAAAAGTGATACAGTAATAAGACCCCCTGTTTAATGGAGCCACAGGGGATACAGGTTTATTGCCCCCCCCCAATCACTCTCTAGCAGCTCATTGAATGCATTGCTTAAATCAACTAGTGTCAATCATAAACATGTATTATAAAACAACCGGTTCTCAAACCCTGCAACACACACTCATGCAGAGCACCTGGGATTCCTCATCTGCGCCTTCACAAAAAGGACTTGCCAATGACTGAAAGTGTGTTGCTGTCGCCTTTGTTCGCATTTGTGTTTGACTTGTTAATAAACTTGTTTACCTGCTTGGCTCCTGGGTCCTTGCTTTGCCCCTGTGTCATGCAAAAATGTTTCATTATCCATAGTGCTTGCATGAAGCGCAGTGTTCATTATTTCAGACATTACTTAAGTCTTCATTATTTTACCTTGAAGATTATGCAAATGTGTGTTTTTCCTATGCTTTAAATTAAGAAAACTTTCAGCATTAAGGATGGCAGAGATACAACTGGCAAATGTCAGCACAAATGCAGGATCCAAAATTTTGTCACATTTGTCAGGCTCTTGTTCCAACACAAGTTCCTTTTTACACCAGAGAATTTCAGAATTGTGAGAAAAATACAAAGACAATTTTGCACTTGTTTATCCTTTTTCTTTGAAAGAATGCGATTAACCCTGCAGAAATGCTAAGGTAAGGGAATCAAGCTCCACTGGGAGTCAATTAAATCTTCCATGTCAGATGGCTTGGTCTTTCGCTCACTGCCGCAAAGGGGTTTAATTATGGCCATTTGTTTTATCTGTAATGATTTTCAGCACTCTGTCTCTAAAATTCTGCTCCATCACAAGGCTTTATGCTAATCTGCTGTTTTGCTTAAAATATAATAAAAATGAAGGGGCAAGTTAATGGGACTACCGTTGTCTTTGAGAAGCTTTTGTTTGGGTATCTGTGCAAGCACACAAAAAATGAATACATTTACAAAATTGGGAATTTTTTTGTTGCATCAGGGCTATGATGTCCTGAATAAAAATTCAGAATGGTCTAATATTTACCCTTCAGATCCATGCCAAAGGGAGGTCATTAATGGCTGTGCTGTCAGGACTGAAAAACTCACGCACACTTCCCGTCAGCACACTGAGGGCTAAGCTAAGCACATACAAACACAAAAATGCACAAAAAATGTCTAACCTCAATTAGCATGTCTTAAATAATCCTGTGAACAGTGAAAGTAAATCAATTCATAAGCAACCTCTGGTTCCTCTGATGAAATGGCCAGCAAGCACTTTGGAGAGAAAATTCTAGCAGATATCTTGGTAATGCGCTTTTTGGTATTCATACAAGGATGATTTCTATGTGTGCATTTTTTCATCCATATATCTGTGTAGCATGTAGTGTCTAGAAGTTGTGCTTTAAACACCAGTCTTTGTCCAGGATTGTGTTGTAATATCATATCTGCTGTGTATCACTGTTTACTTGACTAGGTTTCCTTTTGGGCATTGGCCCTCCTTTATATTTACACATGATAAGAATATGTAAGTAATTCGCCTTCTTCTTGTTTTGTGACAACACAGACGGGTTGTGGATCCATTGCCCTCAGAGGCAGAATTCATCTCTCAGATGCAGGGGAAAATGCATTAAAAAAGCAGCCTGAACTACATCCCCCAGCACAACAAGCACAATACACATTGTTGGAGAATATATGAAGTAAGGGTAGCCAACATTTGACACTGAATAAGAGCCATGACTTATATTAGCTTGGTCAATTCAAGCTGTAATGGGCCCAGAGTTAAAAAATTTTATATATATATTATATATTTTTTTCTTTTCAGAAAACCCTTAAATTGCTGTTGACGTCATGCTATGGTAGATTCTCCATGAGCTTTTCTGCTCAAGACAGAGGACAGTGAGTGTTGGGGATCATATTTTTTTGTCTTGCATTTTTGAAAAGTGTATTCTGATCCTTCTGGCTTTTTAAGTAATAAAAAAGGCATGCCACACAGTGAAGCGCCACAATGATAAGATTCCAAGTGCTGGAGTTGGCAGATTGATGAACCAAAATAAAATTTGGCACTCAGACTGCTGCAGATTCTGTAGGGATTGCTAATCATTTCATGAAGTCTGAATGGGGATGAGTCTGGGGCATTAGAAGCAGTGATGTGCGGCATGTCAGAGAGCTGCCATGGCCCATTTTAGTCTGGTAATGTGTGCGCGTGTATGTGTGTATTTCAATAGTCCTTGGTGGATATGAAATGTGCCTCAGATTATTCTCAGATCGCAGGAAATGACTGCGGGAAGGATGAGTTAAACACTGTCAGGGCTTGCTTATGTCTTCGGAAACACGAATGCTTAAGAGGCTCAATGTTGACAAATGCCTTTAAGCAAGAGGGGGGTAGAGGAAAGACATCTTCATTAACAAAGCAAAACTTAATGGAGCCCTGCTTTCCCCTGCTGCACGGGCCTTCAGTAATGCAGTAATTTCCATGATTTAAGATCGGCTGAGCCATGATTTACCGCAGACCAATCTCGCTTGTCTTTAGTCAACAACATACTAATTGTGCTGAGCAATTTTTTAGCAGGCTGCATCAGCCACCATACATTTCAGGCACGCTAACTGCCGTCACATAATTAGCAGCAATTACAAAATCCATACGGCTGTGACAGTGGGGTCGGAGAGAGGGACAGGGTCTGGACACGTTGTGCACATTTGCAGTCGTTTGAGACGCTCGCAACACGCCAGTCACACATTAGTAATGCCAGTTAATGAGGACGTCCCACGTGGGGTGTGTCAAAGACAATCATGTTTTCAATCAAGCTAACGTGAGCACAAATCAGCGCGTGCAGCGTTTGCCGAGGCGCGGCGTTTGTTTAGTTATTTAGTTGATCTTTAATCGAAGAGACATATGGCATGTCAGAGAATCGGAGTGAAGTAAAATATGGTTGCAATTTGGTGCCGCTGGCCAAATAAGTCCCTGCAATAAATCACAGAAAATGTATTTTCACTCTTAAATGCACCCTCTACCGTCATCCAGACCCTTCCTGTCAGATAGCGATGGTGTAAACAGTGTCTCAAATGTGCAAACGGTGCTTTCTCAGTGTGCAGAGCCACAGATGTCCACAGGTCTTTATTAGCAGTCAGACCCTTCTCCTTCATAACCCATTTTTTATCGTCCTGTCTCCCACTATGAAGGGAAGTCTCTCAAAATGATGAGTAAGATTGTATTGTTCATTGTCCCAAACTGAGTGGATTTGAAATAATTTTACATGAAATAAAGTACTCACTGTGAAAGAAGAACAGTGCATCCCCTTTCCTCTCATACCAAAGATATTCCTATTGCCACCAATGGCTAAATTTTCAGTCTCATGGAAGACTTTTTAAGTCTTTATTAATCCCAAAGGAAATTGCTTCTTTGCTTTTAACTCATCACCCTTGGTGAGCAGCGGGTAGCCATGACTGGCTGCCCGGGGAGCAGTGTATGGGGACGGTACTTCAGTGGAACCTTGGTGGATCGGGATTCGAACCGGCAACCTTCTTATTACAGGCCACTTCCTCAACCGCTAGGCCACCACTGCCCAAATGAGTGTCAGTTACACAGTACCCTTTGATGTATAAATGGTCAGGGGAATGGGAGAGAAAGACTCAAATGCAGTCACAATTTGGCACATGGACACGTCAAAGGCTAACCTTAAAATACCCCAGGGAAATGGATAATTAGCTGAGAGCCATAAACGCAATTGAGTGCAAGAGTGACTGGCAGGTGGGGTAATCCAGGATGTGGCGGAAGGCAAGTAAGGATGGACTACAGACAAAAACAAAAACCACACGATGACAAAGACAAAATCACAACATAGCAGGGAGGGCAGAGACCAAGGCAGCACAGGCAGAATACTGACAATAAACAGTGTGAATGTTCCTTAATTATATAATCATTTTCTCTTTAATATAAAAAAAAAAATCAATAACATTCTTTTAAGCATCTGCCCTTTGCCATTGCATAACCCTTCTTGCATTAAGCCAGCCTTTTTTTAAATACAAGCCTTGTCCTCTATGAGGAACTTTTACAGGAAAACATTTATGAAAAAAGAATCTATAGAATAGAGACCTAGTGCTGGTGGTACTGACCTTACTTGAACTTATTCAGAACAGATTAAAAAACAGCTGACTTAAGTGTCATGTCATTGTTTCAATATGAGATAAATTAATGTGTAACTTTTTTCAGACCTCAGGGTTGCACTGCAAGCACATCTAAACACCAGACAGAAATATTCATGGGAATGCACATGAGCTCTTACCCAGAATGCATTCTGACTGACCCAGGCATATTCCCATCAAAGCAGAACGGCTGGGGATCGAATGTCTTTTTGTTCAAATATACGTGATTAAATTGAATCTTGATTCAATTTGTTGAAAATGACAAATTACCTTGTTCCCCCAACCTTGAACCAGAGGTGGCTCCTAAATCAATTTAGTCAGCCCATGTAAGCCAGTTATGGAGTGTATCAAGCTGGGACAATGTCTGCAGCCCACTCATGGCCTGTCCCTCCCCAGCATGAAATGCTGTTCTGGACTTCATTTTGAAGCCCTCCACTGCGAGGTTCTATTTTTCCTCATGAGAATGACAGAAAGCTTGTAGAACATTGAAAGCAATCAAATCTCGCTGTTATATTCAAAGTTAAGTTGTCACATCTTCACTTGCTTTAAATCTCTGTTTATATGGAAATTAAATGACTTTTTTTGTTCTTAGAATTCATATTCTCACATTTATACACATATGTTGGAAGGCTTGAAAAAGGAACATTTCTTTTTTGCTCCCCCTGACCCCCACCCCCTGTAATGTCCTAGTACCCTGTTCTAAGAAGATGACAGGCAAGGTCACACAAATAATGAGAAGCACTGTAGGCATTTCCTTTCTCTTTAAGCTTTCTCTTTTTCAAACCTGCTGAACCAAAACAGCAAAACAAACAGTCACTTCAGTACCGTGGCTCGCAGGCCTGGACATCCCCACACATCACCCACCCACGCAGGACTGCGCATGACTGAGTGGAACAAAGCCTCAGCCCGTCAAGGAAGCTTCTGTCACGAGCAACGTCTCTGACAGCATGGGGTTGTTATGCAGAATAACTTTGCACTCTGTACTCATCTCTGCAGCCTTTCCTTCAGAATGCATTGCAATGAAATAGAAAGAAAGGTCACGACAAAGTCAATGCAAAATCACAGCAAGCCAATTTATCAAAAAGCAAGATATTTTATTGTATTTATATTTGACTTTCAAAATGAAAGTAGTCATGCAGGCAGAGTGATAAAGAGAGCCACGTTTCCTGTCCTCACCTTGGTGGCTGAACAGCAGTGATTGCACAGTTCACTGATCTGGATAAAAGGGAAAGGAGATGGTATTCAAGTTCTCTCTCCAATTTGCAAAATAATTGCAATGTTTTGGAAATTAAATGGAATGTGTGGTTTTAATTTTTCATACCTATAGCAAAACAGCACTGAATATGGAAAAAGTTAGGTTATGTATAGCCATGTTTCCTCAAAACCATGCTCCCTCTTTACACAATTTGTGCAAAAGAAGTGCCCTGCAAATCCCTGACAGAACCAGAGGTTCAATGAAAGGTCTGAGGTTTTAGAAACACATCACCATATGATGAGTGGATGACCAATACCAACTCTAAATTCCTGTGTTTAAAATTCAGTTTGGATATGACTGACTTATGAAAGTGCAATTTGATAGATTCTTGACAGCACTTTTAGGTGGTCAAAGTCTAATGTTAAAGGTCAATGGGAGTCATGCTCAGTCTCTGGACATTTATTTGCAATAAACTATCAATGTTGGGTTGAGACTTTTTTACGCATAAACATTTTCTAGATTAGAATTGTGTATTTCTACATTTGACATTTTCATATACAGTACAGGCCAAAGGTTTGGACACACCTTCTCATTCAATGTGTTTTCTTTATTTTCATGATTATTTACATTGGTAGATTGTCACTGAAGGCATCAAAACTATGAATGAACATGTGGAGTTCTGTACTTATTGAATGAGAAGGTGTGTCCAAACTTATGGCCTGTACTGTAATTTTAATTATAATGGTAATTTACCTTTTATTCTCTGGTGTGCATTTAGAAGTTTTCAAAGATCCATTCAAAAATGTTACTTTGTAAAGTCTTTACTTTGGCTAATTTTGCCATTTCATACTCCAAACACTACTAAATTTAATGCAAGGAAAAACATGACTAGTCTCCTCACTTCATTGATGAAATAGCCTTTAATTTTCATATTTTAGTTATATCTGAGAATAGAATAGAAGTACCTACTAAACTCAGTACTTTCTGAGTAAATTCTGAGTACTTTCTCCACCACTCTCAGCTATGCAGCTCTAAGTGTCAAATTTCACTTCAGAAATCCATGTCTATACTGGAAATGCCAAACAGGCAGTATTTGGTTAACAGGGATTCATTAAAAATCAGGACTGGTGGCTGGTTTTTCCTGCCAGGGACAAAACACACAGGCTGCACAGACAAACAGAAAACCAATAATCTGGTGCCCTTGAGGGGTGAGCCGGGCAGTGCAGCTCACCCTTCCTCTATCCAAGGTCCACCAGTACAATTCATTAAACAGCCAATTACTCACAAACAATCATTTTACGGTATCACTGTCAAAGCCTCCATGAGTCCTTCCAGTACACATATACCATCATGATGTCTGCTCTACTCTCCCTGGACTTCATACAGCTCCACAATATTTTTGAGGGGTTTGAAAGAAGAGGCTGGTTTTCTCTCCCTCTCATTTCTTCAGCTTATTTTATGCCTTGCCCTTTCTGTAGGAACCTTTCTTTCCGATCGATACAGCCTCAGAGGGGAATGAATTAACCAGCCCATGGTTACGGTGCAAGCTGTTATGTGCTGGATGCATTATTAAACAACAAATTCATTGGCCTTATTCCTTTGACTGCATGCCTCTCTCTGAAGGGATATGGGCTTAATTAAGAAAGTGGGGCCTTGACCACCTGCGTCGAATATGGAGGTACTCCACAGCGCTCCCCCGCCGGTGACCTTTAAAAACCATCATCACTGTGTTGGCCTGAAAGCACAGCACTTTCGATTCCAGTGTGAATTGATACAGGTTCCCGTCTCAAAAAGCAGATCTGCTTTTAGGAACCAAGAGGAACAAGTGGCTTGTGGCATGCTTGTTGTGCAGAAAACCGAGACATTCATCTATATCACACCCCCTCAA
The DNA here is from genome assembly GCF_900700375.1 of Denticeps clupeoides. Taxonomy (NCBI): domain Eukaryota; kingdom Metazoa; phylum Chordata; class Actinopteri; order Clupeiformes; family Denticipitidae; genus Denticeps; species Denticeps clupeoides. The sequence goes on from NC_041710.1 coordinate 20,025,813, forward strand.
GTGGTCCATTAAAAGGAAATGGAAAGACGTTATGCTGCAGAAAATAGTCGATGCTGTTGCACCAGACAAGACTTTACTGACATTAATCATTTAATTATAAAGCTGGGTTACGTGTTGTCATGGTGAGACCAGTTTTGTAGCTTTTTTTTGTTCGACTTTGCCTGGCTTCATTATTCAGTGCTGAAAAGGTTACATTGATTTTTGTGAGGGTGCCATTTCCCAGCATACCACAAGAATCTTAATAAATCAAATGATTTTTGACAGTGGTGGCGGAGGGCGGGCCGAACGATGGGTATTGCATTCTAGGAGCTGTGAAATTGTGTTTGCATTGCAGAGGAGGCATTGTTATTAAGAGTAATGGCCAGGTGACACCAGCGTAATGTCACGGTGGAGTTTTCATGCATTATGGCTGGCAGATGTGACAGTGCTGTATTTATGACACAAGCTTCCAATTTGCTTGAGACGGTGCCTAATGATCTTGCTGAAATCCACATTTTGCAACAGTTTAGTGAATGTGTTTATTTATTGTACACATTTCGTATATATTTTTGAAATATATCTACATCCATTGCAAAATTTGTATTGATTAAACTTTTTTTTTTTTAATTAAGCTCATGTGCGCTATTATTACCAATTTAATATGTCTTCAAGCTTGCAACTAAAGGTTTTTGTAAACAGGGTGTAAAAGAACATGTTCTGACTGCCTTTTGCTCATCGATTAGAATGTGGTAAAAAGGTAGTGCTCAGGGCATGCAGGCTTGGGATTGGGGCGCTTCAAAACTCCCCTCCGGATGCCTCCGTTGACAGGCATGGCACCATGTAGTGTGCATCATTAACAGAGAGAGAATCACAGGCTGCAAACAGTAAACAGCACCCGGACTTCGCAATGATGAATTCACAAGGCAAGGAGTGCAGGTTTTGGGAATGAGAGGAAACAAAACCAGCAAAAAAAATTGACTGCTCTTCACAGGAGAAAAAAAAATTGTTAGGTACACTACATTGTTTTTGCTGGGTGTGTAAAAATAGGGGACGAAGCTTGACAGCAGTCTCCATTGAAAAATCTTTAAAGTGTGTGTGGGGGTATAAAGTGACCAATTCACAGGAGAAACGATAATGATAATGTGCTCCTTGATAACCTTGGCAACACTTTGGCTTGAAGCTCACCTTGATGTGTTTTTCAAAATCTGAGCTGTATATTTATTCAATGAGCCTTAAAACAATAAGCAGCTTGCAAATAGGTTTGTAGTGTGCATCATGCAGATTTCATTCTGTACTGGGTGCTGAATTACCCTTACACTCACTTGTATGCAATGGTGGAAGACTCAGTAATTGCAGCCTGAGGTTTCCCCATGACTTCCTCCTGCCTGATTTGTATAGTTTGTGTTACATCTGTTTGTGTTTCGTGCCAATACAGGTGCATGTGTAGTCTTGAGCACTACCCTGGGTGAACTCATCTGCCCTTGACCGGGGACGCATGAATGAACCATTCCAAGGCGTAGGTCTACACCACCAGAGTCGACTGTTTTCAGCACAAGGTGCGATTGCTTGTTTTTGCTCATTTCCTTTGGTATCCCAATAAATTGTGTACCTTTTCCCTAACCTCCGTGTCTATCGTTGTCACGTCCATGTGGGCATGACGAGGCGGGTGCACGGAGAGGAGGACGAAGAGTGATGAGGAATGAAGGACGCTATCACCTGACATCACGAAACAGGGGTTTTATGGTGAATCACAGGACAGGGGAGACCTCCGAGACGTTGACAGTAGTGAACACGGAACATAACGTCAAAGACCTGATGGCGAACAGGGCAGCTTTATACAATTGACACAGGTGAAAACGATTAGGGAACATTTCACATGACAACAATGAAACTCCGGTCCAAATCCCAGACCGGAGTAACCCCATTTCGGACCAGATCGTGACAATCGTTTCCATTCCCATCTTGGTCATGACACTGTTATTGTTCCTTTATATAACATTGTGAGAGAAGTTGTTTCTTTAATTCACAAATACAATAATGTCTAACAATGTCAGTAATTGGGTTTTTAAAAGGCTTACTTTTATGAATCATATTATTTTAAAAAATGACCCTTTTCTATAAAATACCTTTTTCTGAGATACACCTTTTGTTTCTCTTTGTTCTTGGAAATAATTGCCTCACATTGTTTCTGGCCTGTGTAATAAAGTGAAATGTAAAAATATACTTATAAACATCCAAAAAGATATATTCTTTTCATGGAAACATGAAGAAAGTTAGGGGTATGTCATTCAGCTGATGGGTGTAAGATGCATTTCAAATACGGGGGGTATCAGCTGCTCAGCATCCTTGCCACAACTCAAATGAAATGCATTCTGGGAGTCAGTGTGGCACTCCATGAGCCTATTAACACTGAAGTGATGTAACGGGCCTGCAGGCACTCCCTCATCCGTTTCATGAGGTGCTAGGGCACCGTGCCTCAGACATCAGGATCACATCGGACCTGTCTGCCGAGCCCTGCTACATTACCCTGCCTATCAGACTAAAATCTGCTGTGAAATTAAGGCCTGTTAAACACAGATAGCAGTGTGTGTGTGTGTGTGTGTGTGTGTGTGTGTATAAATACACATATTTTCTCACTGCCCAAATAAAACGTATGCAGTTTGTAAAGAGATGCAACTGATACCAAAAGACAATGTCACAAATCACGCTACTGGAACTATGCTGTCGAAGGCAGTCAAGTCATTATGACTGACAGCTTTTATGGTTCAATGGTTGTTTCAGGCTGTCGCAACATTTTCTACTGATCTCAAATTAGCCTACAAGAAAGCCTAATGCATGTATTATGGAAAGCAGCAAAGAAAATTGTGCAGTTATTCAATGAGAGAAAAAAGCAGGACGGAGAGTGAGAAGGTATGAAAAAGGTCATTAGAAGTGTGAACATGGCAGGAAACTGATAGCCTTTTCTGTCCTGCTGTGTCCCACAGGTCTGAGTTCATGTGATTGATCACACTCCAGTTGAAGTTTTGGCAGTTTTTTTAAACCCCAGCAAATTTTTTGTAAATTGCTGCCTTGCCCGCATCTGGAGAAAATGGGATATTTCTAACCACCGGTTGCTAGGTGCTGGGAGACAGCCTATTATGGCACCACAGCTACCTTTATATATTTTCAGATATGTAGTATTTCAGAATGGTGACCCAAGATGTGTCAGAGATTTGGACTCATAAAAGCATCTTTTTCATTATTTTATCCAATGAAATAAATCCCTTCACCTTTTTGGAATAGTCGGATATTTGCCACCATTTAGGCAAACTCTACTTGTTTTGCCTCGACTGTATCTCTCCTGGATAAAGAGTGACTGACAAGGTTATTGCCCAGGGTCAGGTCTTTAGTCTATTTCTGTAATAATTCTCCTTTCCGATTATGTCTCCAAATGGGTTCAAAGTTCAGAATGATTTCACCGGAACAGTGGACAGTGGGTGTAATCAGCTCATGCAGTATTGGTGATGGTGATGAAAGACTGACCAAGAGAAAGAGGTTTGTTGTGAAAAAGTGCATGCCATGGTGAATTTATTTATTCATTTTTGGTTCAAGCACAGAGGAAACAGAGTGCTCAACGGATGATAGCTTCCCCACTCAAATAATCATCATGCTGCAACATGAAACAGAAGACACTCTCTTCTCATATTAATATTTTTATCTGCTAATAACATCCTCATAGACCTCAGGAAGAGAGTGTGCTCTGACTTTAACCCTGTATGCCTGTATGTTTACATTTAAACATACAGGCTGCTATATTTCCACCTTTCAAATTGAGGATAGAAGAGTCCCAAGAGGGATATTGACAACAGGGTACAGGCAAACAGTCTATAACGGAATGCAGCAATATATGCCTCAAGCACAATTTCTCACTTAGTTGCACAGAAGCAGCCCAATATCAGATGAGGTATAGAGCAGTTAAGGACAGATGAGACAGCACAAAGGTTCAAACGGTCAAAGAGGCTTTGAACAAGAAACATGGGCATTACCAGAAAAAAGAGACATGTAATTAGATAGAAGAGATAAAGGATCAAATGTTACAATATAAAGTTAAATAAAAAGGAACACAAACTACACTGGAAAAAAGCAAAAACAAGATACATTATGCAGGCAGTGACCCATCCTTCATGTTCTATTCTTGGATAGTGGATTATGATGTGTTTTGTTGTTTTTTTTTCTTTTCTCTCACCCTCTGTCAGTTTGCATAACACTTGTGTTGTCTTGGAGTGTTCTTTAGATGCAAAATCATGCTTATTGTCAAGTATGTTGAAATTTGGTGCAAGTGGGTTGAGTGGGCGCTGACTGCGACCAATTTACTGGGTGCTGGGATCCCACATTCTAAACCTCATAGAGTAAACCTTATCTATAATATCCCTAATGCAACATTACATAAACATTTCAAAATAGTTGCACAGGTCAGTGAAACAGTTTAATCAATTATCTTTTGGAGTAAATTTTCAGCTCACCATTTGGATTCATGAACATTATCTCATTAATCTTTATAAAAGTTGATCCAACCAGAACAGATCTGTAGTTTTCTTCCAAATATTGCTCAGCACAGTATTTTCAACAATCTGGTCCACCTGGACTATCTGTGAGAATATCCTTCACCAAGTTTACACTTAGCAAAATCGATAGTCAATCTGCAGTGCTGATAGGAAAGTCTTACCTTATTCCTCAACCAGTTGGTAGGGCCCATAATAAACCCAGGACAAAGTGAATTATCAATGTCCTTACTTCTTAATTAGGGAGCAGGTCAGACTAATACAAATACAGCTGATTTGGAATATTAAAAACTAAAAAATCTTACTTTATTGGTTAACATTACAATGTCAGCAATGGAGCACAGTACCGTGGATCATTAAGGTGTCAAAAAAGACTCAAAAAACTGCCCAATGCAATAAATATCCATAACTCTTTTATCCTACCTTGTTAAACCTTCCATCAGAGCAGATTCTATGCTTGATCCGGTAGTTTCTAAAATCCCAGATAGAATCTGTAAACACAAAGTGTTTGAAGTAATTGGATAAATACAGATTTAAAAAGCAGCGCCGTAACTTTAACATGAGAAGCCTTGTGGGTAAGACACTCGCCTATGAACCAGAAGACCCAGGTTCACTTAACCCTAAGTTGCTCCAGGGGGGGACTGTCCCTGTAACTACTAATTGTAAGTCGCTCTGAATAAGGGCTACTGATAAATGCTGTAAATGTAAATGTAATGTCAATTTTTAGATGATGGTTCAACTATTCCATACTTGCTTCTCACAAAAAAGAAAAGTAAAGAGAAAAGGGGGCTTTGTACCATCAGGGGGAAAAAACAAAAGATTTTAGAACCTACGTGGCAAGATGAAAAAGAATGTTAGATGTGGAAAAAGGAATACAGAAAGGAAAGCTGAAATCCAAGGTTAAATGTTTCTTTCCACCAAAAAATATACCCTAAAAGCTGAAGTTACTATTTTGCAGAATACTGTTGGTCCAAAAATACAAAATTAAGATGACATGATTACTATGAACAGTCCTACCTACATACCTAAAATTTCCATTTATTAATTTCCACTTTTCTATCAATATTTGTACAGTATCTCACATTTTGTTTCCAGTGACCAGTATGAGAGGGTGTGAGAGCAATATGTTTAACATTCCTTCTCCCCAATCACACTTGAGACCCTGCAACACCTTGTAATGTGTCTAAAAATATTTCCAAAAATGTGAGGGGTTGTACTCACTTTTGTGAGATACTGTATAACTAAAGCAGATTTGTTACAATGCATAAAAGTCATAATTAACTTGCCTATTTTAGCCAAAATCTCTGCAGTCTGTGGTGCCCAAGAACATTAATTAACATCAGATATTACCAGTGGGACTTCAGTTTAATTCAATTCTGCCTGTAGATGATAACTAAAGGAAACACTCTGACTAAGTATAAAAACTGGAAATAAAAATATTATTTTTAATTAATTGTGTCAATTAATTAATGCACATTCAGTGCATCTGTCTGTCTGACCCATCAAAGCAGGACTTTGTAGGATTAGCAGACTACATCAAAGCAGGGGGTGCTGAATGTGAATATGCATCAAGTAAAGTGGAGGAATTTATTGAGGTACTTGGAGCTATGTTCACGAAAATCTTGAATGGTAGCACACCAATGAATGGTAGCACCATGTTGGAAAGAACACAGGCTAAATCAGCGGTAGTCCTGCCCACTTACTTTGGTCAGACTTACCAATATTGAGTAAATCTAATGAGCGGAATTCATTATAAATCTTAATGTTTAATTATTGATGTATTAATTTTGGAACTCATAGCCCTCCGTAGCAATGAAAGTGTTATCTAATGATCACCTCCAATTGAGCTCTCAGCAGATGTGCCATTTGCAGAATTTTAGTGTTCTGATCAGTAGAGAAAGCAGTTTTCAATGGCAGCCCTGCTGTCCTGTTGATCTGTCAGTCTTTAACACAAGCTCAGCATGATTTTCTTTTGTGTTTCTCCAATGCTTCTCTCAAAGCTCTACAGATGAATTGGTGCTGTAACCTTTAGTCCCAGTGGCCATAATTATAATGAATAGCAATGATTTCTCAGAATGTGGCAAAAAAAACACAAACGAAATTATCTGAGATCACAAATTCAGCATTTCAATGTTTTACTGCATACAGAAAGCTAGTGTGTGTGTCTGTGTGTGGATGTGGATGTGTATGTGCATGTTGCGGGTGTGAGGGAGGTTATTGAAGCAGAAAAAAGTTCCACAGGACTAATGAATAAGTTATGAGGCAGAGAGAATATTTTTAACTCTATTCTGCTGCTTTCATTATAACCTTTATTACAGCTATTTGCATTTTGACTGCATGTTCAAAGTGGAAAAATAAACAAAGCACAACCTTATAAAGTATTAGAAACTGCAAGTATGCTGACACATACTTTTCAAAGCATTACATTACTGTAATGCTATTACCATAATTATGGCAATCTGAAAATAGATGTATTTCCTTTTTGTTATGAAAAGCAGACGGTCTCACATGCTTAAGCTCTACACAAGGTTCAAAATAAAGCTACTGCTTTGCTTGAAATGCGTGTGGGCTAACAAGGCAAACATACTTTGACTTACTTCAGGTGTAATTGAAGCCATCACAGAACCACAATTAATTTTTTTCCTTTTATACTGAAAAAATATATATTTTGTCAGAAACACAATCTTATTGATTATTCAATATATACAATTCAATATAGACCATGTGGAGGATAAATTCGATCCTAAACTCACAAAGAATTGTGAGTTTCAAGGGTGCAGATTACATTACAGATCACAATTCCTGTATACAGATCAACCAGGGTCTTAGACCCTCTCTTAGACCCTGAGATGGCCATGGCAAAAGATTGGTCAACTAAACATGTTTTGAGTTGATTGAGCTTTTAAAAATCATCCTGCTGCATGAACCTTTATAATTTACATATGGATAAGGTTATTTTCATCATGGCCAAAACCTCAAATAAACCTGTCTGAATAATGTTTTTGTTTTACAAATATTTATATTTGTGGAAAATCTTTCAGAAATCTGCTGGCTTGCTAAGGGGAATCATTCATTCATCATTCCAAAATGAATTAAATGCATTTTCCTCAGAATTCTACACACACAACACCCCATAATGACAATATGTGTGGTGTGTTCCACAGGTGAACAAAATCCTTCCCTTCTCCCCATCTCCAAATCCCCCACTTCCCAAAGCTTGCTGTCCATTGGTGAAAAAAAGTGTTGTGGAACTAATCTGTGCCTGGGTCCTTCCCTTTTTGTATAGTGACAGGTATTGCAAACAAAAGTTTTTTTTCATGCACACATCTTTTGCCTTTGTAGGTCACAGTCACATTCTAAAATACATAGTGTCCTACATATTGGCAAATGAGCGGTGGCTTCAAGTGAGAAGCAAGAACACATTTTCTTGCAACTATTGGAACTGCATTTCTGGAAACAGTGCTTGCTGTATGCCTTGTGTATTGAGACCACTTTTAATGAAGCTGTGTAGCATGTTCTCCAGATTCCTTGATGACAACCTTTAAAAGGTGACAGAGGTCAGCCTATTTATTATTTTTTAAAAATCTGTTTACACTAAAGAAAAATGCAGTTGTTCCTGGATCTAATCCCATCATACAGTTGTGCACTGTATGATGGTGCATTATGAGCCACCGCATTAAAAACACCTGCGTGATCTTGTGTAGGTCTCTGATCAACTCGAGCACCTTACAGGATCTCTGAAGGTTTCCTGCGGTACTTGTTCCAAACACGTAAGCAGCAGAAGCCATGCATTCTGTAATTTGTCCGCCGAGCGTTCCGGGACTGAACTTGTTTTTCCAGTAAATCCCACAGATGCTGTTGGCTTTACATCTGATAAATTTGATGACCTTTACAGTACATTTCTGCAGCGGTATGGAAGTATTATGACCTGAAATAGGTCAATACCATCAGGGAATACTGTTGCCACGAAGGGGTGAGGAATCTTTAGGTAGGTGGTGCATATCAGAGGGCTATCTGAAGAACCCAAAAGAACACATGCTCAGATGGTGTTTCGCAGCGCTCCTGCCCACTTGTCCTGCTTCCAACATGCCAGCTTCAAGACCTGCCTGATCACATGAGGCCTAATTTAGCTGACCCCCTGACAGGTTGCCATTGTTATGAGCTAATCAGTGCTATTCATGTTGTGGCGGATTGTTGTATGCTATTTCACATGAGGTGTGTTTAATCTGCAGCCTGAGTCCAGTAAAGATTCGTTTTTAATTTGATGGTCCAAAAACAGCGCTCAGCCCCCATATCTTCTTATTATGTGGAGGCCTTATTAATGCCTGTTGTCAATATGATGATTTTCCCCTCTGCCAATCATTCCTGCCTCCTTTTGTGACCAACTGATACAAATGACCCCATGGATGACATTTGCACAATCACATTATGTCAGCCTGTGATGTAAGAAAAGATTTTGGGATCAATGTGAAGTAATTATTTCTATCAACACAATAGATCCAAATGGCATGTCACTGACAAGGGGAAAAAAGGTTATCATCCACAGTAAGCAATCGCCTTTTATGCATGTGAACAGAAAAATAGAAAAAAAAAACCCTTCCATAATGAACAAGCCCTGTTCTGTGATGGTGTCAGAGATACAGATTGACCCATATTTATTTTCATTCTGCACACCAGGATAGGATAGATGGTCTTTGATAAATTTGGTGCTTTGTGAAGAGAATCTGTATTTAATTACACTGTTCCAGACCTCGTCTCTAATAACGTGGAAACAGTGCTGTGGGAAGGCTGAAAATGAACTTTTCTATTCTATTTAATCCCCCCAGAGTCTGAGGCTGAATTCTTTATGAGACTGAATGGGTCTGATACTCATGTTTTCCCAACTGCTCTTGCTCACTTTACTTCATGGTATTAGAATAGACCAGCAGAAAGTCTCTGACACAAAGCTGGCTAACTTTATCCAGACTTTAGGCCTTTTGTGAAGCTCTCAAAAGATTTCAAAATTACTTCTTAAGAGGCTGAAGACCTCAAGTTTTATTAAGATCCTGTCGAAGTTCAGCCTCTGTAATTTAAATTCCCGGCTGTGATAAAGCTGTAATGCAGATAAGTGAGAATGTGTGCAGCAGCCTCAGCATCTACTGATGTACAGGTTAGAGGTGTAAAAGCGCCTTGGGTGAGGCACTCTTTAGCCCCATCCCCTCTATGTATCTGCCATCATCCTCAGCAGAGTCCACTGATCTGGATCCATTACTCAGGAGGTGAGAGCTATCCCATCACTTCCATGCAGCCACCGCAGCAGCAATAACAGGGTTTATGCCTCTGTGCCTCTGGGCCCCATAGCCCAAGACAGAAACTGCACATTGAACACTGCATATGTCTGCCTGGCACTAAACTGTCACTCTCTGGTTTCTGCTTAAGCAGGGTGTGCCCAAGACACTGTGACACAATTGCTGTAAATCTAAATGTGGATTCCCATCATACAGAATATTCACAAAATATACTTGTTGTCAATATTCCTATTGGCCGGTGACAACCTGTAACAGAATGTAGAGCAAAAAATAGAATTAAGTACACATTACACTGACTGCATTGGTCTTACAGACCATTTAAGCCTGCTGTGGATTCTTTGTTTTTCCTTTGCCAATTTGGACTGAAGTGGGACATCATGCTATGGGGTGATAATATAGACTAGCTACTGCAAAAATTGAGGGGTGCAAAGAAAGGTGCAAAAATGTACTGTATGTTGTGATAAGAATGCCAAAACCTTCTCCATCAGAGACCTTTACTGCAGATAGAAATCAATAATCTGTCAGTTTTCCTTTTGATTCTGTCAGCATTCAGTTTAACCTGTGGAAGTTAAGCCTGTCGCACCCAGCAAAATGGCAGGTGCTCGTCTGTGTAGGTCATGGACAGCACTACATTAGCACTACATCTAGAAAAATATTAGCTCTGACAGCTCACAAACCATTGGCACAATGACAAGCTAGAGGTGAGAAATTGAACTAAAGGCAGGTTTTTAAATATCGCTGGTTAAATATATAAAAAGGGTTGACTGCATGGTTTCTATCTTACCCAAGCACTGTAGCATAAAGTTTATTAGTTTGTGATAAACAGCAGCACAGTACACGTTGCACACAGTGAAATGTGTCCTCTGCTTTTTAACCCATCACCCTTGGTGAGCAGTGTGTAGTCATGACATGCGACCATCTGATTACGGGGCCACTTCCTTCCACCACTGCCCCTAAAAACAGGTTTCGAACAGGGATTCGAACAGGGATTCGAACCCACGCCTCCAGGAGAGACTGCGACCTGAACGCAGTGCCTTAGACCGTTCAGCCATCCTGACCTACGCTTTGGTGAAAGCGCCAAATCCTAACCACTAGACCACCAGGAACCTTTTTTTTATTATTTGGATCCATTAAAACTATGGTGCTGTGTTTAGATATTGTGACATTTGTGACATACCTAATGCCATTGTAACATAGGCTTTTCTACTGATAAGGGACAGCGGAAACATGGGGGCTGGTGTGATAGTGTATATTAGTGTAATGTGTAAAATGCTTTGCATTACCCTCTGGGCTGTGAGTAGGATGGCATATTAATTGAAGATAGAGCCTCTTATTAACCCCAGCAGTGACATGGACTTTAGTAGTGTCTAATTACCGCTGATTCCTCTCCCAGTGGGCCAGTGATGCACAGAGGAAGAGGAAAAGGTCCAAGACATTATTAGCACTGAAATGTTACCTATTTTTAGAGTTTTTGTTTCAGATATAATGGAAGCCTGGCCTTTTGCATGAAGTAAGAGGAGTTTGTGCAGTCTCTAACTAATTTATATAATCCTTGGGGTAACTACAGGACGCAACTGTGTGAAAAATGCACTAAGGTGTACATCTTATGATTTTTTGTCTATTATATTGTACTGCACATTGTTCATCTATACACACTTATACACCTATGTACATTCATACATATATTTATATTCAGTATATATATTCATGAACAGTATAAACATATTCTACAACAAGTACAAATCAGTTATACACATCCTTACACATTGTTGTTGTTGTTTTCTTCTACTCAGTACTTCAGAGACACCATCAACTGGAATCAAATTCCTTGTATGTGCTTGCAATAAACACGATAAACATGATTCTGATCCAACTCGACCTTGAGGCCAAAAGAGCACCTAACAATCTTGAGTGGCTAATTATAATACACTGCACAAGCTGTCAATCACTGGGAAAGAGGGCTTCATTTTGTACATTTGTGCAAAATTGAGAGAGTAACAACGTGTAGCAATTGTTTCATGTCTGTGTTTAAATTCTTGACATGCTTGTGATTTTTCATACATCATTAGATTTAAGGATTTAAGTAAACCCTGGTGTTTCCATGTGAATATATTTTTATGCCACTTTGCACCAAGCCTTGAACTGCATAACCTGCAGTGAGCCACAACCTACTTCTGTGTATTAGTCATGGAGATTTGTCGGACCCAATGGCAGAAGGCAAGGTGTTGATTGGGGAAATTTGTTCAACAGCCTCTTGAGAACTCAAGCGCTCGGTTGATTCACGGTTGAAAACAAAACAAGTGTCGCCAAAGATGTGCGAGTGAAGCAAGAAGTAGGGCCACATAAACATCCCCTGTGTTTCCTTCATAAATGGAAAAGCACAGGCCCAGAGCCCAGCAGCACCCCCCCCCCTCCCTCCTCCTCCAGTCATTCCACCCTCGCATGTCGGGTGAATGAATGAAATAAATCATGTCATGTTTATTTGATCTTTCCTGTTCACTGGTGTCCCAGCCCACTCTCTTTCCATGTTAAATTATCAATTTGGCTTCTATTAGCATGGGACACGCATGCAAGAAAACATCTCTTGCTCTCTTGCACATTAAGTACCACAGTAGTTGCCAGAGTCTAAACTCCTTCTGAATTAGTTTTATCACAATTTATGTATAACGACGTCCCATAATGGAAAAAATATACATGCAAGTTTAATTTTGCCAAGCAACAGCTGCAATCACCCACGCAGAAGAGAGTGCGGATGTTTTCCACACAAAAGCATGACCTGCATCTCAATACAGAACGCACAGTTGCATATATTTAAATTTACTTATAAAAAAGGAAAAAAACATGATGTGGTGGGGGAGTAAGCTGGATATGGATCTCTGTTGATTCATTTCATTTCAAGTTTTTGAAGTTTTGGTGCCGTGAGTTCAGGGACTATAAGAATGCCATGCAGCCCTAGAGTATTGGAACCATGGAGAGTGATGTACAGAGCTGTTTAAAATACTTTTGCACAGATACAGTACAGTATTCCTAAAGGAGCAGCGTTTCCCCGCCGGACTTTGATGTAACCGGGTAGCAGAACAGGCTCCCATGTTGAATTGTCTTTCCTCAGGTGAACCTCTCCAAAAATATATTTGCACTGTACAAAACCTCCAGGCTTATTTCTGCTCCTCCTCTCTCTTGCTTTTTGCTTTCTCCACAGCTGTAAGAAACTCCGCTAAAGAAAATAAAGTTTTGGCATTTTTTATTTTCACCCAAATGTAATTAGCCTTAGGGAATTGTTTGGCAGGGTTGCTCACATAAGGCCTGTTTAGGTTTCTGCATTCTGGCCATTGTGTGGGATTCCAAGGTCCATCTGAGCTCAAGCACTGGTCTCTTTGGGTCCACAAGAAGGACGGAACACTCTGGTGTGATCTGGCATTCACCCTTACACCCAATGTTAAAGCATGTCTGCGCTGTTGAAATCTACGCTCAAGGTCAATGAGATGCAGGAAAAGAAACATGCTTTCCGGCACAAAATATTCATGTATTAGTTCAGGAATTTGCTGATCTTATTAGCATGTAAGCATTTTTGATCTTCATTTAACACCAGATAACCAATGTAAGACACACTTCTCCTGGAGGTGGTCTGGCTGATCTGGTTATGTCCTCATTGGGATGCATGGTGCATGCATTTCAGACCCTGCCTCACATGCATTTTCTCCTTATCTGCGTATGATATCTAGTCACAGATTGCATTTTAATGCAAGATCTTTGCCTCTCCTGAGTTCTCGTATTCCTTTTAGAGGGTCAGACAGCTCATTATCTGATGTGAACACATAACCTTTGTTAACTTCAAGTCTCTCAAAAGAGCAGCTTCACATTCGTCTGTTGCTCTTCTGCATTAATGAAAACATGAATTTCCTATGTCCCAGAATACAGTATCTGGGTGTTTATTAAATAATATTCCTCTATTGTTTGCTCTCAGTGATCAGACCCTCACTTTGTCTTCTGCTGCCTGAAAATCTGCCAACTACAGTCAGCTGGAAATAGACTCCTGATATTGTCCCTACATGTTGCTTCTTCTGGCCTATAATCAAATCCTGTGGTGGTTCTACAGGAGGCTTTAAATGACAGACAGTTGCAATTACACCTTCACCCCTCCACCCGTTTCCGTATCATGGGAATTGATCGCTCCCTGCTTAGCACACTGTTAGACAAGCTACCAGCATTCATTGTGGCAACAGGGAAATCCCTCACTTCCTTCCAAACCAGGCAGGTAACAGCAGGCACTGGAGTCGACCAGCAGGCTGAGGAGACCATGGTGAAAAAGAGCCATTGTAATCTACTGACACAGCCTGATGAAATTTGCTTCGAGATGACTTAAGAGACTCTCCGAAACAGACGGCTGGCACATTACACTCTGTTAGCCCCGGGCTAATGGCCATGGCAGTGGAGACTGATGCATATTCACGACTCAACATGGTGGCCTGACAGCCAGACACGATGATCTTGCACGGTATGGGTGCTTCCACATTAGCATTCAGAAAGCTCTACATTCTCAAAGGCCTATATTGTAGCTGAGATATTTCTGCTGATGTTTCTAGCATAGAACTTATAGAACAGTATTACACCTGTTTTGTGACAAATGATTCCTTATTAAATCATTCATGATCTCACAACAGGGGGCGATTCTTTTTGCTGCATAGCTGCATGGTCCACGAATATTCGCAGTTATGCAAAGTCAAGCATCTGAAATTCTCAGTGGGCAATGATTTGCTGTACTGGGCAACAACAGCTGGAGGAAAAAAATGAAAGAATAAAAAAGAAAAGAAAAATGTCCCTCTCTGAGGCAATCTCACATCTCATTTCACTCCAGTCCCTCCCGCTGTCTCCTCTCCTCCCCTCTCCCTACGCCATCATCTCTCCATCCTGAGAATAATCATCTGAGCTTTCTTCAGCACCTCCTCCTGATCACACGGCCTATTGGAGAGGCGCTGCCACAGCCGGTTCTGCTCGGAACCATTACCAGACAGAGCCAGGGAGATGGAAGGCACAGAACGGTTGTCAAAAATAGACAAAGCTGTCAAGCGTAAGCGTGGGAGACAATTGAGGGGTGGCCCAATCAAGGCTTGTGTGAAGCTCTGCACACCTGAGCTCACAGCACCTTTTGGTTTGATGGCAATGGGTTTAAAAAAAAGTTCCTTAAAAAAAAATAAAAAAAGCACATGAAGCTGCACTCTGGGTGCAGTTCGATTTTGGGACCAGCTGAGGCAAGTCTTTGAAAAAGCTTCATGTGAATTTAACAGTCCAGATAAGCCTTTCAGCTTTTTTATTTCTTTCCAGCCTACCCGGGACATACTAGCCTTTCACTGACACGGCAGACTGAAAACAGCTCTCCATATGTTGCAGAATTACTGGCAGAGGCGAAATCAACACATTCGCGGGTTTCATCCATCAGCATTCAACCTCCTGGTTTCAGAAGCTGATTTAAGTTTCATGCGATGAAAGCAATGGACCTCGACCTGCCGGGGCTGTTAATTTGCACGCATCAGAGCTCAAAAATGAACCTGAACACATTTGTCATGCTTAGTACAATGGCTAAACTGCACTCATAAAATCTTCATGTGCACAATATATTATTAGTCATTCATTAGCCACATACAGTACAGGCCAAAAGTTTGGACACACCTTCTCATTCAATGTGTTTTATTTATTTTCATGACCATTTACGTTGGTAAAAAACTATGAATGAACACATGTGGAGTTATGTACTTAACAAAAAAAGGTGAAATAACTGAAAACATGTTTTATATTCTAGTTTCTTCTAAATAGCCGCCCTTTGCTCTGATTACTGCTTTGCACACTCTTTGCATTCTCTCGATGAGCTTCAAGTGGTCGTCACCTGAAAACAGTCTTGAAGGAGTTCCCAGAGGTGTTTAGCACTTGTTGGCCCCTTTGCCTTCACTCTGTGGTCCAGCTCACCCCAAACCATCTTGACTGGGTTCAGGTCCGGTGACTGTGGAGGCCAGGTCTCCACTTTGTGTTAAGTAACTCCACAAGTGTTCATTCATTGTTTTGATGCCTTCAGTGAGAATCTACCAACGTAAATGGTCATGAAAATAAAGAACACACATTGAATTAGAAGGATTTGTCTGATGTACTGTACTGTACATTACCATGTTGTTTTATTATCTGTTTTAGAGCATATACATTTCAAGCAAATTACCAAGCATAATAAAGGTACAAAAGAACTTGAATTCCGGAATTGTGGCTCCTACTGTATATATGAATCATTAAACAGTTGGTCTTAAAAATACTAAATGTTGTTGCCCAGGACCGGACTCTGACTGAGGCAGTCAGTAAACTGTTGAGTTGACTAGAATATCAGAGCCCATACAGCATCCCCTCTGACTGTGACGCACCTGAGCTGACACCCCTCGGATCGTCACAGCCGTCTCAGCCGTCATGCTTGTGTCTGGGTGTGAGCTATGGGATGTCTACAGACTGTCACTCCCTCTTTCCTATCTACATAACCAAGTAGCCTGTTCCGAGCTGATCATTTTTATACCAGGATGAAGCAGCCACTCTCATTTTAAGGCTTGGCAGAGTCAGCCTTTTTATTTTTATGGTTACTATGGTTTCTCAGTGAATTGGCCAGTCAAATTGGTGCATTCGGTGGTGTCTTCAGCCCAAGCTCAGAAATGCATATAATGCAATGTAGTCATTTGGTAAATGTCCATTTTCAGCTCCAAACTGGTTTCTCCAGCGGCACTGTTACCATGGTGAGGGATGGTTGCCGGGAGATTAGGATTATCACACAATTCATACACACAGCACTCAGCAGGATATACAATGAAATGCTCTCTGTAATTTCTGTATACTACAATGGACAACTATTAGAACCATAACAGATACAGTATCTGTTGTTTATCGCTTTTAGTTTCTATTTCCATACACCTGGGCAACTTGGACTGTCACAAATATCCTGGGCTTTGCATATCTCTGGTGGATGATGATTACAACCCCCGACAGCAGCCAGCCGTCTGTGTAGACAGCCGCTGCTCACATTTACCCAGCGCAGCTCTGGGCCATCGGGTTTAAATAAGACACTGGAGGGGGGACTCCTGTGCCGTGCCAGGGACGGAACCGGCAGAAGAGACATCAGGTTGCCACAGAAAATCTCCGCCCGAGGCGCGGCAGTGTAGCATATGATTCATTACTCATTCATTAGCAGCAGTGCAGACGTGGCACCTGAGCGAAGACTCGCTCCTACTCATTTAACAACTTCAGCTTCATTAAAACAATGCTAGCCTGTACAGAAGAGAGCTGTTAGCACCTGTGTAAGTGTCAAGAGCCAATGTCTGGCTAGAACCCCCCCCCCAACACTAAGCAAATATAATGAATTTTAAAGGATATGATGATTTGGCTACATCTACTGAAGTACAAAAGCCTTTTCTGTCACCATACTTTCTTGGCTGCTTCTCAGAGGACTCGCGGCCAACACTGGCAGTGATCAAAAATCCCTAAGAGCTGAAGAGGAACTTTCTGTGGACACTTTCAGCTGCAGCCATCCGTGCATTGTTAAAACTGACTGGAGAGAAAGAGCCCGGCGAGCCACAAATACACCATCGCAACAACAAAGGAGCGGTGAGACAGCGTTGCAGATGCTCTCTGTGAGGATATTAATATGCACCTGTCAACATGTCCTCTGTTTACAGTAACGAGATCAGCTCATTTTTACCCATTGTTTTTCACCGAATCCATTAATTAGAGAAGAAAGCCAATTAACGAGTCTGGCTGCACTGCTTTGAGTCCTCTCTCTCTTCTCTTTCCCCAAACTGCTCTGAAATCTTAATCACTTTTGGCGTGCTCCAAACAAGTGCGTTGTGAATCTTATTATCCTGGGGAAAACAATAAACACACACTCACACACACACACACACACACACACACACACACTGCAAAGATACATAGGTGTGTGTTTATCCCCTATGGCGAAATGCTGAGTTCATATACCAGTGATTAAAATAGAAGCGGAGGTGGTAGATGCAGAAGATGCAGAAGACTGTCAGAGTTGTGCGCTGAACGCCGAAAAGCTCTTTCTACTGTCCCTCCATGATCAGAGCACTTAAGAATGAAGAGCAGCACTAGACCTTCTTTTTCACCAGAACCTTAAATGCCATTTTAGTCAATTTACTTAATCATGATTATTTTGAAGATGAAAATTGCTGTGAAGCTCCTTATCTTCATGCTCCTTAGTAGAGGCTCGGGAAAAAGCAGTGGTTCGGGAGAGAGCTGGGTGTTATTAGAGATTAAGTTTCCAGTTGTAGCTGTGTTTATTCTTATAACTTCACAGGACTGTAAAGTAGGAACAAGAATTTTTGAATAATTAAGATATTGTCTGAGGACAGATCTTTCTTGAGTAAAGCTATTTTTAAGAAAACGTGTTATAAGAAATGGAAGGCTGCAATGCTAATTGTCATGACAAAACGAAGCAGGTGGAAGGATGGTCGCAAATGCACAACAACTAAAAAGGGGATTTAATACACAACACAACCTGACATGACTTACACGTAGTCATCTTAGGATGATTGCATTGACATCTGGGTCACGGAACCTGGCCACCCCTCCGGAGCCAGTCCATGACACCACTCTGTGATTGTAGATTCAAAATCAGCGTGTTTCATGTAAAACAAATTTTACCAAACAGGAACCCTTAATTATCAAATTGTAAAGACTTTGAGAATTGAGTATCTTACAAGGAGGGCCAGGTTAGCGTGGTAAAGTAGTAAGCAAGGCATGTATATTATATGGATTACTTTTGATAATTTTATACTCTAATCCACATCCATATTTTAGCACACAAAGCATCAACTAACTGTATTATAAATGTAAAATGTAATGTGGAGTAAATGTAAATATCTGATTTAAATGACAGCTAATTTAAATGACAGTTAATCGTGACCAGTTGTGGCTGGTGTAGTTAATACTTGGCTATGCCAAGCTTTTTGGTCCTGAGTAAGAGATGCCAGTTGGTCCAATCAGGGCACAAAATCACCGCTATGCTGTTCAATTAAATGAACGAGTAAAGGCCGCAAAAAAAGGAATCGTTACCAGAAAATAACTTAGAAAATAAAAAGAAAATAACTTCTGCAACAGGCCAGTTGATAAGTTAAAATACAAACCTCATTCCAGGTGGTACATCTAACCCGCAACAGTAATGCAAAAGGTGCCCATCATGCAATTACATGCCCAACAATGCCAACCAGTATTCTACCAGCAGTTCTACCATCCCAACCCCCAATATTTTAGTATATTTTTGATATATTAGCATATACATTGTACAATTGTGAGGTAATTTAGCTATTAGTTGTGCATGCTGCCAGATGTAATTTTGTTTTGCCTTGTCATTATGTGTTCTACTTAACCAAGTAATGTTGTGTTAAGTATGAAAGATGAATGCATGTTTTGCACAGAAAAGTCCACTCAAAATAATAATTTAATGTAAAACACGGTTTGCATCTAGCCAAAAATCATAAGAGCTGTTGCAGGTTTTTCTAGACACAGTAACACTTAATCTCCCTGCTCAGCTCTTCTCTGGATTTTAGCTCCAAGGTGACAGGGATTTCAGTCTATTTCAATATGTAGCCTTGACCGCATTTTACGCCACAATTTGCTGATGATATTTCATGAAAAGCTGGAGTGAGCAAAGCACTCACATAAAACTTTCAGCATCCGCCACAACTAATGTGAAGTGTCAAGAGTCTGGTGTGCCATTAAATACATCAGGACCCTGTGCTGCACCGCCACCCAGCCCAGTTAAATGCCATCTGGCTTCACGTTGCATTAGTGATGGAACATTACACCAGGTATGACATGAATATTTTACAAATCCAGGTGGGCAAATAAACATCCCTCACAAACCACTAATTTAATCAAGAGAAGATTTCAACCATCCATTCTCCATACCCTCTTAGTCCAGAACAGGTTAATCATGAGTTCCTAAATCAAGATTATAGAACACATGTGTACATACATGTCTTTGGAATAACAGCATAAGACATAAGTTATTTTTTCAGACCCTTTCAAGAACAGACCCCATTAATGTTATTTAGGGCAGTGGTTGCCCAGTGGGGAAGGAAGCAAACCATAATTGGAAGGTTGCTGGTTCAAATCTCGAACTGCCGAGGTGCCACTGAGCAAAGCACCGTCCCCACACACTGCTCCCCGGGTGCTTTTCATGGCTGCCCACTGCTCACTAAGGGTGATGGTTAAAAGCAAAGGACACATTTCTTTGTGCACACCTTGTGCTGTGCTGCAGTGTTTCACAATGACAATCACTTCACTTTCATATTATCACAATAATCCAAGTTATATTAGAACTGAATAAGAAATATAATACCTTTGTTTGAAGATGAAAAATGTGAAATAATAAGGATGTGTATGATAAATTAGTGACCTAGGTGAGCTTAGGTTTACTACCAAATAATGTGTGTTTTGGATTTAGATGCGGCCTCGTGGCCACAGTCACTTGCAATTACATTTCAAACCCCAGTTTGAGAACAACTAAGTTTAGTCAAGTTGGAATTTATTGATTTCAGTATGATAAGCCCACCCACAAAGTTCTTATGCGGATTCTTTACATATCTGCCCATCCTTTTAATTTTCCATAGCATCTTTTGAGGTATCTTAATTACTAGTCAGGGCTTTCTGAATGATGAGGCCACAGAGATTCGGTAAATAGTTGTCACTGTGGTGACAGAATATCAGCCTTCTCTGGGACAGGCAGCCAACTCATCAGCTTGATCAGTAAAGACTCCAAAATTATAGGTGAGAGGAAGACAGGAACACAAAGACGACATGTCCTGCAACTCTCCTGGAGCTGAAATGGCTCCACGTCAGCTGGGCAGCTGCTCTGCTCCCATCAGGAGCTCACCTCTTCAGCAGGTGTCACCGGCCACCAGATGCGGCAGCTGTCTGCGTGAGACCCCGTCCCCGCATTAAGCCATCAATATGTCACTGTGGACAGAAGGAAAAACGGCCGTGGCAGCAATAATCCGCCTGCTCACCTGTCCAGATGAATAAAACATGGGCCTGTCAGACAAACGTTAAAGAAAAAAGAAAAACACAACAAGTTGTAGGTAGTGTCACTCTCTCTCTCTCACTTCTTTTTACTGAGATAGAGAAAGCTTCCTCAAGCGACTGACTCCGCCTATCTGCTTAAATCCTGGACGATAGATTTTGTCCTCTTCAGTCAGATGTCCACACTAGTTTTTTCTCTTTTTTAAGTTGAAGCATTTGTGCTTTCGAGTGCATGGTGAAATAAACAGGCTGACGTGAATTCGTTTGAAAATAGATTTTAGGAGCAACTTAAAATCAGCAGCACAATACTAGGCTAGAAGTGCCACATGGTGGTGTGGCGGCTAGCATTGTGGCCGCGTACCTCCAGTGTGACGAGTATTAATCCATGCTCTATTTTTGTGAGTGCACACTCTCCCCATGTTGGCTTGGATTTCCTCTGGTTATCTGGTTTCCAAAGCCGTAGGTGTGAGTGAGTGGTGTATGACTGGTTTGTGCACCCTGTGGTCCATCTTGGGTGAGTCCTTACCCTGCACTGCCAGAGGACTGGTCCAGGGCTAGATCCAGCAATTATTAATGTGTAAATACCATGATAGCAGGGTTTTTTTATGTTTGGTTACATTGGAATCACTGAAAAAATGTTCATTATTTAAAATGTATAATATTGTATTGTATAGTGGCCCTATAAACATTTGTAGCATCAGTGTTGTCAGCTTGACTTGAACTCAATGTAGACAAAATCAGATCAGTTCGTCTGAACACCCAGCACTAAACAGGGAGCAATTTCTCTTTCCTTTTCTAGACAAAGAGACAGAATGTAGCTCCCCATTTGGCCAACTTGTAACTGGGAGGTCATTTATAAATTACCAAAAATGAAAAAGCATGACTTTTCTAGCTTTTAAGATCAAGAGCAAGACATGATATGTCCCAATGGGAGGCATGCAGTCCCCTCCATATAACACCTATATAGTGATTAGCTTTGTGCGTAGCAGCAAAAGCTAATCACTGTTATCCTTGGCAAGATTTATGTCCTAATTCTCGATTGACAGTTTTGCTGGTCCAGTCTAACTGGAAGCCACTTAATTCTCCAGGCCAGGCTGGCACTATCAGCCAGACTGGATTTGCCACGATGAGCTGCTGTTGTTTGGCAATTAGCTTCTCAATTAACAATTGCATGCATTTTACCACACTAATTTCGGATTCTGATTCTAATGACACTCGCCAGCAAGGGATAAATGGGAAAGGAAAGGAACTACAATGCTGAGGTAATTCCACTCACGTTCCTCTGGCAAAATTGCAGACATCGAGCTCGAACAAAGGGGTGATGTACATGCACTGGACCATGATGCTTGTGTTCAACTTTATTTTCTGACATACCAAAGCGAAACATATTTCCCCCAGTAATTTCCCGTATGTGCCATGAGCTGTGACTTGAAGTTAGAAGGCACATCTATCACCAGCAACTCGCTAGCCGAGGAAAGGTGTTCATTACTGCACAATGGTGGCTTAGCGGCTTAGCACAAGTGCTCTAAATGAACAATGCTTCTTAAATGGCTTTCAGCGGCAAAAAGAGGAGTGGAGGGACGAGAATGGGTAGTCTTCATCGCCCAGGTCATTTTGACTCAATCAATAGCTGGCCGGTGATAGTATAATTGCGCCGGTGTCCCTCCTGCCTGCTGCCCACTCAGATAAACCCCATCCTAATTTCCAGATAGAGGGGCACTGCGTTAGGGGCTTCTCTTTCTAATGCCACTCTAATAAAAGTGCTTCAAGCTGTGAGTCTGCCGGGCATGTTGTTGGCCTGCAGGGGAATTGCATCACCGTGTAGGACGTGCAGCGTGAGTCGGGCTTTATCAGCTTTAAGCCCTTCGTTATTGCGTTTTTATCTGCTTGTTTTCACGGATCAGGGTTTGGGCTCGATCAGCCATGCTCAAGTGTAATTGGTAGGTGTTGCCACATTTACTTGTCACATTTGCAAGAGCTCATCAGCAAAATTAAAAAAGCTAATTACACTTTTTTGGAATCCCAGTGATGTCAAAATTATGCATATTGGTATGTTTTTCCATACGGCTTTCAGAAAATGAATGCATTTTAGACTACCTGCTAGCAGAAGAAATCAAGCTGCCTCTCCATCAAAACAAAATGGCGGCTCTTACTTCAAATCCTTATTATTTGTCGGCTGCACTCCGATGGTATTTTGTAATTGCAGAAATATGTTGGGGTGTAATTATTGCAATCATTTTCATTAAAGAAATCTGCTTCTTGCCTGCGCAAAGAGGTGCAATGTCACACTGATGATTCTACAGCTGTCAAAACAAGTTTCATTTTCCACATCTCAGCTTCTGTCGCTGTGATGAGAAACCCATTTACAAGGGTTCAGGAGGTTAACCAGATTGGCCGGCGCTTGATTCCTACTTTTCTTGTTAGAATAACACAGAGGCCTCTTTACAAAGCTTTTGTCTTCTGACATTTGTGGTGTAATGAAAGAAGTGGGAGGGGGCACAATTGCTTTGTGTTCTTCTGAAGGCATCTTGTCAGCAGGGGTTGGTGTATGAAGGTGTCACCTCCTCAAAATCAAGTCATTTAAGGTTCAGACACCATAAATTGACAAGGAAATCATCCAGAAACGTTGACCTTGGCCTATGGAGAAATCAGTGATCTGAAGAAGTTCAGAGAAGAGCACTGCAGTGCAATTTCTAATATGAGCACCTGGTTACCCATAACTGTAAAGTTGACTAAAGGATGTTGTAGGTGTGTATACATTAGTGAAGTGAAGTGAAAAGATTGTCATTGTGAAACACAGCACACGGTGCTCACAACAAAATATGTCCCCTGCTTTTTTTTATCCCATCACCCTTACCATTCATTACCATTCACCAACCAATCAGCATGCAGGTAAATGAGCAGAAATATAAATATAAACAGTCTGGCCATGAATCGTCTGGTTGAGCATGTTTTAAATGGACTATGGTAAATGCAAATGGCTGTGTGAATGTTGAAAAGCCCATTGTAACCAACAATTTTGTGTTCATTAATGCTGGCCTTCTTTAGACTAGTTGATTATCTGGTTCATCAGCAAATGTACTACTGTGTTAAAGTACATTATCATCATGAATTTATATACTTTTTTGTATAATTTCTATTCAATCTTTTTTTACATGGAAGAAAAGGACATTTTGAAATGACCCTTAAAGGCCTTTAAACTGTACTGGACTAAATTTCCATACAAAAAACATGACAGGTATGTCACATGAGAATGTCAAAGCCATGCTTTGGAGAGCCTTGCGGAAAGAGGAAACATCTGTCAGTAGCAGCGGCAACCCACAGAGCTGGTCTCTGCTACAGCCCAACCCAAACACACCACATGCAGGTGATTAAGAACTTGAGGAGCATCTGTTAGCTGAAGGAAGTTTATTAGATTACAGCAGGTGTATGCTCCTGTAGGAAGATGCCTAGGTGTCTTGGTCCAGATCCAGACTCTGCGGTTGTGTATTTAATCTGATCTGCTCTCAGAAGTTTTCCAGAGGCCCCTGAAACCTGGGTTCATTCCTCCAAGCGATGTTACAGGTTTTCACAGCATTAAAATCTTAAACTTAAGGTCACCAAGCACTTTAGGGTGACTCTCTATGCAGCCTCCATGCTTTATTTCCTTGATCAGTTCATTAGTGAAGGGGGCAGGAAGATTTGACTCATATTTTTAGCCTGGCTGACCACTCAGCAGCAACCTGGCACAGGACGGAAATCAAGTCAGAGCCAGCCACCCTGCAGCCTCCAGGACTGGGCTCTCTCATCAGGGACAGATGGGACCTATGACCTCTGTAGGCTGAGTGTGATCTGCCACAGCAGGTCTGCAATAAAGCATCCACTTGCGGTCCCACTGAGACCAGGGCCACTGTTAAAAATAAGCTTTCCACAGCACCTGTCAGTTTTCCACCAGAACCTGCATAGATGGGAGAAAG
This sequence comes from Denticeps clupeoides, assembly GCF_900700375.1. NCBI lineage: Eukaryota > Metazoa > Chordata > Actinopteri > Clupeiformes > Denticipitidae > Denticeps > Denticeps clupeoides. The sequence continues at coordinate 20,050,638 of NC_041710.1, forward strand.
AAAATGACAACTGAAAGTGAACTAGTATGGCACTGTCGGCCTGTTTTAGTTTTAGTCTAGTCTATTACAAGTACCCAGTATAACAGACTAAAACAACATTTTGTTTTAGTCAAACCCATTTCATAATTAAAGCAAAGTTATCTTATTAGATTATATATTATATTATTGTTACCTTGTTGTAGACTCAATGATACATTACATCCATTCCAAAAGACGCTCAGATTTTTTTTCGACCACGAATTCTGTTTTATGCTTCATTGTAACGAAAGTGCATCCAAAGATTGCTTCGTCATTTTCTCCCAGCCATCTGCTAAACCATCACAAGTATCCTGAAATCGAGTAAAGTGACATCATCTGTGTGATTGGATGGGCAATACAGGAAACAGAAATACTGCAAAAAAAACATGATTAAATGAAAGGAAATAACATCTTATCTCGTCTTTGTCAGCAAAAATGAAGACACATTTTAGTGTCGTTTTTTATGTTCAACAATATTGCATGACATATGTCACTTCATTTGTCACTTCAAAAATGTTCATTTTTTTGTTATTTTTGTTCGATATTTTGTTATAAATTTCGTTGATGAAAACAACATTACTGGACACAACAATGCACCTGGGCACTGAATCTCCAGAGTCACTATTACTCTGCTGTATGGACAAACACGATCGCTCCTAGAGATATTTGGCATTTCTGTCTTGCTCAGGGGCGCAATGGTAGTGAACTTGTAATTTTGTGGACTGGGACTGGGGCAAGTGTTTTAAACACTATGCTACTACCACTAGCAGTGGTGACCTATGTTACTACCCAGAACAGTGGTGGCCTAGTAAGAAAAGGAAGAGGACCCATAATCGGAAGGTTGCTGGTTCGAATCCCCAAACCGCCAAGGTGTGTCTGAGTAAAGCACCATCCCCACACACTGCTTCCTGGGCCCTTCCATGGCTGCCCACTGCTCACCAAGGATGATGGTTAAAACCAGAGGACACATTTTGTTGTGTGTGGTGCTGTGTATCACAATGACTTCACTTTCTTCACTTTTCACTTTAGCATCATCTTCATTTGGAAATTGCTGCTCACATTTGGATCGGCTGGCGCTTAGTATTTACTTTCAAAAACCAAATTCTGTAACCATTTCAAATTAGTAGTATAGTTATGGAAAAGAAAAAATATATTGTTTAAATAAATGAAACTGGCATTCTGCCTTTCTGGTTTTCCTTTCACTCCTGTCTGCTTTGTGTTGGGCTATAGAATTGCTGTGATTAAAAAGTGTGATGGAAAGTGTGAAAGTGGATCGATTATGATGCAACATAAGTCTTTTATCAGGCAGCTGCCTTTAATTTATTCACACTAATTGATTGCAAATGGTTAAAGTGGATCTCTGCCTGATAGGCTTAGTGCAAATGAGATGCCTCCTGTGAGGCGTAAGCTGACAGATAATAGATTTATCCTTCACCTTCATTACATTTTCTTGCCTGTGGTTTAAAAAGGGATTTAGGCACAAGCAGGATGCAGAATCATTTCCATTTTCACAAACACGTGCTATTAGAAGGGCTTTAGAATAAGGCACAAGTCCGCAGTTAAGGTCAGACACAATGTTTAAGTAATTGTTTAGCAGCACCAGAGTCAGAATGGAATTTATCCTCTTTTCCTCTCTCGTGAGTTGATTCTACTCCTCCTGTGCCCTCTGTGCAGGAATACTTTTTTTGATTGCCTCTGAAAATGTGTGTGTGCTGAGGTAGGAGGATTATTATAATGGGATCTGTCTCTTATAACACAGAGCCCAAGGCCTCCCCTGGCACAGGCATGGTAACGTGTCACTCACGTTGAAGAGAGAGAAGGTGCAGTTTTCACTTTCGGCTGAGATCTACCCACAGCCCATTAGAGTTGTACAGAGCAGACTGTCAGCTGTACCTACAGTACACTCCTATAGCAGCAATCGCATCACAACAGCAAGCTGCAATTTACCGTGCGCTGTAAATACTTAGCTTCATGGCAAGACAAGGTCACCATATGACACAATGTGGGTAGTACATTATGTAGAATGTCAGAATGTCATATAGTGACAAAAAAAAAACTTCCATGAGGTTACTCTACAATAAAAGACTCAGTCGATTGTTTGGCACAGCATTCCTGTCAAGCCGACTCCATTAACGATGTGCGAAGCCAAGATTTCCATTCAACAAAACATTAATTATCACCTACTCGGCTGTACGGGAATACACTGGTGAAAACAGCTGGTGAGGTGCAAAGCTGAAATCCACTGAAATCTTCCTGGTAAATAGTCTCTTGGTGCCCTGAAAATTTACATGAAAGTGCTGAGGCCAGGGACACCCTGACCCCATCCCAAATATTAACTGTCATGCTATAATCTATAAAGCATTGCGCTGATGGCATGAAGGGGGTTATACATAATCTAATTATTCTTTTATGCACAAAATCCCAGAATGGTTGGAGTCCAAAAAATTTAAGCACCTGGTAAAATAATCTAATTGTTGTGGCATTTATTTTATGTATGTCTGTTGCTAGTAACATTTATTATAAGAATGTTTGCTGCTTACGGCTTCTCCAGTAAGCTTCTGTTTACTGGTAACCGCAGACACAATTAATCAGCACATCATCTCAGAGCATCATGGCTAGTTTGTCACAGGTCCGAGACAGGATTGATTTAAAAAATGCTTTTTGTTATGTGACTGACTGCAGTGAACAGCCAGTCAAGGTCATAGAATCGTTCCTAAAAATCCAATCCCATTATATTCAGATTTAATAGTTATTTTAATTGTATAGGGAATCTTACTGCCAGTTAAAAGCATAATACATATCTTCTTGCATAAGAGTGATTTAATAAATTATCATCCTTTAGTACTATGCTACTGAAACTAGCTCCAATCTGCTTATGACAGTAGATAGGGGATAGTAGTCTACAACATTCTGAGACCTCGCTGTCTATACAGGAAGATGTCCCTTTGCCTGATTGAGGGCTTTTGTAATTAAGATAAATGGGCCTTACTTAGTCAGCTGTATAATAGGATGCACATGATTGGAGGGCTTTATCCTCTTTCGGTTGACAGTGGTACAGTAATGGGGAATTTGCCACGCTGGAAGTGAGTTAGTGAACCTCACACTGTTTCTAATGTTGGGCCCTGCTGGTCTAAAAGAACTTGTCAGAGTAACTGCATTAAGGCAACACTTCAGCAGAACACAGTGATAATAATAGGGAAGTCATCAGTCAGAGCCTTTCCTCACCAGTTTTCTTCTAAAGCATCCCACAAGCTCTTATAAATTATTTTGCAGCTCAGGCTTCACGAACATTGCTGTCTAGACCTGTTCTTTGAAATGAAAAGAAATGATCCCACATATATTTTTTAAGTCCCTTGTGGAAAATATTAGTCAGTCAGTGTAAAAGTACTCACAGAGTAAAAAAAGAAATATGGACCGTCTTTTAATGCAAAGTAGTTATTAAATTCTAAATTATGCTGTCGCTCAAAAGTGAATCATGAAAAAGTTCACCTCCATGACATACTGCCACTGCAAATGTGCAGAAGAAATATGCACAAATGCATCTAGGACAGAACCCATTAATCGAGTAACTCGAATGATTTTAAATTATTTGCCAAAAGATGATATCTGTGTGCGTAAAAGACAGAAAATGTCTAAAATGTGGCATTGTATCTTGTGTAAGGCATAGAATGTAGTGCAATGCATTCACTGTTAAACAGACCTGGCCTACCATAACACTATGTTGTCAATGCAGAAGCACCTGAAACGGAAGCATCCTCCAGTAAACGTATCATATTTTTATGATTGCTAACTGATATGAACACTAGTGCTTGTTAGAACGTATAGTCATTGAGAATGACAGATTCTGTTTTTATTATGCCAATTTGCATATATTCTAGAATGTTATGAAGAATCATAAACATCAATGAGAGGGGTTCAAGTGTAGATTAAGTGAGATTCCAGTGCAGAGCTTGTTCAGGAATGGCAACAGGTCAGTGTGAGTGAGGAGAAGCAGTGAGGAGAAGACTTTTGGGGGATGTCTTGGTGTCAAGAAGTGCAGCAAAGAAGCCACTTCTTTCCAAGAAAAACATCATGGACATACTGATATTCTGGTAAATGTACAGGGATTGGGCTGCTGATGACTGGGGTAAAGTCATTTTCTCTTATGAAGCCCCTTTCCGGTTGTTTGGGGACTCTTGAAAAATTATTGTCTGGAGAAGACAAGGTGAGGACTACCATTAGGGCCTGTCTAGTGCCAGCAGAAAAGCATCCTGAGACCATTCATGTGTGGGGCTGTTTCTCATCCAAGGGAGTGGATGAGAGGGAGTTTTGCCTTAGAACACAGCCATGAATAAAGAATGGTGATAATTAAGTGACTCAGAGAACAAAACATTAATATTTTGGGTCCATGACCATGAAGCTCCCTGGACCTTAATCAAATTGAGAACTTGTGGTCAATCCTCAAAATCCTCAATCCTCAAAAAAAAAAAAAAAAAAAATTCTGACATTCTCCAAGCACTGATTATGAAGGAATAGGTCGCCATCAGTCAGGATTTGGCCCAGAAGTTGATTGACAGCATGTCAGAATGAATTGCAGAGGTCTTGAAAAAAAGTGGCAAACACTGCAAATTTTGACTCGTTGCATAAACTTGATGCAATTGCCAGTGAAAGCCTTTAAAACTTATAAAATCCCTGTAATTATACTTCAATACACCACAGAAACAACTGACAAAAAGATCTGAAACCACTGAAGCAGCAAACTTTGTGAAAACCAGTATTTGTGTCATTCTCAAATCTGTTGGCCACCACTGTATGTACCTACTAATTCTTTGTAGTATTTGTTGTAGTATTTGTTAGTCAAAATAAGTATTTTTTTTATTCAAATAAAACTACGGACTACGGTTAAACTAAAGTTAATATGTTTGTGAAGTTGATTTCATCATCTTATAACAGCAAAATGTTTGCTCATTTTAAGAGGCCTTTCATGTTGCATAACGCACAATTGTTATGGTTTTTAAAAACACAAAAGTATGATTTATCTGAGTACGCGATGAAACAATCGACAGCGAACTCGAATACAAAAATGTTCGATAGTTGCATCCCTAACTGTGGGTCCAGCAAAGAGTTTTTCTTCTTCCCCTCACGTCTTTCGCTCAGCACTTTGACAGATGAAGAGCAGGTCCTATAGACAGTGATTATATATTCTATGGTGGGCTATGAGCATGAAAAGAAGCACTCAAGGTGTCGCTCTCTCTTCTTTCCACCTTCCCTACGTCAAACTGTCATTGAATGCCAATCACTGCCTGCCACCATCTCACCTTGCTGGAGGCGCATCTCACCCCTTACCCAGTCCCTCCCATCTCCTGCCCCGTGAGCTGACGTGTTGGAGATCCAGACGGAATGAAAGAGAGAGAGAGGATGGGAGTGTCCACGACCCCTGCCTCCGCTACCCTGTGCTCACCTCGCAGTCTATTGGCTGTAGAGGAGAAATGAACCTCATCCGCGGCAGCCCGCCGGTGTATTTCAATTGCCTGCGTAGCCCCCGGTTTTCTAATCGCAGGTGCGAAACCGTCCATTGTGCTCGCTGTCATTCCGAGGCGTTGATTATTCTCTCCGTCCATCGTGTACCGGGCAACCTGAAAACAAACAGCTAATTGAATTAAGGGCTGTGTGGAGCTCAGGCGTGCTCTCAGCTGTCGGTGGGGTCTGCGAGCAGTAAACACTGCGAGCTGCGGCACTGAGGCTGCGTGCTGGGTTTTTTTTTTTTTTTTTTTTCTCTCGCAAAGGTCCAGATGGCTCCACAGCAATCTATCTTTCATTCACTCTGTCATTCCCCTCGCTGGCCTTCAAACGTGGTGTGAGGCGAGGTTCTCTGAGGGAGACAGGCAGGCAGAGTGTCAGGAGGGACACACTTCCTCTTACAGCCCCCTCTCCTCAGGCAGGCAAGCCCCACGAGAGAGGAGCGTAGCTGTGAGCAACGTAAACCAGATCCTGCACAGCATCTGCCAGGGCGCTGTGCGAAGAGAGGAGAGAATTGATGGTGCGAAGAGAGCTCTGCAGAGCTCTGCGTGAGTGTGAGCCTGGAATCTGAGGGGTGGGTGAAAGGTCGTGATCAGCAGGAGATAACAAGCTCTCTGTCTGGGTCAGAGCTACTGCACATGCTCCCACTGGCTGCTGTTCACCATTAGGGGGTTTAGCGTAGGTGTGTGTGTGTGTGTGTGTGTGTGTGTGTGTGTGTGTGTATGTGTGTGATGCAGTTACTTGTTATTTCAGGCAGCATAGAATGATATTAATTATTAACTGATGGGGAATAGAGTACATTAAGCAACGAATCCTTGGCAGTGGACAATGTGTTCTTTTGTACAGTACGTATTTATTTAGCTGAGATACACTCCTCATCCGGTCAAATGGAACTGTTCACATCATCCAGTGACCTTGGGAGCCACTCTAATCTTCACAAAAATTTCATACATTGATTTTAGCACTCCAGTTTGCGTGACTGTAAAGCTTGTGCCTTTCAACCTCGAGCAGGTGTTGGCCTGAAAATAACAAATTGCATTCGACCTCTATAAAAAAAAACGGGAGAGGAACGGAAACATTGTTGTTGGAAAGTGCAGGTAAACTTTTCTACCATTTATCCACCAATTACAGTCAGCCTGAATAGAGGGACCCACTAAAAATGATAAAGTCCACTTCTTGCACCAATATATTTTCAGAGTATGGATTTCCCTCGCAGAGTCAGGTGGATGCATTTACGCCCTTGGAATCTCTTGGGTTCCTGGATCAATTCAGACTCCAACGTCAACAACTCAAGGTCATCTAACCGCAATTATTTTACCTTCGTCGGTCAGAGGGAGAGCAAGAGGAGACACATTGCAACAGCTTTCATACAGCTGCATGATACCAGCATGCATTGTCAAGAAGCATCCATCAGGAAGTTATTGAAGGATTTGCCGATAGTATCAGCATTATTATAGGATACAGGTCTCTTAAAATTCTTATTATTGTCACAAGTCAAAGTTCAGATGTCAGGAATTTTCACAAGTATTTTCATAGATGATGCAAAGTGAGTAAAAAATGTGTTGCATTGTCATATCGTCTTGTTGGTTAGACATGCATACTGAATATAAAGGAGATATTTAAAAAAGCACAATATAAAGGAGATATTACCAAAAAAACACACTGGATCATTAGAATGAGTGACATCGTGCCATTCTTTATGTGGGAGAAAAAATATATATGAAAGCCCTAGGCTTGTTTGACAGTGTGGTGTCTTTGTGCGCAATGCTAACAGAAAGAGCGAGGCATAGAGAGGACAGGGAGAAAAGAGATTGAGAAAGAGGGAAGGACAGACAGACAGACAAGACGGCAGATAAGAGAGACAGAGAGAGATGCACTCAGGGAGTTTGTGAAACAGACTGATGGCATGTGAATGTGCTCCATCCCAGCAGAAGACAGCCATGCGCTGCTTTAATTGCGGTTGTCAAGATCCAGAGGCAGATAAAGAGTAGATTACATTCCGCTGACACCCGCTCTGAAGCAATATCACAGGCAGGGATGCAAAACAAAATGGGGAAAAGTTATAGGAACTGTCATTACTGAAGGTCTTCTCTGCAGAAGGGGCGGTGGGTGAGGCTTATCATAAGGAGGCTTTGCCTTGTCATTGCACAAAAACCCATAATTCCCTTTGGATCTGTCAGCACTGATAGAACACCGTGGGGAAAAGAGACAATGCCCGCAGAGGCTTTCAACAAGGCGGGTCGACGCTAGCACTGACAACGCCAGCAACGTCCTCTGAAGCCGGATGTTTCCTTTAATGCCCAATGCAATTTCTGCCTTCAGAAAAAAATTCTGAGACCCATGTGTGGCCCAGCATCATTCCATGGAAAATATTAACTGAGGCCCATTAAAAAAAAAAGACTTGCTCGTGCTTCCCATTGACCGTAACTTATGATGGCAATTCACAGTGACAGTTAATCAAGGTGGTGAGTTACAGGGGGTTGGTGTCCAATTAGCGGGGTCCCCTCAGCTTTAATGATAGGTGGTAAATTTCAGCTCCATTTCTCTGGCACGTTTTAATTAGCCATAATTACGGGCAGTCTGACCTTTGGAGATTCCTGTCCTGCTGATTTAGAGGTGCAGGGTCTCTTGATCTTCCACAGAAAACAACGAGGGGGATCACCCTTACATGCAGTTTTGTCAGGGATAAGGATTAGGTACAGTATCCACATGCTGTGGTTACATGATGCATGTACCAGGTCAGCCATGTAGGATCTAAAGCAATAGTCATTGAGCTGAATCAAGACCCTACTTTGCCGAAACCTTCAATGGACTTCAATGGAGCACTAAACCAACACAAAAACTTGCAGTGTGATATCTTTGACCAATCAAACATCCTTTTATAATATTAAATTCCACATTGTTTTTTAACCTTGCACACGGCAGTGCATGGCCTTGGAACATGTACTTTTAAAGAAAGTGTAACGTCAGTGAGGCATGGTGACCATGTGACATCAAAAAATGACATGATCTCTGATCTGGAGTACAGCCACGAATCAAAAAAGTGTCTGTCTAGAACCCCAGATGAAAGTCGCCTGGATCATTTTTTTTCTCTGTGTGTGTGTGTGTGTGTGTGTGTGTGTGTGTGTGTGTGTGTGTGTGTGTGTGTAGCTGTCGACGTAGCCTTAAAGACCTCACCGATTGAAGCATGGCTGCCAATTTTAAATGTGTCACAGAGGCTATGAGTCTTGCACCACAGTGACTCAAATTCCTAAACTTAACTCATCCACTGCATTCTGACATGTCTTCTCCGCTGGAGAAAAATGTGATGGGGGGCTGAGGCACTTCTGTGTAGGGTTGAATGATTAGGTCTTGCTGACTTGACTGAAACAAATGGCTTTACTGAGCTACTTGTTTGGGACCTGCAAATCTCAAATGAGGTTTGGGAGGAGGAAACAGACTTTTTTGCTAAGTGAGAAAAGAGAGAGGGTCATCTGCTCGATGCAGAGCTGGTACTGTGACCCCATGTCTGCTCTTACACGGGGACTGTGTTGGGCTCATTATCAGGCTTGGGGAGAAGGGGAGCTATGGCGCTGATGAGAGACGGTGTTGGCCTGTCCTCTCCCCCACCTCTCAGCTCTCCACTGAGGACCTGAGCCACTTCTAATAAAGAGTAATGAGAACAGGCAGTTGCCCTCAGCTGGACTATACCCTCAGTGGGGGGGGCAGAACCTGCAACTCATCCCTGGAACATCACAGCCCTGGGAGCAGAGGGGACGGTGACATTGCACATGAAGGCAGACAGTCGCCCCGCATCAGTGTCATGCCAGCAGTCACCTGGATGGCTTTAGTGACTGCTAGTTCCACTGCCCTTCACACACACACACACACACACACACACACACACACACACACACACACACACACACACACACACAGACAAGCACTACAACAAGCCCTAAACACATACAGTACCCAGACACACACAAAAAGATAAGCACACACATTGAAGCACACATTTCTCCATCCCCACATCTGTTATCCCGGCACGGCGTTTGTAACTAAAAGTTATTTTCTGTATCTTCACTTAGACAATTTTCCATTACCCAATGATCTTTTTTCCTCTTTCATGGGAATTCGGAAGCACGGCGCTACCGCTGCACCCCCTGTACTCTGCAGATCCTCATATAGATATCATTTTATTCCACGGGTGTGCTCGGGTGAAATATATTCTACCTCAGGGCCTTTGTTCCAAAAGAGGAAGAAATTGAAATTCAATAGATTTGCCACCTCCAAAAAGGTTGAACTGAGCATGTAGCAGAAAAAATGCCCTGCGGGACTACTGTCACAGAGAGAAATGGTGCCAGAGACTTAGTTATTCATATCTGCCTGGTTTTCCCCCACAAAATTAGAGACTATGGTCAGGCCATGTCCATCTCCCAAGTTCTGCCGGAGACATAACACGCGCCTCTAACCATTCCACGTTTTCCCCCATTTGCATGCGGTGTAGGATGGGTGAATAATGCAGATTCAAAAAGACACATACAACACAAACTATTACACATTCATTATATTCAGCCAGAGTCCTAGTGACCAGCTGGGTCTTTTTTTCCTGTGAACCCAACAAATACTTTCCATTTTCTTCTCCTAAGTACTGTGGAAGATTGCATTAGCATCCTAACACCTCCATACCCGACGGGTAGAGAAGAGCTCTAAATTCTCGTCATAACATAATTTTGGAGACGTGAGGTGTTTTATGACAGGGGTTTCTGCACAGCATAAAGATGTTTTAGAGCTTTCAATATGACTAAGTCAACATGTCATTTACTTTGCTGTACCGTAATCTTCAGCGGCTGACAGGGCAATTTGTCATTTTAAATTTTTTCTGAGGGGAAAGCAGATTTTTTTTCTCACCCTACAGGGATGCAGCCAACATTTCCTGAACACCAAAAACACTTAAATCTCTTCTCAGAGATAAACAGTCTGACTGTTAACTTTACTGCAGCTTTAGATATTTAGATTACTTGCAAAGATGCTGGTAAACAAATTTGTCAGTTTGTCCTTTACTGCTGTTTCATGTGTGTGTTCTTTATAGCACCGTTAAACCAAAATGGCTTTGCTTTTCTTAAGTACTTTCTATGACCCTGGAGGGGAAATGAAAAACATTTAATGCCTCAACACTGACAGGCATCAGCACACAATGTCACACTCTATAAAGAGAATGACGTCCCATTCTAATAAGATAAAGTGACAGCATGGATCATTTAGGGGGACATTAAACCAGGAGGTTTCAGCCCAATCCTGCTGACTTATACCCTCTAAGCCTCCCAGGGTTTTCATATGGACGTATCCATCACGGATCCACATAATTAGATGTTCCTACCATCTTTAGCCTTATAACCTTTCAAGTCACTTAATTCCAGGTCCAAGTAAGATCTCAACTCATCAGTAATCATTGCCAAATCTGTGTGTATGTCCTCTTACTTTAAATCCAACATAGTACTTCACATAAAGTGGAAAAAAAGAGAGAAACTTCCAGAATTATCTCATAAACATTTTTCCATGCAGTACAATCAAAGTTTATCAAATGGTAATTGAACAAATTCACTCTTGTTATGAAGGAATACAATCCTAAAACATATTTATGCAGTGAATTCTGATTAAAGCTGCCCTCAAGAGGAGTTAGCAGAATTTACACACCCTAAAGTGCACTTTTACAAACATAGGCATTATCTTAAATTACCCCAAGTGTCTACATTTTCAACTCTATTCAATGATTCTGATTCTGGTCCAGCTCAGAGAAGTCTTTACTGATCCAACGATCTCTATAATTTTAATTTTATTGGCTAACCACAATAAAATAAATTCCACAATAAAATAAACTGACTAATGTATAGGATTAGGAAAAATTAGCGTTTCCTTTCAATGAACATGGAATGTTCATTGAATGTTGTCCTTTCTAGACAATGGAATTTTTCTTTACAAGTGTGAGCAATTCCTCAGTATTATTATTAAAGAACTAAAAATGGTGAATGAGGGCCATATCAACCTATTTGGGGTCTTAATACATAGAATTAATCTATGTTATTACACATGTTCTAACCCTGCTTGATGTTAAAGATCCCTCATTATCCAAAATTAAGCATTTGCATTGGTACAATTTTCAATTGCCAAAACTACACTGACCTTCTGATTATCTGTTTTATTTACAATCATATAAAGTGTTGTGTATATGAAAGTCCATTTTATATTGCATTTGAAGCACCCTACAATGTGTAGCAATGTCTAAAAATGTGTAAGGTCTGCAAATCTCTTATTTACTAGTTCCTCAATCAGACACAAGTTCCTGATACAAACATCTGCATGGTTGGTTTGGTAATGGTGGAGAGGTTGAGCTACCTTTACTTTAAGACTTTGATAGGAGCTGGTTTGGATCATCCAGAATCTAGAATCTAGGACATATGAGACCTGTCAGTTATTCATACGAAGGCCTCCTGTTTCAACAACATCATCTCCTTCAAAGCTATGGCCCCTGCCCCAAGAGGCAGCACAGCCATATACACATATACACAGCCATATACATTGTCATAACATGGAGAATCTTGACTAAAGGCACACAAAACTACTTAAATAAAACACAATTACAATGCCTTCTCACATAAACAAATATAACCAAAAACTCTGCAGGACCTCGTCTGACAGTAAATAAATTCAAAACTAACCGGCAGCTCCATACGCAGTCTTAAAACCGCACCCCTGCCGAGAACCAAGAGACCCCCAAACAGGGAATAAACATTACAATCTAGACTTCATGCTTGCATGTATAGTGTTTTGCACTTTGTGGTTGGTGAATGGTGCTGATACCATTATTTCTGAGAATTGAATTTCCATTCAATTCTATAGGCTCAGACAATTAAAACAAGGTGTGAACAATTCAAATCGATCAATGTGATCGTGAGGTGTTCCTGCGTGTAATTGCACAATTTCATGAAAAAAGCCAAAAGTCCAGAGTATAGATTCTACAGCCTCTCTCAGACGGCCAAATTGCACTTTTTTTACTCTTTCATTTTCTTCAGTGTTCCATCTTCATTTTCTCTGACCCAGTTGACATATATGCTGATTCCTACACTCTGTAATAATTGCAGGTGGGTTATGATTTAGATTTTAAAAATTATACTAATACACCATCCAGAGATATTCTCTGTTTAATTCAAAAAAGGATGATCAGGTTAAAGTTCAGCAGTCCTTTCTAATTGGAATCTAGTTTTGTTAATCCAGAGAACATACTTAACACTCACCTCATACAACAAATTATACAGCACTAAGAAAATAAGATTATTAGTGGATAGGTGGCTAACCACTGATGAGTCTAAACTACCTTGCTAATATGCGGAGGAACGCAGGGAAGAATGTTCACTTTTTTCCTGTGGATGTTCAGCCCGAGGCAAATTTTGTTTCTACTGGATATGATACAATGTTGAAGCAGATAAATGTCTTTATGCATTCATTGTTCACACTGAGAAGATAAACATAAAAATGTGTCTCAGTGTGATAAGCCTGTATTCCATGTCAGGCCTCAAGTCATAAAATGCCTGTGCAGGTGTACAGTTCTGTAATAGATTCTGAAATATTCATCCCCATACATAGTCATTAGACACACTCTAGGTTATCCTCAGTTAGCATTACAGAATTTTGTTGCTCTTTTATGCCAGATACCATGAGAGGTTCTCTTAAAAAAGCTCTCATGACCAAATTGCAGACACTAAGTCACCTTCTCTCTCTGTTTCTGAAACTTCATCCTCTAATTCCTGCTATCATCGAGTCAAAGAGCTACAGGGACATGAAGTAAAAGGCCTTTGTCAGCTAAACAGATATTGGTATTGGAGAGCAAACGACTCTAGAAACATATTTATATCATAATGGCCTTGTAGACTATATTAATGGATCGTTTTGACATTACTTACATCATAAAAAAGTGCAGATACTTGAGAGTTATGTAGTGATAATTTCACTGCAGTATTCAAACTTGCTATTCATGCCCTAATGCTGCCTTATGGCATTTTCATGAATAATATTGGGAAATTACATACCACAAGCAGTGCCATGTGAATTGATATATTCATAATGATACACAACTACGTCCCACATTGCTTTAGCAAACGAAAGCCCCAATAATAGTCAGCTTGATATTTGATATTTTATAGAAATGCCTAGAGATGGCAAGCTTCCTAGTGATTTTGCAAGTGTGTAACTGTTGCAAGCATTTAAAGCATCATGATCATCTTGCTGTGTCAGCACTAACAGCAGGTTTTTTACCTTGACCTTGGTTTGCACCACTTCTTTAAAAAATGAAGCAGGAATCACCACACATCTCCAATTGTACAGCCCAGTTAAAAGCAATTTGATGCTAGTAAATAGAACAAGTGTAACTCACACTGGAGAGCTAACCTTGAACATTAGTTTCATGAGTGTTTCAGCACCGCCAGACCTCAGTGCTCTGGAAGAAATTGGAACGAATCTTAAAATTTATTCATAAAGTTCCACTCCAACTCCTGGTTGCCCACAGCCTGTTAAGGAGTGCAGCAGAATTTCTTTAATCCGCACATTGGAATGCTTATGAAAGCAGAAGTAAAGAGAGAATGGGGCGAACACTCTCTTTGAAAGCATCCTTACACCATTTTTATGGCTCTTTTAAAAAGCATCACCTTCAGTACTGAACAGTGGCATTCAAATGGTAGAATGAACTGAAATGTATATTCAAATTGAGGATGAATTGTGGACACAGACATACAGAACCATAAAAATTCAGGGTGAGGACTGAGGGCATTAAGGCTACACCGGACTCCTCTTATTTGCTTGACAACTCTTGAAGTTTAAGAGCATTGATTGAGTGATTTTGTATGTGACCGACATAAAAAGAGGTGCATTTCCAAATGGCTGAGTTATTTTCTGGAGGGCTGTGTGGTGTCCTCTCTCCCTTATCACAGTGCATGCAGGCGGCTGTGTCAGTGATTTGAATGGCAACTTTGGGGTTTTATCCTTTGCCTTCATCTCTCCTTGGTCAACCTGTGCTCAGAGCGCTTTTGCATATTGATGATATGCTGAAAAATGTTCTTCAGGCCTAATATCAGAGTTTGAGGCAAAGCACTTCCACTAACCACTAATGGAAGACTGCGTTATTATTTGATACACCGTTTGCAGTGCTCAATTTGATTTCCCCTATTCTTTCAAATTCACTTAGCACAACTGCAAGCATTACACACACAGACACACACACACACTCTACAGAAATAGAATAACACGGTAAATATGAAACGCCACCCTGGGACCCAAAAAGCTCTCAATAGGTACTCATGCTTTTGTGTGGAGTTGTTACAGGAGGCAGTCCATTGTCAAGAGGACATTTCCGGAGACACACTGATCTATGAGCCACTGTGCTGAGGACAGGTGTCTGGTTAACAAGCATGAGAGTAAATCCGAGCTCCCAGTCAAGAGGTATTAAGTGTGTCTCTCCATTCTCCCCTGACTTGTCTCTGAGGGATCCAACAAACATGCCAAGCCGACTTCAGCCTACTTCCGGTGAACCCGTGACAGATGAAGGACTTCATTACTGTTGACTTTCACCCCATAACATGACTGACTATGGTGTATCTCCATTTTGCACTTGCTTTTCTTTTTTTTCTCAACTTAGTGGGCTGCAAACACTTGTTCTTTGAAAGATGTTATTCTCATGATTTAAATAAACCTGTTTATAAAGGGATGTGGGTAACCTGGAGTCTATCCAAGTCTTCACTGCAAGAAAGTGATGGCAAGCAGTTCAAAGTTCAAAGGTTTTCTGTTTGTGGTTCATGCTGTGATTCCTTTCATTTCTAAAGAAAACAGTCTGGTGTAATCTGCTTTATAAATTTGTTTGATTTTATTCTTTATTTTATTTCTTTTATTTAAGCTCCTGTCAAAAGTAATTATGTACTTGCCTGGCCTTAAATGAAAGCAAATTAATATATTAACGAATTAATAGAATAATGTTAGAGACGTCCAGACAGAAGACAGCAGCCTCTCTTTCCCTGGCAGGTGCCAGAACCGCAATCATTCAGCGAGTGTGTGTGGGCACACACTTACAAGAGCACATAATCACATTTCACATCTTCACACACAAGACACATGACTACTTTTCAATGTGTTAAATGTCTTGAATTCCAGCAGAAAGAATATATTGTTCATAAAAGCTTTCTATGAATTTGTTCCCGCACGGAAACAATTTATCGGGTAATTTTCAGACAAAAGCTCACTTGCCATATTCCATAATTAGCTCGAGGCATGGTATTTAGTTTTGTTGCGTCCTAATTATGGTACCTCATTGTGCTTGTCTTACAAATCTTCTGTAAATGAGGCTGGAGACTATTACCGGCATTTTACGTTAACTCATCTGCCCTGAGTAACCAAACAGAACCGACAGTGTATTACTTACCCTCACCTCCACACATTTTCCTTCAGTCACTCAGCCAAAGAATCACTGTAGAAAATTCTTTTGACCTGCCAAACACCCACTGACATTTCCAAAATAAACACAATTCTTTAAAAACCATTTTCATTATCTTTTATTTGCCATTGTGCAGCCAAATAAGATGAATCAGCAGTATGCTGGATATGCTTTGTCGAATTTCAATGGTGTTGTTCAAGCATGTGCTTTACTACTCAACACAGCTGAATATCACTCATTCACAATCTCCAAATGTGCACAGCTACAGTTCTTCATCTCCTACTGGCATAAAGCTCAGCTTCGACACATATTGGCTCAGCTTGAGTATTGATTCAATGAAAAGGATGCTTTCAGCATGTTTTGGACATGCCACTCAAAAATGAAGAATTGTGTCAGCTGACAGAAGCAGGTAATGTTTTGATTTATTTTAAATGTACCTTAAAGAAGCTTTGAAAGCCTACCCAGTGTCAACTCATTTGACCCAAACACTCTGAGCATTGAAAGGATTTAGAGAGTTGGTGACCAGAGAACACTGGGATGTACACACACTCTGACACACATACAAAGCCACGGGGATTAGCACTTTGAAGTGAGAGAATGAGTTTTTGACTCTGATAACCTGAGGATTTAAACAGATTTGATCATGTTCACGCCCACAGTGAATGTGCACTACAGAGAAAAAAATAGGTCTAGGGCAGATCTGAAGGAAGAGCTCAGGGGTAAATCAGACTAATGTCAAAGAGCAGCATGTGTCATAAGCAGTTCAGACTTCTGGAGATCATAAAAGTACAAATATGTCATTACTGATAATGTTATCACTGGAATCAAAATCTGGTAATTGCTTTTTGCTTTTCAATCAGAAAAACACCATAGGGCAATCAAGCAGATATCATACACCTTTTACCAGACACGGGTAATAAATTACTTTTTTCCCCTCTGAAGTCATCTTCCAAAGTTAATTTGCACACATAAATTGCCTGAAGACTTAGATGACTTTCTTTCTTTTGGCCTATCACATTTGCTCCAGCTGCTGATTTGAAAGGTATGCTGTTTTTGACTAATATTTGACAAATGCTAAACACAGAAAGGCTTCAGAGAAATGCAGTATTTATGCTGCCTCCTGTTGAGTGCTCTGACCGCTAAATAACAAATGAAGAACTGCTTGTAACCATTTGGAAACAGATGGTTTGAAGCTTTCACATGAGCTCTTGGTGTGATCCAAAGACAGCAATATGGTGCCACGTCTTCAAACAAATGTCCAGATTCAAATTAAAATTACTGCACATTTCTCCATGCATGCATGACAAGGAGGCAGAAGACTGCTTTTGTTTGGCTCCCAACTCCAAACACAGACACATCAACATGAAATAAACTCAAACACTCCAGACTAATGGCAGAGAGCCGCTGTGCCTCCCTGGAGACATTTACTGAATGATTACTCAAGATCTATTAAATTGTCTCATGTGCTTTTGCTGTTAATTTGTGGTAAAAAAAGAAATACAGCAGGTCACTGTGCACTGCCATTTTTCCTCTTTCACCAGATCAATGGACATGGCCAGATTCACAGAATTCGACAAGATACTAGGATCTTGTCAGAATAAAAAGGCACCTCCTGGACTGAAATCGTTTAAATATGCAAGAACCTTTGATTGGTTAATTAATGATGAGATGAATATGTGAACTGATGCAATGAAAAATCAAAATCAACCATGTCTCACATAGTATGGTAATGAAAAATATGGCACTGGGTTTCAGAAGAGAGAAATTCATGGCCTGCATCAAGGAAATAAAACAATAAAAAAAATTAACAGTTAAGAACTATCCAACACATTATTAGAAAGATGGTGGAGATCCACACACACACACACACACACACACACACACAGACACACACACACCTACAAACAATTCAGAGTCACTAATTCACCTAGTGTTCATGCCTTTGGTCAGAAGTAGAAAACCGTTCCTGGAGGAAACCTGGACCAACAAAATAATGCATGCAAATAAGGGGCAGTGGTGGCCTAGTGGTTAAGGAAGCGGCCCCGTAATCAGAAGGTTGCCGGTTTGAATCTCGAACCACCAAGGTGACACTGAGCAAAGCACTGTCCCCACACACTGCTCCCTGGGTGACCTTCATGGATGCCCAGTTCTCATCAAGGGTGATGGGTTAAAAGCAGAGGATACGTTTCAGTGTCTCACAATGACAATCACTTCACATTCACTTCACTTTCACATACACAAGGTCTGACCCGAGATTCAAGCACACAAGCTTGGAGGTGTAAAGCCATGTTGCTGACCACTGAACAGCCCATGGTTTTCCTTACAGATTTATTACATGGTTGTTGGAACACTGCCTTGTTTTCCGTGAAAAGTTATTGGAGAGCTGTCCATGGTGCTGAGCATGGTGGTCTGAGGCGCTAATGAGGCCAGTGACACGGTAGGTTACTAGCCATGGTTCTAGAGATGCTTAGCGGTGCGCTGTACCTGAAGCAAGTGTTCCTGTCCATAGTGCTGAATTGATTCAGCAGCTGAATGTTGCTGTCCGTGGTGCTGAAGCAGGCTGCTCAAGCTAATACTGTGTAGAACATCCTGGGTCCTTGCAAAGAAACCTGTCCTTGTTCTGTGCTTCACTTCAGACTCTGAAACACAGCTTTACATCAGCCATTTGACATCATCAGCCATTTTTATTCAAAATTAATCCACTAATCTTTAATTCTTTGAGTTGCTGTATCGGATAATCAGATAGTAGCACAAAGTCATCACTGCAAATTTATTGGCTTAAAAAGCCATTGTGTTTTTGAGCCTCAGGGCTTCGGTGAACTAAATTTTGCCTGGTTTTGAACCATTCTGCTACACTGAAGGGGGTATTTTCACTTGAGGCGAGAACTTGTTTTATATTTATTCCATGATAAAATCTTGTTAGTTTGAATTGTAATCCCAACCCCCCACTGCAGCTCAGTAACCTCTGGGCTCAAGCGAATGAAGTCTCATAAAAATACAGCTTACTATGGCTGAGCAGTTCAACTGACCTTTCTTCTTCTAAATTATCTCATGCTGCAAACTCTGACAACCATTCAAAGCATGGCCATGGCTTACATTATGAAGAATATATATATTAAATCATCTTGACATATAATAATAAATTTGCGAAGAAGGGCAGTGGTTTGATTTTTTTTTCTTTTTGGAAGATCTTATTCATTTTTTCTCAAAAAGCAACTCAGTAGGGGATCACCTTAACATTTAATTTAGTTATCAGTGAAGAATTATGGAAAGGTTGTAAGAAGGCTATTTTGCTATAAATTTTTCTCTGTTTGCATACCACTGAAGCAGTCCAGATAAATCAAACACGTTGATACTCTATAGCGTTTTGTTTCATAAAACACGTTTAATAAATCTGTACCTATTATCTCATTATCCTTCATTATCCTTCATTTTTGCTGTTGACCAGGCCATAATCTAGAGCACCATCTGTCGGTAGGCTTTGAAAACTGAATAGGAAGAGTTATAGGCCATTTCTATGAACTTGTTGAAAGAAGATAAAGATGTGACTGAATTGTGCAATGGATGGTTATTATTAATATCAATTGATATGGCTAATGCAATTTTTATTGTGTATTTGCTTTTATTTGTTTACTAATTGGCTACCTCTTTCAGGTCTAGGCCACCTCAAGCACTATTGTGCTGATCGATATGCTAATAACTCGAGGTTGAGGGTGCGTGTCCTCCTCCGAACCTTGCGTCTCGACAGCAGACGCGCTACAGAGGCGCGGGTAAAATCTGAAATCGCAGCCGCGTTTTGTGGGGATCGTGGACGTGGCGCGTCGTCGCCCCGGACCGAAACAAGTCAGGTCCTCCCGTCAAGTTCCAAGCCGCTTAGCCGCAGCGTCCAAGTCTAACGCGACGGGCGTTAGAGAGAGAGAGAGAGAGAGAGAGAGAGAGGATTGGGGGTCTCTCTCTCTCACTTCCTCCTAGTCGTTCACGGCGGGCGTTAGAGAGAGAGAGAGAGAGAGAGGATTGGGGGTCTCTCTCTCTCACTTCCTCCTAGTCGTTCACGGCGGGCGTTAGAGAGAGAGAGAGAGAGAGGATTGGGGGTCTCTCTCTCTCACTTCCTCCTAGTCGTTCACGGCGGGCGTTAGAGAGAGAGAGAGAGAGAGAGGATTGGGGGTCTCTCTCTCTCACTTCCTCCTAGTCGTTCACGGCGGGCGTTAGAGAGAGAGAGAGACCCCACTAATCTCTCTCTCTCGCTCTCACTCTCCCTCACTTCCTCCTAGTCGTTCGCAGCGGGCGTTAGAGAGAGAGGGAGAGAGAGAGAGAGAGACCCCCTTCTCTCTCGCTCTCTCTCACTCACTTCTTCCTAGTCGTTCGCAGTGGGCGTTAGAGAGAGAGGGAGAGAGAGAGAGAGAGACACCCCCTTCTCTCTCGCTCTCTCTCACTCACTTCTTCCTAGTCGTTCGCAGCGGGCGTTAGAGAGAGAGAGAGGGAGGGAGAGAGACCCCCTTCTCTCTCGCTCTCACTCACCCTCACTTCCTCCTAGTCGTTCGCAGCGGGCGTTAGAGAGAGAGGGAGAGAGAGAGAGAGAGACCCCCTTCTCTCTCGCTCTCTCTCACTCACTTCTTCCTAGTCGTTCGCAGCGGGCGTTAGAGAGAGAGGGAGAGAGAGAGAGAGAGACCCCCTTCTCTCTCGCTCTCTCTCTCTCACTCACTTCCTCCTAGTCGTTCGCGGCGGGAAGCGCGAGACAGAAGAGCCCGAAATTCCCTCACGTGCTGCGGCGCTCAGGAGCTGAAATAAACCAGCCCGCTCCGTTTCACGCTCTGCTTTTTATTCTCACTCACGTTGACGATTAAAATGCGCGTCGACCACCCGGCCCGGTAGCGGAAGGATTTATGCCTCAACATGCAAATTCGCCCCAACAGTAAGTCGGCTTGACACTTCGCGTCATTTTCTCTCTGTTGTCATTTGGCGTCCTCAGTTAGCCTCTGCGCTAACGAGCTCGAACACCCGCGTGTTTGTTTTGCGTTTTATTTTATTTCCTCGCTGCCAGAGCGACTCGCGTCCACTAACTGCGGGGTTTAGAGGCGGCGGCGGCGGGGTTCGGAGGAGTGGAGCGCGGAGCGAAACTTACGGCTCCGTTACTACAGCGTTACACGGGCACGAATCACCACGCCAGTGTGTGTGTGTGTGTGTGTGTGTGTGTGTGTGTGTGTGTTTGTGTGTGTTTTAGCATGACGGCGCTTCCCTTCCGCCTCGCAGGTTAAAGTTGTCGCGGGGACCGGAACGTCGCGTCCGAGCCGCGGCTCCAGCATGAAGAGGCGACAGAAGCGCGTCCTGCAGATGGCCTTCGTGTTCGTGGTGACTCTGATATTCCTGCCCAACGTGGGCTTGTGGGCACTGTACAGGGAGAAGTATCTGATGAAGGCGCACGATGCCGGGGAGCAGGTAAGCCTCCACGCACCCCTATTACCGCTGGTTCTCTCACATTATATATGTGAGATCAATTTATATTTTTATGTACCAATCTTGTACAGTACACTCCTCTCCGGTCTAATATTTTAAACAGACAAACATGAACACAGAACTGAGTAAAAATGGGAAACAAAAACTTTTTTTTTTTTTTGCTGTAATCCTAGAAGTATTAAAGATGAAATTATCCAGCAGTGCGAAGCTACTCCTCCCTCATCTAGTCTGCCGGTCAGAAGTTTAATCCGTCCCACGGTGATGGAATGCTCACTGAGCGTAGCTGACATGAACAGTATTATTACTAATGGGGTCACAGGGTTCAAAATGCTTGCAAGACAAAATAGCTTTTCAAGATTTTTCAAGATTTATTATTTTAACTTGGTGAAAAACCTGTCTATAAAAAATACCTTGTCTATATAACAATATAATAAGGATTTACCCCCTTAACAAACAATTTACTTTTTACTTATGTATTTTTATGGCTCTCACAATGACTTTGAAGTGCATGCTTTTGCGTATAATGTGCATTAGACACTGTCGTTACAACAGTTGGCTCTTTCACTGGAAATCTACTTTGCGATTGAATCAATTTGTATTGCTTTGATCAGTTTCCTCTGCTGGATCGCTGCACACCCAGAGTGGCCCCTTGAAGCGAGCTCTTGCAAGTGGCACAAATCCCTGGGCAGCTAGGCGGGGCATCCATTTTGCTAATGCATCCTAACTGCCGTTGACAATTAGCCACATGGTATGTTTTGCATAGCAGCGCTTGCCAGTTGTGATTCCGTTCTCTCTGAGAATTGGGAGCTGCATTACTGTCGCAACGATTCCTCTCTCCCGGCTGAGATGTACCCCAGACCCAGGAGACTCTTACACCAGGCCCTTACACCAGAACCGGGCCCCGATTTATACAAGAGGCCACAACACCAGAGACCACCAATCAGGACCCAAGCCCCCAAGACCCTGCCAGAATTCCATAGCAGTACAACCCCCATCCCCTCCAAGAGCTGCCAGAGCCCCATCCCGGTCAAAACCGCATACCTAGCTCCGAACCCCCAGGGAACCACCAGATGCCCCATGTCCATACCCCCCCTCAACGAAACCCCACACCCCCAAACCCACAATGTGATTAAGTTGATCAAAGGAGACAGAGAAATTCACCTGCTGCATCAATACTAATATAGTCCAGCAAATTATCTCTATATTGGTTGTAATTCAGATTATTTTTATTTTTCCAGTTCACAAGGACAGTTTTCTTAGAAATGCATGAGGTACAATTTCCATGGTGACACCTTCTAGGAGACCCAAAAAGCAGTCTGAAGTTAAGAATGGTACTTTTCAGACACTTTGATAAATCTTCACAAATCCTGCACATAAAATCTCAGAACAGGTGGACAAGAACCAAAAAGCATTAATGTGGTTGTCAGATGTGCTGCAGTTGTTAGTAGACGTAAAACCCATTTTGAACATCCTTTGGCCTTTATAGTGCACTCCCCCCATAATTTTATATTGTATTAATTGTAGATTGGTATTTCTTGTCAATTTAAGTGTTTTTAAACAAATCTGAGGCCAGAAAGTGTGGTCTGAGCTGACTGATAGATCCTCCTCCCATTTAGAAATAGGAAAGGAGACTGAGTTATCTGTTTTGGAAAATGTCCTGATGTTTTAGACAGTAATTTGGGAGTTTTTTGATTAAGGAATTTTTCCACACTTGATTTATATCTTTCAAATATGTGTTCCAAGTATTTAATGCCTTTACAGCTCCAATTGGAGAAGTTTATCATATTATTGTTTTGTATATCTAGTATAGCTGGGTATATCTGGTGTATGTTTATAGCTAATGTTGCACGCTGCATGTAACTCTTGAAGAATGAGATATGGGTGAGTGTGTACATGCTTGTGTGTTCTTTAAGTCTGTGCATGCTGTGAAGATGTGCATGATGTGGGTACACTGAAACACTGTCTCTTTAGTTTTTTTTCTTCACTTAGATGCGTTACGTTATCAGTGACTGTGACCGAATTCCGTATAGATGCGTTTTTTAACATGGGGTGTTTACACCTGCTGCTGGCTGAATTCCAGCGATTCCCTCAGAGATTTAAATTCTCTGTGTAGAATCTGGACCAGCGTCCAAGCTGGACTGAATCGATTGAATCCAGAATGTCGGCAAAGTCTTCACCAGTCGGCGGTGTTGATCCGGGGGATTCTGCCAGGCAGATTCTTTTGAAGGAAGGCATCTCGTTTTTGGCTGCTGAAGCTGAACTTTGCCTTTTCTTCATGACTGAAAAGTTTCTAAATTCTCCTCGCTGTCTTCACCCTCCATTAAAAAACGTCTGACGTCACCTACAGCATTTCCACTCTCTCTGAACAGTAAATGTTAAGTGCAACAGTAAATGTTATGGTCCGAATCTCACTCGCTGCTGAGAAGTGGAGTGGCATCGCTGTAGTGGGCACGGTAATTCTGTGCTGGCTTCAGGTTTCAGCTGTGATACATTTGCGGTGCCGGGGGATAAATGGCTCGAGTCTGTTTATGGCTTCTTGTAATTGCTTCCTTCTCATTTGTTTCATCCTGTTTGCATGTTGTTGCCCTTGGGCTGGCCCTATTCACAGAGTCAGTCACTTTATTATCACTGAAGTGGCAGGTGAGCGCCTCGAAAATGGCTGGGACAGAAGTATCGGGGGGCCTTACACTGGGATGCTGTCTCCTCCATCGACCTCCACTTAATTCTGAACCAACCTCAAAATGTCTCTTTTCCTGCTCAGAAGCCATTTTTCAAGTATAGGCCTCCCTCAAAGGGGTGTTTGTAGTCCTGGCACATTCCACAAGTTTGTTTTATGTCCACAGGTAATTTTGTGTGCAGTTTTTCTTACTCGCGTTCTTTAGATCTGCTCTGTGTCTCCTGCAGAATCATGTCTTTAAAGTGTTTAAAATACGTGTAAATACGTGTTAATAGGACGAGAAACTTCTTGATTTTGGGGTGGTCTGCTCTGACACAGCAGAAGAATAGAAACAGTCTTCTGGATTGTCACAATTTCTTCTGATTTTGAGGTATCATAGTTTGGAAAGAAAAAAATTGAATAAATAAGATCCTTGTTGCTTTCATTCTGTCACGGTCTGAGGGGGAAATAATTGACAACTGCAATGCTCCTCCGGCGCCCATCAAACGTCACTGTGGGGGACCGACTCCGAGCAGTGTCAAAGCCTCCTTCTTTGTCATTCCAGTCCAATTAACTGTGATTGAACGAGATTTAGGATTACACCAATCCCCTTTTGTTGTTGGGTGACTGGGCAGAAAGCCTATCTTGCAATTTAAAGTAAAGATAATGACAGCTTGTAAGCACGTGCTGTCATGGTCAGGTGTACATTTGTACAACGTTTTGGAATGCGTGTTTAGGATTTATGACTGAATGCAGTAAAAATGCCCTGTTCATTCTCGCATATATGGTAAGTTTGGCTACAACGTCCAGACTGCTGTGGATGCATAATGCTCAGTCTGCTGTTGAGACAGCAGTGTCGTTGCTCGCCTTGAGACTCTTCCCTGAACGTTAGAATATTTACATTGCAACAGCAGACACCAGAGGTCCAGTTCCTGAATGCCTCCTGCCAGATTAATTCCAACATTTGCTTAATTACTTAATGAGTGACAGGTGATCGTTAACATCTAATGATGCATGTGGCATATTGGAAGTGCAGACGTTTGGAATGGATGCTGGTTGGAGGTATTTCAAGAGCTGTACATGCTAATACAGAACTTTGAAGGATTATGTAGTATCTTTTATTTTGTTAAGCGCCTGTAGGTGTTGACATCGGAAGAATGAGATGTGAAACTGCTGAAGGAATAACCATATGAGGGACTTAATGATATCACAGAAACCTGTGAAGCCTTTGTATCCCCCACCATGGCCTGAGATATTGTTTGCCAGGGAAGGAATGGGTGACTCTGTCGTCTCTTTCCATTTGGCCATGAAGTGACAAGAGGAAGAAAGATGCAGTAATTGCAATTACCCTCTGTGTCATGTCGGAGAGATGCATTATGGTAATGCGCATGTCAGACTGACAATGGGAGCACGGGCCGACCAGTGCACCAAATTATTTGAATAGAATTGTGAACTGAACACAGGAAAAAGAATCTCAAAAAGAGGGTATAGAATCTATTGTCAGATAAACTGGGAATACAATGGCTGGAAAAATGCTATTTCTAGATTAGCCCTATGGTCCTTGTCATAAGACATTCAGCGCTGTTCTTGTGACCGCCAATGTGGTGTGACATCTGGCTAGACTTCAATTTTGTGCTATAATAGGTTGCTGGATATGTAGCAGTTGAATGGTGACCATGTTATTGCCTAAAAGAATGAGTGTTTTTTTTTTTCAATAATCAAGCTTTTTAGCCATTTTATTGAATATAGACTGAATTCTTTTCTTTTAAATGTGAAATTAAATTTCTCCCCTAAAGGCATGTGGTGTAAGCCTAGTTAAAAATATTAACTGTGAGCATTTCTGTTCTTTTCAAATGACTTTCTAAGGTAATGATGACTATTATTCTTGCTGAGCAGGCAAAGTGGTTGAGCCCTATGCCCTTTTTCACCTCTCACCAGCTTTGTGTTATTTTCTTGCAAGTGTAACATGATTTTGAAGAGAGAGCTAGAGTGACTGAGAGCGCTGTGGTTCATCTCTGTTTTGTTCTTTGCTTGAAAAACCCTCACTCACACTCTTTTGCATCTGCGACTGTAAACACCAGGCCCCTCATAAACACCCCTTCCCCAACCCAATTCCAGTCACTTGTTCTTCCTGTGGCTCCTGAACCGCGTGTGGTAGCCTGGCCCATCAGAAGAGAGGCAATTTAAACCTGATTATTCCCATATGCCCCTGCATGCCGACAACAGGAACAATGTCTCGGGCTGTTCTTCGTGTCCACCGAGATTAAAGAGCATTTGATATGGAGTGATGGCCATATACCAGAGCACAGTAATATAAAAGCACTTACCCACTGACTCACAAAACAAAAGGAGATGGGCTCCTGTTGGAGCTTGCCGCGGAGGCCACCTCCATTACACTAATAGCACTCTCACAGGAGGCTGAAAGCTTCTGGAGGGCCACTTATTCCCCATTTCCTTTGCTCTTTATGAATGAAGGTGACACAAACATGGTCGGTTTTAATATATTAATTTAAATTATATGCATAATCATTGAAAGCAGTGGTCAGCTTATTAAAACATGGTTTCATTTTATGTCAGTAGCATTTATTAAACGTTCTAGCCACCATTACTGTTTCTCTGAAAGTTGTGCCATAAGCAAGCCACCGATGGCTTGCAAGCACTTTTCTTCACCTGCTGGAGGGAAGTCTGATCTTGGGCTTACTGTAGAGGAGAGAATTATGGGGATATGGACTGTCATCTTTGACTGAGTCCTCCAGTGTGGTAATTGTTATTCAAAGAGGGCAAGCTTCATGTTTTTTATGGCTCCTCTATGTGGCGTGTCTGCAGATTTATGGCTTTAAAATCCATCGCACAGGGTGATATTTGTCAGAGGCGAAACATAACTACTGTTAAATTAGACAGCCAGTATAGCCTGACGGAGGGTCTGTGGATTTGGGCAGTGAAGATTTTAAGGGGTTGGAGTGGCCACGGAGCAATAATAAGCTAACCAAAACTATGATTTCAACCAGCCATTCCTATCTGGGGAATGCAAATGAATCACACCTAACCCTGAGGCTGTGCAGTCATGCCCTCAGTGTAATGTGACAGGTACAGTTTAATTTGCAAGCATATGTAAGACACCTAGAACCCACCACATCCCAAAGCTAATGAATGGCTAACCAATGAATAAGTATTAAATGGACACATACTATTATCTTGTTTGCCATGGGGCCATTTTTTAATTACTACATTTAAAGGTCAAGGTAAGGGTTTAGTGCGAAATGTCATCTTTCCTACCATGCTGTGGCCAGTAATTCACTGCTGGATTCATTTCTTTGTGCTTAATTGACTAACACAGTGATATTGGTTTCGTATCCCCAGGCGTAATCTCATCAGCCACTGTTTGTCTCCGCCTCATAATTGAATTGAGTTCGATTGATCCTGAAAAGGGCATCGCAAATGGCGCACGTTTAGCCCACCTCCACCCCTTGACAATATGA
Organism: Denticeps clupeoides; assembly: GCF_900700375.1. Taxonomy (NCBI): domain Eukaryota; kingdom Metazoa; phylum Chordata; class Actinopteri; order Clupeiformes; family Denticipitidae; genus Denticeps; species Denticeps clupeoides. The sequence goes on from NC_041710.1 coordinate 20,078,203, forward strand.
ATCAATAGACACCAGTTTTTAAACTGTGTTAGATTTCATTATCACGTCTCTGGGCTTATGTTCAACACAAGTCAAGGAGCAGGTGTCATAGCTGCATGAGAATAGCTGCCATGAATAGTAGTGTGGCTTTGCTCTGGTCGCCATTCTTCTTCTTTAGTGCACCGAGGCGCTCCTGAAGTGGCCATTGACTCCGTCCATCTTTTGTGACAGCAAGACCCTTGGGAGCTGACCAGAATGCAAACTCTTGCATTGTCCTGCATTGGAAACACACTGTGCATTTTATTCCTTTGTGTTTTAGTGTTTCAAATTGTCCAGTTAATTAGGCAACAATAAGTATTATTCAAATCTGTTTTTAATTGGAAGCTGCCTGTCAGATTCATGTTAAAAGCTGCCAGAACAGGAGCGGGTTGGCTGTAGAATGTAGAGTAATTACTGTTTCCAGCAGAACACTCAGAGGTGGATTCTGCATTATAGAAAGTTGCCACAGTGGATGTTTTACTCCAGTGCCAATTCAAATGAGCTTGATTAGTATCTTTTAATATTGTGTGAATTCCTTCAGGCTTGTCTCAGGGCCTGGGATATATTCAAATCCATTTCTTTTCTTTTTTAATGAACTCCTTCCATCTCTCTAATTTATTGCACACTGAAAAAATCTTTACTTGGCTGCACATCCTAACAGGCAAAGTTCTTGATGCTTATTAGGATATTTGTTAGTCATTTTAGTGCATTATCCAATTAGAACCCTATCCTAGGATCCAATCCTTTTAGTGGAGAGAGGGGGAAAAAGGGTCAGAGAATAATCGGTTTTCAGTGTTGTCAGTGAATCAACGTTAGTGAATCAAGTCACTGTCTTTTTGCTTTTCTTTCATTTTGTATAGGTGTTATTACAGTGAAGGACTTTAGGGTTGCAGAATTTATGAGTGAGATCTACACTACCAGTCAAAAGTTTGGACACACGTACTCATTATGGTTTTACAATATAGAACAAAACCCAGGACTATGAAATAATGTTATAAACAAAAAAAGATTAAGAACAAAAAAAAAACCTGATTTATTTAACATACTTTCCTTTCTCCTGCTACAAAAATACTAAATATTTTTCTTGCATTGGATTTGCCAAAATGGCCTCCATCATAGTCTCCATAACTGCCATAGAGTAGGTGCATCCAAACAGTGCATTTGGGCTGGAACATGATGAGAATGGGTGGAATTGAATTTTTTCCCTTTTAATTCAACTGAAGTCCATGTTTTCTGTTATAAACATATTTATTCACTAAATTTATTCACTGCGTGATTATGTAGTGGATAGGAGAAAAGAACAAATGGGCTTGGGCATTTACTGGGCATCTAAATGTATCAAATAAATAAACATTGGGGAGACCTGGAATGCAAAAAAGTTTATGCCCACTTGCATTATGAGCTGGAACCATTTTAATAAAAATCATGTTTTGAATCAACTGATTTGTTTGCATGACCAAGAGTTTGCTGAACTGCGTGGTGTTCGCCAAGATTGTTCGTAACCGACCAACACGGTGTTGGTGTCCCACCTAAACGGGAACCACGTGTTGCGGGCTGCAGCAGCTATTTAGCATTTTACAATTAATTTTATTTTATTATTTGGATTCCATGATTCTGTGATTAAGTGTCTTGCTCAGGGACTCAATGAAATGTTTGGTCATCTGGTGTTACCCACTTGGCTACTACCATCCAATAGCAAGGTGCCACTTAGGTATTATTCATGGCAGCCCACACTCTTTCTGTGTCAGACTTCAGAATTAATCATGATCAATATAGAGATCAGCTTATATGAACATCAGTTTTGGCCATTCTGTCCATGTATTGTGTATGGGGACATGATAGCAAGCTAATGAACAAGAGAGTGAGAGAGATGGAATTTGTTTGACTAAAGAGCACAGGGACACTGCCACCTCTGTTTAGAGAGGAATTGTGTTCATGTTTGGTGTGGGTACACCGGAAAGCCCTCTGGATTCCTAAAATATGTCTTAATCAAAAAAAACGAACCGTCACACTTCACACTCTTCCGCATTGTGAGGTT